>NC_029778.3:66406059-66408964 GCF_000817695.3 Arachis duranensis
GATGTTCAGACCTTCAAGCAAAAAGATGGTGAATCCCTCTATGAATCTTGGGAAAGATACAAACAGCTGACCAAAAGATGTCTATCTGATATGTTTTCAGAATGGACCATATTAGATATATTCTATTATGGTCTATCTGAATTTTCGAAAATGTCATTGGACCATTCTGCAGGTAGATCTATTCACCTAAAGAAAACGCCTGAAGAGGCTCAAGAACTCATTGACATGGTTGCGAACAACCAATTCATGTACACCTCTGAGAGGAATTCCGTGAATAGTGGGATACCTCAGAAGAAAGGAGTTCTTGAAATTGATGCTCTGAATGCCATATTGGCTCAGAACAAAGTGTTGACTCAGCAGGTCAACATGATCTCTCAAAGTCTGAATGGATGGCAACATGCATCCAACAGTACTAAAGAGGCAGCTTCTGAAAAAGCTTATGATCCTGAGAACCCTGCCATGGCAGACGTTAATTACATGGGTAAACCTTATGGAATCACCTATAATCCATCATGGAGAAATCATCCAAATTTCTCATGCAAGGATCAACAAAAGCCTCAACAAGGCTTTAACAATGGTGGACACAATAGGCTGAGCAATAGCAAGCCATATCCATCATCTTCTCAGCAACAGACAGAGAATTCTGAACAAAATACTTCTAATTTAGCCAATCTAGTCTCTGATCTGTCAAAGGCCACTTTCAGTTTCATAAATGAAACAAGATCCTCCATCAGAAATCTGGAGGCACAAGTGGGCCAGCTGAGTAAGAAAGTTATTGAAACTCCTCCCAGTATTCTCCCAAGTAATACAGAAGAGAATCCAAAAGGAGAGTGCAAGGCCATTGATGTGATCAATGTGGCCAAATGCACCAGGGAGGAGGAGGACGAAAATCCTAGTGAGGAAGACCTCCTGGGACGTCCTTCAAGCAAGAAGGAGTTTCCTATTAAGGATCCAGAGGAATCTGAGGCTCATACAGAGACCATATAGATTCCACTAAATCTCCTTCTGCCATTCATGAGCTCTGAAGACTATTCTTCCTCTGAAGAGGATGAAGATGTGACTGGAGAGCAAGTTGCTCAATACTTAGGAGCTATCATGAAGCTGAATGCCAAACTGTTTGGTAATGAGACTTGGGAAAGTGAACCTCCCTTGCTCATTAATGAACTAGATAACTGGATTCAGAAAACTCTACCTCAAAAGAAACAAGATCCTGGCAAGTTCTTAATACCTTGTACCATGGGAAGACCTTTCTTAGCCACAGCAGAAGTTGCGATAGATGTCAACAGAGGTGAATTAGTCCTTCAATTGAATGGGGACTACCTTGTGTTTAAGGCATAAGGCCATCCCTCTGTGACAAAAGAGAGTAAGCATGAAGAGCTTCTCTCGGTTCAGAGTCAAGAAGAGCCCCCACAGTCAAACTCTAAGTTTGGTGTTGTGAGGCCACAACCAAACTCTAAGTTTGGTGTTAAGATCCCATATCCAAACTCTAAGTTTGGTGTTAGGACTATACAACATTGACCTGATCACCTTGTGGCTCCATGAGAGCCACTGTCAAGCTATTGACATTAAAGAAATGCTTGTTGGGAGGCAACCCAATTTTATCTAATTTTTATTTTATATTATTTTGTTGTTATTTTGTGTTTTATTAGGTACATGATCATGAGGAGTCACAAAAAAATCATAAAAATTAAAAACAGAATAAAAAAACAGCAGAAGAAAAAATTCACACCCTGGAGGACGCACAGGCTGGCGTTCAACGCCAGTAAGATGCATCTGGCTGGCGTTCAACGCCAGAACAGAGCATCATTATGGCGCTGAATGCCAGAAACAAGCAACATTCTAGCGCTGAACGCCAGGAATGTGCCTAGAGAAGAAAAGCTGGCGCTGAACGCCAGTAACAAGCATGAAACTGGCGTTCAACGCCAAAAACATGCTTTACATGGGCGTTGAACGCCCAGAACGTGCACCAATGGGCGTTTAAACGCCAGAATGGTGTGCAAAGGCATTTTACATGCCTATTTGGTGCAGGGATGGAATTCCTTGATACCTCAGGATCTGTGGACCCCACAGGATCCCCACCTACTATATTCCCACCTTACCTCCTAATCCTATTTTTGTGATTTGTATTCCCCATGTCACACTTCCCAACACTCTTCACCAATCACACCAATTCCTCTTCCCAATCACCCCCTTCACCACTCAAATCCATCCACTCTTCCCCATAAACCCCACCTACCTTCCAAAATTCAAAACCATTTTCCCACCCATTCCCACCCTAAATGGCCGAACATACACTACCCCCTCTCCCTATATATACCCTTCCATTCTACTTCATTTTCACACAACACAACCCCTTCTTCTTCACCTTGGCCAAACCTACATCTCCCCCTCTCTACCATATTTTCTTCTTCTTCTTCTTCTCTTCTTTCTTCTATTGCTCGAGGACGAGCAATATTTTAAGTTTGGTGTATGGTCAAAGCACAATCTTTTTTTGTTTTCCACTACCATCAATGGCACCTAAGGTCGGAAAAGGAAAAGGGAAGACAAAAGCTTCCACCTCCGAGTCATGGGAGATGGAAAGATTCATCTCCAAAAGCCATCAAGACCACTTCTATGATGTTGTGGCAAAGAAGAAGGTGATCCCTGAGGTCCCTTTCAAGCTCAAGAAAAATGAGTATCCAGAGATCCGACATGAAATCCGAAAAAGAGGTTGGGAAGTCTTAACCAACCCCATGCAACAAGTCGGAATCTTAATGGTTCAAGAGTTCTATGCCAATGCATGGATCACTAGGAACCATGATCAAAGTATGAACCCGAATCCAAAGAATTATCTCACAATGGTTCGGGGGAAATACTTAGATTTTAGTCCGGAAAATGTGAGGTTGGCGTTTCACTTGCCCATGAT
>NC_029778.3:66409102-66409750 GCF_000817695.3 Arachis duranensis
GCCCTCACCCATGGCACGGCTAGCTTTTCCTCACCTTATTTGCCATCTATGTTACTCAGCTGGAGTTATCATAGAAGGAGACATCTCCATTGAAGAGGATAAGCCCATCACCAAGAAGAGGATGGAGCAAGCAAGAGAGATCCTTCACGGTTCTCAAGAGATGCATGAGGAAGTTCATCATCAACAAATCCCTGAGATGCCTCAAGGGATGCACTTTCCTCCTAATAACTATTGGGAGCAACTCAACACCTCCTTAGAAGATTTGAGCCACAATGTGGAACAATTAAGGGTGGAACATCATGAGCACTCCATCATTCTCCAAGAAATAAGAGAAGATCAAAGAGCAATGAGGGAGGAGCAACTAAGGGTAGAAACACCAAAATTACTAGGAATCATTCAACAGAAGCAAGGAAGAGACATAGAGGAGCTCAAAAAGCACCATTGGACCTTCAAGAAGGCGCCACCCTCACTCAGGTGGATTCATTCCTTGTTCTTATTTCTTTCTTTTTTCAGTTTTTAATGTTGTGTTTATCTATGTTTTGTGTCTCTACTTCATGATCATTAGTATGTAGAAACCATGTCTTAAAGCTATGAATAAAATCCATTAATCCTTCACCTCTCTTAAATGAAAAATGTTTTAATTCAAAA
>NC_029778.3:66409898-66410393 GCF_000817695.3 Arachis duranensis
TTGTTGTTTATGAGTGTTAAAATTGTTGGCTCTTGAAAGAATGATGAACAAAGAGAAATGTTATTGATGATCTGAAAAATCATGAAATTGATTCTTGAAGCAAGAAAAAGCAGTGAAAAAGCAAAAAGCTTGCGAAAAAAATAATTGGCGAAAAAAATAATAGAAAGAAAAAGAAAAAGCAAGCAGAAAAAGCTAATAGCCCTTAAAACCAAAAGGCAAGGGTAAAAAGGATCCAAGGCTTTGAGCATCAATGGATAGGAGGGCCTAAGGAAATAAAATCCAGGCCTAAGCGGCTACATCAAGCTGTCCCTAACCATGTGCTTGTGTCACAAAGGTCCAAGTGAAAAGCTTGAGACTGAGTGGTTAAAGTCGTGATCCAAAACAAAAGAGTGTGCTTAAGAGCTCTGGACACCACTAACTGGGGACTCTAGCAAAGCTGAGTCACAATCTGAGAAGGTTCACCCAGTCATGTGTCTGTGGCATTTATGTATCCGG
>NC_029778.3:66410576-66411554 GCF_000817695.3 Arachis duranensis
GAAAAGTGAGATGCCAAAACTGTTCAGAAGCAAAAAAGCTACAAGTCCCGCTCATCTAATTATAATTAATATTCATTGATATTTTGGAATTTATAGTATATTTTCTTCTTTCTATCCTAATTGATTTTCAGTTGCTTGGGGACAAGCAACAATTTAAGTTTGGTGTTGTGATGAGCGGATAATTTATACGCTTTTTGGCATTGTTTTTAGGTAGTTTTTAGTAAGTTCAAGCTACTTTTTGGGATGTTTTCATTAGTTTTTATGCTAAATTCACATTTCTGGACTTTATTATGAGTTTGTGTATTTTTCTGTGATTTCAGGTAATTTCTGGCTGAAATTGAGGGATTTGAGCAAAACTCTGAAAAAGGCTGACAAAAGGACTGCTGATGCTGTTGGAATCTAACTTCCCTGCACTCGAAATGGATTTTCTGGAGCTACAGAACTCCAATTGGCACGCTCTCAACGGCGTTGGAAAGTAGACATCCAGAGCTTTCCAGAAATATATAATAGTCCATACTTTATTCGGAAATTGACGACGTAACCTGGCATTGAACGCCAAGTACATGCTGCTGTCTGGAGTTAAACGCCAGAAAAACGTCATGATCCGGAGTTGAACGCCCAAAACACGTTATAACTTGGAGTTCAACTCCAAGAAAAGCCTCAGCTCGTGGATACATCAAGCTCAGCCCAAACATACACCAAGTGGGCCCCAAAAGTGAATTTATGCATCAATTACTTACTCATGTAAACCCTAGGAGCTAGTCTAGTATATATAGGACATTTATCTATTGTATTAGACATCTTTAGTCTCAGTTTTGTATTATTCTTCATCTTAAGAGGCTATTGATCACGTTAGGGGGGCTGGCCATTCGGCCATGCCTGAACCTCTTTTACTTATGTATTTTCAACGGTGGAGTTTCTGCACACCATAGATTAAGGGTGTGGAGCTCTGCTGTACCTCAAGTTTCAATACAATTA
>NC_029778.3:66411808-66457142 GCF_000817695.3 Arachis duranensis
GGTGATGCCCTACATACAGCTTGCCATGGAAAAGAGTAGGAAGGATTGGATGAATGTAATAAGAAAATAGAGATACGAGAGGAGCACGGCATCTTCACACACTTATCTGAAATTCCCACTATTGATTTACATAAGTATTTCTATCCCTTTTATTTTCTATTTATTTACTAATTTTCGAAACCCAAAACTATTTAATCTGCCTAACTGAGATTTACAAGGTGACCATAGCTTGCTTCATACCAACAATCTCTGTGGGATCGACCCTTACTCACGTAAGGTATTACTTGGATGACCCAGTACACTTGCTGGTTAAGTTGAACGGAGTTGTGGAAAGAAAAAGCTTCTCTAACAGTGCCTAGAACTATTGTATCACAATTTCGTCCACCAGTTTTGCTATTAGAGTTTGTTGGAAGATTTGATTTACTTCTGATTTGCTTAGTAGTATTTTTAGGAATTTTAAATTTAAATTAGTTATCATATATTTAGGATTTTAAAATTTAAATCAAATCTAATATAATCCAATAAGACCAAATCTGATTTAAATTAACTTATCTTATCTTATCTTTTGGCTAGTTTGTTAGGGGCCTATTTAAACACCTTTGGTGCGACATTTTACACAACT
This sequence comes from Arachis duranensis, assembly GCF_000817695.3. Lineage (NCBI taxonomy): Eukaryota > Viridiplantae > Streptophyta > Magnoliopsida > Fabales > Fabaceae > Arachis > Arachis duranensis. Next base: position 66,412,431 of record NC_029778.3, read on the forward strand.
TTTGATGAATAGAATTTTTAATTGCTTTATGCACGTTTTTTAGTGTGATTAAGTGAGGTGAGTGATTTGCTTTGCTTGTTGCATGAAGAAGATTGAAGGATCCAACACTAAGATTATTATGTGTGCTAAATTCTTTCATTTTCCATCCCTCTGATCTAGGTTGTCAAGGACCGGTTTTTTGAATGTGCAGTAGGGAATCTCTTCCGTTGACCTAGGTTGTTAAGAACAAATTTTTTAAAGCTCTTGTAGGAAACCCTTATCTATCATTTATGTTTCTACGGTGTCTTTTCAGTTGTGTCGTTTCTCCATCTTTTTTCTTGTCCCTTTATCCTTCATTCTAATTTCTTATCATCTGGTATCAAAGCAGTGGTGCTGAAATGGCGACAACTGATATGGCCCATTGGGCTAAGATAGAACAGCGAGAAGCCCAATAATGTTTTCCGAATTCAGCAGCTTAGTCGTATTTTTAGGGATTTTAAATTTAAATCAAATTTGATATAATCTAATAAGATTAAACTTGATTTAAATTAGTTATCATATCTTTAGGTTTTTAAAATTTAAATTAAATCTGATCTAATCCAACAAGATCAAATCTGATTTAAATTAGTTATCTTATCTTTAGGAGATTTAAATTAAGTTATCTTGTCTTTTTTTTAGTTAGTTTATTAGGGGCCTATTTAAACTTTAGTGAGACAATTTACACAACTTTTGATGAATGAACCTTTCAGTTGCTTTATGCACTTTTTTTATAGTGTGACTAAGTGAGGGAAGTGATTTACTTCAGTTGTTTCATGAAGAAGATTGAAGGGTCCAACACAAAAATTTTTCTGTGTGCTAGTCTCTTTCACTTTTCATCCCTCTGATCTAGGTTGTCAAGGACAGGTTCTTTGAAGATCTAGTAGGAAGTCTCTTTCAGTGACCTAGGTTGCTAAGAACAGATTTTTTAGAGTTCTAAAAGGAAAAAAACCTTATCTATCTTTTTATATTTCCATTATGTCTTTTCTGTTGCGTCTTTTCTCCATCTTTTAGACCTCAACAGAGGGTAAAAGCCATATATTGAGTGTAAACATGAGTGTCCTACTCCGAATGATACACATGAGAAAAGTGTTGAAAGGTCTTTTCTTTCACAGGTTCTTCTGTGATGACTAATGACGAAGCAACTCCCGATCCACAACTGACTTTCCGTGTCAATGCAATCACTGACGTACTAAAAAGGATTGAACAGCATCTTAAGGATATGGCTTCAAGAATTAATTATTTATCCCCTAGCTAAGAATCTATTCATAATCATTCTAAGGAGTGTAAGGTAGAGACTTTACCCAGATCCGGTCGTCATAGACAGCCAGAAGATGTGGATAGTAACTTTAAATCTATCAGAATGCGCATTCCAGAATTTAAAGGCAAAAGTGACCCTCAGACTTACTTGGAATGGGAATGGAAGGTGGAGCTCCTATTTCAGTGTCACAATCACTCTGAAGTGAAAAAGGTAAGACTAGCGACTGTAGCATTCTCAGATTATGCCCTTGTTTGGTGGGCTAAGTTAGACAAAAATACAAGATGGATTGGAAAACCACCAATTCAATCTTGGGAGGAGATGAAGAAAATCACGAGGAACCTATTTGTGCCATCATCATAGTACAATGAGTTTCTTAAACAGTTTCATAAGTTGAAACAAGGTTCCAAATTCATAATGGAGTACCAGAAGGAGTTTATGTCTTTAGGAACCAAGGCTAATATTACAAATTGTACTGATGTTCTTATGAGACGCTTTCTTATTGGACTAAATACATATATTGCAGATAATGTCAAACATTACCATTGCACAACCATGAAGGATTTAGTCAATGTTGCCATTAAGTTGGAGCAGATAAAAAAGAATATTATAGATCGACATAGGAAGAAGAGTTCTTCTAAGCCTATCTCTCATTTTTCTTCCCAGCCAGCAACAGAAGATTTTGTTGAGTATGCTATAGAGGGTGATATGTACTTGGAGGATCCAAAAGTGCAGAATTTTTCTAATGGGTCCTTGGTATGTTTGGAATTTACAAATCAAGAGAGAAAAAAAATAGAGAAAAAGAGTGAGTGTTTGAGTAAAATTGATCAATGTTTAATTGAAAGCGAGAGTTTTGAGAGAAAAGATGAGAATAGTGAGAGAGATGAGTCAATAAGCGACAAAGACACTGTTCACTTGTGAGAGAGATCTAGAAAGTTCTAATTTAGACAAGAGTACATTAGTATCATTGAATTCCAAAGAGTCTTTAATTTCTCATATATCTAACCATGAAATTTCTAGTATTTTTATGTCAACTTTTCAAGGTTTTATAGATTCACTGATCAATTATGGAGGCATTAATATGGATGAAAAGGAAGAAAGACAACTAATTGTACACATTGGACAAGATAATGAGAACTTGATTGCTAATGAATTGTCCATGAGGTATGATTTAATCACAACTCTTACTCCTAAATTCTTTGTATTTGATTATATAAAGAATTTTTATGCAACTAATCTTATTTTTGTTCTATATGTGTTGCTTGTGAAGAAATTGATTTAATGTGCCATAATGGAATAAAAGAAATTTCAGATATGTTATCTATATATTTTTATTGGCCTCATAAACATAGGAGTGTAGATGAAATTTATTCTAGTTTTATTGCATCTAAGAAATTTGAATCTCAAGTTTTCTTGAATATATTGTGCATTTCTTTGCTTATTGCTACTCATACCTAGATTGATATTTCTATGGATTTTCTACTTGGATTGCCTAAGATTAGAAAATGTACACATATTATTAATTTTTCATTGGGTAGATTTAATATGATGACATTTCTAATTATAAGTTATAATATTAAAGATTCCACACACGTTACTGAGTTGTTTTACAAGGAGTTTGTGCTAATTCATGCTAGTTGTTTAGATGAGCATATCTGGCATGTTAAGCCTATTTTGGATAATTCTATGTGAGATACTGAATGTCCTCATAACTCTGATATTTATAACTCCTGTTGGTTATTATCCTTGTGAATCTCTGAATGTCTTTCAGTCTTTAACTATTTTGAAATTCTTATTTTTACCCTTGTGTAATGGTGTTACTTTAGATGGTGAAAATATGGTTGGAAAGATTAAACTTGCACACATGAGGAACATTGCTATAATGCAGTGGATAGAGAAGAGCCATCAAACCATAGTATTTGAACCCAGAGATTGGGTTTGGATTTGTTAGAGGGAAGAAGAGCTTCTTATTCACAGTAAAACAACACTTGTTACTAAAGAAGATGGTCCATTCCGAGTGTTGGGGATTACCAAAGACAATTCCAACAAGCATAACATTGTTGATAGGCATGATAGTCCACTTATATTTAGTATCTCTAATTTTTCTGCTTTTGATATATATATGCAGATTCGAAGACAAATCTTTTTGAAGACAGAGAGGATGATACGTGGTCAGGAGGGCATTTTCATCATTTTAGAGTTAAGGGACAGAATAGCAATCTCGTCACGTTCAAAGATCTGAATACTAGAAAAATTATACCATGTTGGTCTTGGACATCAAGTAGACCAAGAGTCCATCTCAAAACAGTGGTGTTGAAATGACGACAACTCATAAGGCCCATTGCGCTAAGTTAGGGCAACAAGAAGACCAATAATGCTTTTCAAATTCAGTGGGAGGCATAAATTATTATTAATTTTTGAATTTTTTAAGCATTTATTTTAATTTGTTTTACTGTTAGAGTTTGTTGGAAGATTTGATTTACTTCTAATTTGCTTAGTAGTATTTTAGCGATTTTAAATTTAAATTAAATCTGATCTAATCTAATAAGATCAAATCTGATTTAAATTAGTTATCATATCTTTAGGATTTTAAAATTTAAATCAAATCTGATCTAATCCAACAAGATCAAATTTGTTTTAAATTAGTTATCTTATCTTTAGGAGATTTAAATTAAGTTACCTTACCTTATCTTTTAGTTAGCTTGTTAGGGGCATATTTAAACATATTTGGTGAGACAACTTTTACACAACTTTGATGAATAAAATTTTTAGTTGCTTTATGCACGTTTTTTTAGTGTGATTAAGTAAGGTGAGTGATTTGCTTTGCTTGTTGCATGAAGAAGATTGAAAGATCCAACACTAAGGTAATTCTGTGTGTTAGTCTCTTTCAATTTTCATCCCTCTCATCTAGGTTGTCAAGGACAAGTTCTTTGAAGGTCTAGTAGAGAATCCCTTCCGGTTACCTAGGTTTCTAAGAACAGGTTTCTTAGATGTATAGTAGGAAAAACCCTTATCTATCCTTTATGTTTTCGCTATGTCTTTTGGGATATATCCTTTTGTGTTTCTATTGCGTCTTTTCTCCATCATTTTCTTATCCCTTTATCCTTCGTTCTAATTTCTTATCATCTACCATTTTCCACGTACTTTGGAGCCTTTTTTATTTTGAAGTCTCGAATCTGATAGTAGTCAAAGTTTTGGTCTTCCTCCCTCGTGCATAACCGACCAAGACTCGGAATAGTCTTCTGTCCTTCATTAAATAACTCGTAGAATTAGCTCTTCCACCTTTCATTGATCTTCTTATCTTGAGCCAAAACCTCTCCATCTTTATCCTTATGCACTTAACCTGATCCAAGTTTCTCATTCTTCTTTCACGGCTCTTTACGATTATATATATACCTTTTTGTCCTTCCTTCGTGTAAAGATTGGTAGAGACCCTCATATGCTCTTGTTCTTGCTTTACTTACAGCCACTTTTATCTCTTTTTTTGCCGCCTTATATTTTTTCCTAATTATCTACATTGTGGCACAAAGACACTCTTTAAAACAGTCTCCTTTTTGCCTTTATCTTTTCTTGTGCACACGCATTTTACCACTAGGACTCCTTGTCTCTTGGTCCTATCCCTCTAGATTCACTAAAACCTTCTTTTATTATTCTTCTAATAACTTTTTCTATCCCCCTTCACATCTCCTCTACGCTTCCATCCCCTTCCCACTTGGCCTCTTTTCCTACCCGTCTTAGGGAACTTCCTTGTTCCTCACCTATCATCCGCCACCATCTCGTCCTTGAGTTCTTTGTATGATGTCTTTTTTTATAGCTTTTGCTCAACACAAAAATTCATGACCAGCATCCTATATTGTATTGTTAAACTCTCTCCCGGAATAATTTTACAATTAATGCAAAATTTTTGGTCTACTCTCCTCAACAAGAAGAAGTCGGTTTGAGAGCTTGTAATGCCACTCCTATAGGTTATAAGATGTTCGTCTCTCTTTGTAAAATATATATTTGCCATGAGAAGGTCAAAGGTTAAGGAAAAGACCAAAATAATTTTATCCTCGGTATTGACCACCCCAAAATCATGGCCTCCATGAATGCTTCCTTACCCCGTCATTTCTCTTCCAACATGACCATTTAAATCTCCTCCTAAAAAAATTTTATTTCCTAAAGGTATATTTTGGACCAAACTCTCTACATCCTCCCAAAACCTTATCTTGTGTTACTCGTCCAAACTCACTTGCGGTGCATAGGCGCTAATCACATGAAATGTACCTCCTTTCGCCATAAGTTTGATAGAGATGATCCGATCCTCTACCCTCTGGACATCTACTACGTCCTTCTTCCACTCTTTATCCACGATAATACCTACCCCATTCTTATTCTTTCAAGCCTTCTTGTCGACCTATTTTGTTTCTTGTAGGCACATGATGTTAATCTTCCTCCTTGTCATGGTATCCACCACCTCCATAGATTTTTCTATTAGAGTGCCTATGTTTCATGTCCCAAATCTCAACCTTCTATCGCTCTAACCTTTACCGTTACCTTTTTCTTTGTGAACTAGTTTATTTATCCTTGTCTGTTCACAAAAAAGAGGGAACTTTTTCTCATTTAACACTATACATAGGCACCGATGTAGCGGTTCTTGCTCATTTGACACTGTACGTGAGACATACAGTGCGTTGTTTCCGGGCAACGACCTAGCTTTAGCACAATAACGTCTTTGATCCATGTCAGAAAGATTTGATTAAATTGTTATGTTGGTTGTCGAAAGCTTAACACAACTCTCCTCTTTTATCCAACCTTACGACTGGCCATGTATCGTAAGTATAGTATAGGCAGAGTTAAAATTAACACATGAATTATTAGAGACAAATAAAAAAAACAAGCCATGAACATTGAAATGTTAAACCCACTATTGAATGATTTCAAAACTCACAAGCCTAATTTTACCTATGTAAGTCGGTCTAAAAATAAACTTTTAGTTTTAAGGTTAAGTAATTAAAAGAGAATGGTAGAAAATGAAGTTAAACACAAATACAATGAAGAAAAAGAATAACATATTTCTATTGAAGGTCCAAACCAAAATCTAAGCCAAAAAACAAAAGAAGCCTCTATTTGCTTTTGAATGGGTGTTAACATCAATAAGAAAAACCTTTATATCAGACTATTATCTAGCCTCAAATTTACACAGCTTGAAGTAAATTCAACTAACTTAACAGCATCATTTTGTGCATTTTGTCCTTCCTAGTGCTTCAAATTCATCAAAACCCTCAATAGAGAAATGCACAAAACAGCACAATGCATTTAAGCTAGAGACAAGACGAAAAAGTTAAATCTCTATTTATGTATATTCACCAACTTCAAACTAATAAAGAAAACAAAAAAAAAACAAAAATGATATGTAGGAAAATTTTTAGAATAATTGTTAATCTCAAAATCAGCATTACAACATATATTTTATATATTTATTTTTATAGAGTATATATAATGAAAATAAGCTAAAATTCAAAATCATAATAAAAGAACCAAAATAAAATACTACTGCACAAAAATATGTATGTAGAAACAAATTTAAGTTCAAGTAGAGAATCTAGAACAGACATGCAATTCCATTAAATACAACTTGGATCCTATTTGTCATTTTGTCTCCTTTTGTAGCTACACACTGTAATGAGTAAAGAAAATGAAGTAAGGACAAAAGGGGTAATTCAATCACAAAGAAAGCCAAATGCAGAGTTAGTTAGAGTTGAGAGACAGATGGCAACAGATCAAATATGCAAAAGTTTGAGGCAAAGGCAAACAAATACTCAACTCAAGGACTATGTGTTGTAGGCAATAAGTGGTAATTCCTTTTCTATCTGAATATTCTTCTCTTCCCTCTGCTCTCTCTCTAGTCACTAAATCTCTTATTATTGTTAGGTTTATTTCCTTGGAAGAAGACTTGAAGGCTTGTGCTACGTCTACTGTTTGAAGACTTTCATTATTTTTATTGAATCCTTCTTGTATGGTTGGCTACTGTCACATTAAGGAGCCATTATGAACTCTTACTATTAATTCTGGTTTATTCTCCTTTCTAGTTAATTCTAGTTACGTTACATTGGTGCTTTCATAGAATCATGGCAGAGAATACCCGAATGAAGGATTTGGATGCAGGTCTCAAGAATGCCCAAAAAGACCTAAAAATGCTACAATCGTTGATGGAGCAAAAAATCGAAGAACAGCGTGAGTTTACGCTGAAATTAGCTATGGATCAGCGAGCGCTATCACTGAAAATGGCTGAGGATAATCAGCAGCAATTTGAAGCACTGCGCGCTCTCATTGAGTCGGCTAGTACGAGACAAAAAGATTCTCTGGACCATGATCCGAACTCTGCGTCTGGTGCCATTTCCTTCAACCGTTACATGCCAAGCTCGAGAAAGCTCAATTTTGACTTTCCAAGATTTGATAGTACGAATGCCATATCTTGGATTTTTAATGCAGATCAATATTTCAATTATTACAATACACCAGAACAGGAGAAGTTGGCAATTGCTTCAATTCATATGGACAAGGGCACAGTACCTTGGTATCAAATGATGCAACGTAACCAACCCTTCACGTCTTGGTTTGAGTTAAAAAGGGCAATTGAAATTGAATTTGGCCCGTCCTTGTTTGATTGCCCACGGGCTGCTCTTTTTAAATTGACCCAAAAAGGATCTGTAGCAGATTATTATTCGGAATTTATTGCCTTGGCTAATAGATCTGAAATTAATCCCCCAGAAGCATTAGTGGATTGCTTTGTTAGCGGTTTAAAAGCTGATATTAAACGAGATGTGATAGCTCAATGCCCTGGTTCCCTAATCCGAGCAGTCTCTCTGGCCAAATTATTTGAAGAGAAGTACACCACTAATTTTCGTCACTCTTTTGGCTCAAATGCCAACCAAATCACTTCCACTCCTAACAATAGCCTCACACCGAAACCACCACCTAAACCACCATTACCACCATTGCTTCCAACCCCAAACACAAAACCTCTTGCTCGCCCTATTAGAAATATGTCCCCGGCTGAAATGCAATTGCGCAGAGATAAAGGGCTCTGTTATTGGTGTGATGAAAAATTTTTCTTTGATCATAAGTGCCCAAATAGAGGCCTCGTAATGTTGCAAATGGAAGAGGCTGAAGAATGTTATGTCACAGCAGATGAGTTGGATACACCGCAGCAACCGAAACAGGGCGATACTCAGCAAGCTCAATTAGCAGTGGCTCATCACCTCTCGTTCAATGCGATGAAAGGGATTCCAGCCTTGGGGGTGATTCGCTTCAAGGCATTTATCAATGGAATGGAGGTGCATGTTTTAATAGATGGGGGTAGCTCAGACAATTTCCTTCAACCAAGAGTTGCAAGGTTTTTGCAATTGGCAGTGGAATCATCACCAAGATTTCGGGTTGTTGTGGGAAATGGTCAAGTTATGGATGCCGAGGGATTTGTTAGAGAATTGTCGGTGCAAACTCAAGGTCATACATTGAAGATGCCAGCTTATCTCCTTCCGTTCTCCGGAGCTGACCTGGTACTAGGTGGTACTTGGTTAAAAACTCTTAAGGAGCACTTAGCTAATTATGATGCTTTAAGAATTCGCTTCTTCCATCATGGAAAACTGATTACTCTACAAGGAGATTGCAACTATTTACCACAGGAGGCCCAATTTCATCATATCCGCAGGTTGCAAAACACAGATGCTATAGCGGAAGCATTTACCTTACAATTCACACAAGTGGAACAAGAGCAGTTGTCAGAAAAGTTGCTTGAATTACCTTCTGATATAGACCCAGAATTGGCATTACTACTGCATAATTATAAGGATGTATTTGACCAACCTGAAGGCTTACCACCTCAAAGAGTTCATGATCATTGCATTCCATTACTGAGCAATACACCTCCAGTGAAAGTCAGACCTTATAGATATCCACATAGCCAAAAGGAACAAATTGAAGTGATGATTGAAGAAATGCTAAGAGAAGGTATTATTCAACCAAGTAAGAGCCCGTTCTCGTCCCCTGTCCTATTGGTAAAAAAGAAAGATGGAACATGGCGCTTTTGCACAGATTATCGTGCTTTAAACGCAATTACAATCAAAGATTCTTTTCCTATTCCAACGGTGGATGAACTTCTTGATGAATTATTTGGTGCTAAATATTTTTCTAAATTGGACTTAAGATCTGGCTATCATCAAATATTGGTTACTCCCGAAGACAGGCATAAGACTGCTTTTAGGACTCACCAGGGGCACTATGAGTGGTTAGTAATGCCATTTGGTTTGACAAACACACCAGCCACATTCCAAGCATTAATGAACGATATTTTTAGAGAGTTCTTGAGGAAGTTTGTTCTTGTATTTTTTGATGACATCTTAGTTTATAGTTCTACATGGCCTTCACATTTGCATCACTTACAAGTTGTTTTGGAGATATTGAAATGAGAGTCTCTTTTTGCCAAACTTTCGAAGTGTTCTTTTGGTGCAGAAGAAATAGATTATTTGGGGCATACCATCAACGGACAAGGCCTGAATATAGAGAAAAATAAAATCATGGCAGTGGCAGAATGGCCAATTCCAATGAACTGGAAACAACTTAGGGGATTTTTGGGACTTACAGGCTATTACAGAAGATTTATCAAAGGGTATGCATCCATGGCTAGCCCTTTATCTGACCTATTGAAGAAAGATTCTTTTATATGGAATTCAAAAGCTGCTTCAGCTTTTGAGAAATTAAAGAGTGCTATCACATCTGCACCAGTCCTCGCCTTGCCGAATTTCGCTCAACCCTTCATCATTGAGACTGATGCATCTGGATCCGGGATTGGAGCTGTCTTAAGCCAAAGTGGTCACCCTATTGCCTATTTTTCAAAGAAATTATCCCCTAGAATGCAGAAATAGTCAGCATATGTTCGGAACTTTATGCGATCACAGAAGGCATTGCCAAATTTAGGCATTACTTATTGGGACGAAAATTCATTATAAAAACTGATCAGAAAAGCTTGAAGTCGCTCTTGGAGCAATCTTTACACACACCGGAACAACAGCAATCGTTACATAAATTTCTTGGTTATGACTTTGAGATACAATATAAGCCGGAAAAAGAGAACATACCAGCTGATGCCTTGTCTAGAAGCCTCTTTGCTGCATGATCTGAGCCACAAGTAACATGGTTACAACAACTACAACATGCTGTAAGTGATTATGCTGAGCTTAACCAAATTACACAAGCATGCATGGATCCCAACCAGATGGAATATCCAAATTACTCACTCAGAAATGGAGTTTTGATGTGGAAGGATCGCATAGTTATTCCAGAAAAATCTCAACTGCTACAAGATGTCATGACTGAGTTTCATACCAGCAGGGTAGGAGGCCACTCGGGAATAGCACGAACAATTGAGAGAATATGTGCTCAATTTTACTGGCCCAAGATACAACGTCAAATCAAAGCATTTGTCCTTAATTGTGTGGTATGCCAAAAGGCAAAGACTGAAAATCAGCTTCCCTCGGGCCTCCTGCAACCGCTTCCGATTCCTTCACAATTATGGGAAGATATATGTATGGATTTTATCACAGCACTACCTCCCGTTCAATCTTATACTGTCATTATGGTGGTAATTGATAGGCTCTCTAAGTTTGCCCACCTTATTCCCCTCTGATCAGATTTCAATAGTGTTACAGTTGCTGAAGCCTTCATTAGTAATGTTGCAAAGTTATATGGATTTTCCAAGTCCATAGTTTCAGATCGGGACAAGGTCTTTATCAGTCATTTTTGGCAGCAGTTGTTCAAGCTGCAAGGCACTACACTCACAATGAGTTCTTCTTACCATCCCCAAACCGATGGCCAAAGTGAAGTTCTTAACAAGACTTTAGAGATGTACTTACGCTGCTTTTGCTATGAGAATCCAAAAGGTTGGCTGAAACTTTTTCCATGGGCTCAATATTGGTATAACACTTCATTCCACAGCAGTATCAAGATGACTCCTTATAAGGCATTATTTGGCAAAGATCCCCCGAGACTCATGCGATACCACAAGAATTCCAATGATGCACCTCACTTACAAACTATGTTGCAAGAACGAGACCAGCTTCTTGAGAGGCTCAAAGTTAACATTTCCAAGGCTCAACAATTTATGAAAGATCATGCTGATAAAAAGAGACGACACTGGGAGTTACAAGAAGGGGACATGGTGCTGGTTAAATTACAGCCATATCGTCAACAATCGGTTGCGTTACGAAAGAATTATAAATTAGGGATGAGATTCTTTGGTCCCTTTAAAATTCTCACCAAACTCAGCCCTGTTGCATACAAGCTGCAATTGCCAGAAGGTGCTAAAATACATCCAGTCTTTCACATTTCTTTATTAAAGAAGTTTCGTGGGAATGATACTCAACAATATATTCCACTGCCATTAACAACTAGTGAACAAGGTCCAATAATAATGGCACAAGTGATCTTAGCCAAAAGGGTGATTATGCAGGGCGGTAGTGAGGTACTCCAGCTGTTGGTGCAATGGGAAGGCACTCCTCAAGAACTTGCCACATGGGAAGATGCTAAAAAGTTCATGAAGTCTTTTCCTCACTTCAACCTTGAGGACAAGGTTGTCTTTAAAGGGGAGAGTATTGTAATGAGTAAAGAAAATGAAGTAAGGACAAAAGGGGTAATTCAATCACAAAGAAAGCCAAATGCAGAGTTAGTTAGAGTTGAGGGACAGATGGCAACAGATCAAATACGCAAAAGTTTGAGGCAAAGGCAAACAAATACTCAACTCAAGGACTATGTGCTGTAGGCAATAAGTGGTAATTCTTTTTCTATCTGAATATTCTTCTCTTCCCTCTGCTCTCTCTCTAGTCACTAAATCTCTTATTATTGTTAGGTTTATTTCCTTGGAAGAAGACTTGAAGGCTTGTGCTACGTCTACTGTTTGAAGACTTTCATTATTTTCATTGAATCCTTTTTGTATGGTTGGCTACTGTCACATTAAGGAGCCATTATGAACTCTTGCTATTAATTCTGGTTTATTCTCCTTTCTAGTTAATTCTAGTTACGTTACACACACACTGATGTAGAGTTGTCTCAACACTAATGCGCACAACAACAAGTTTCATATAACAAAAAATTAGGCTTTAAAACAAAAAAAGTAAAAAATAAAGGCAGAATTATTAATACCTGCAAAATAATGACCAACGACGATGACCACTAGCAGAAGAACGTTGATAAATTGAAAGAAATCAAAGATGAACGGTGAGCAAAAAATAGAGAAGCATGTTTCAAATGGGTAGATGCTAGAGTTTTTGTCTTTGTGTTCTGAAAAATAGAGGTTGAGATTTTGTGCTTTGAATCGCTAATTAAACAAAATAACAAGCAATTCATGCAGAGTTGGAGTTTTTTTTTTTTCAGTTAAGGAGGGTGGAGAAAAAATTATAATTTAAAAAAATATATTGATTTATTTTAGATAACATTTATAAGTTAATATTTATTAAAAATTTTAATGCTGTGGTTAGTTTTACTTCTGTTTCTTAAATCGCATGTTTTGTTTTTTGGGTAACTCTAAATCTTAATAATATTGTAAATGATTAACAGGTTGGAATATGGAGCTTCAGATGCATAAGTAGTAAAGCCATCATGGTGTGTATGTGGACTTTTACTATGTACTTAATTGTAAGGTGTGCTGTAATAATTGATTAGTGCTATTGTTGGTTATGGTTAAAGCTTAAAACTTTAGAAGTTGAGTGGTTGTAATAATAATGTTTAAGTAAAATAATAATAGCAATAAAATTGTTGGACATCTTGAATGGTATAATGACCGAGTTCATGAGGTGGTGAGTGCTGCATTTAGGAGGAGGTTCCAAAGTATCAGGTACTCCAGGGAGGCACCAATGGCTGCAATCTTCACCCTTGGCCCCTTATGTGGTTCTGTTTCTCCAGTGCAACTTCATTTGAAACATAAGATTAGTTGAAACTTGAAACTCTAATTGATTCATGAGAGGAGTTAATTAATTATTACTTCTTACTGGGTATGTTTAGGAGAAATGCCTTGAAAGAATACTTTGGTTTTGGAAGGGTCAAGCCCATTTGTTTAACCCCTTATGAAATGCTTCCAAACGGTCCATGTCCTTCACAAGATTTGAACCATCTCTAATATAATAATCCCATCTGCATGGTTATAATGTTGATATAAATGTACTTAATAATAGGTTGGGTGTGATATATGGTATATCATAATATATGCAAGTTACCCTTGAGAGGAAGGTCCGATGTGGGTCCACCAATGCCACGTGTTGAAGATGAAGAGGTCAGTTCCTAACCATGATTTATTACCTGCTTGAATGGAATCTAAGTTGAGGACTCGTCCAGCGCTTTCTTCAACTATGTCCACCAAATATTGCGTCCAGTAGAACTCTATGCTTACTTCATACTCCTGAACTCATTATACCATCATTATTACCACTTTCATTCACCAAAGATAAATCCTAGAAATTGGAAGGCCAAGGCATATGCATGCAAAACAAGTTGAAGTTGCAGTCACGGGTTTCATTCGTTCATTTTTATGCATAAAATATTCACGTAATATAAGCTGTCACGCTCACTTTATGAATTTAACAACACAGTCAAATCAAAATGGTTGCATGCAGTGATAAATTTGGGGTATTATTCGAGCTTGGAGCATCGAACCTTGATATCTATGTTCACGTGTTTGAATCTGAAGAATATAATATTGGAATATCCAGCTATATATATAGCTGCAAAACATGTATAAGCTTGTCCGTTTCTAAGGAATCTCGTGAACGTTTTTCAGATTATGTATTGTATTTGTATCGTAGGCAGCTACTGCTATATCAATTTACTGACAACTTGATAAGTTATCTTGAGAGCGAGATTCATTAGCAAAGCTATTGTAATGAAGAGGCAATCAGTTCTTGAATGCTTTTGGCAATCAAACTGAGCATCTAAGAAGGGGCAGCTTGAAGAGTCATAGGGTACGGTGGATATGAAGGGTCAACAACCCAACTTCCCATGAATAAGTTGCACCCATTTAATAAAGAATCATCCTTTCTTCCTCTAAAGTGATGATTATGAGAATCAGACTTTGCTGCCCTTGCTGCTGCTTGCGTTTCACAAAGCACACAGAATAGAAGCAGAGTATGACCTTGATCATACCCATTATTGCTATTTCGACAAGCTAAGTCAGAATGCTCACGTTATATACAATACTAGTATAGAGATCATCACATATATAGGTCAAATTTTATTTACTAGTATTTTTACTCATAATAATATTACGTGAATATAAATTTTGAAAACTACGGTCCATTTTGTTTTGATAGTATAGATTATGCATAACACAAAAAATTTATAAAATCAAACTATTTTTACAAAAAAAAGTTATAGATTGACAAGAGTCTCTATCTGTAGATAAAAAATCAAATAATAAGATTTTTAGTTATTATTTTTATTTGGAAAAATCTAATTTTTTGTTAATAATTAATTTTAATATTCATTATCTAAAATTTAAAATAATTTAACGTATATACTTTTATATTTAATCAGGTATTAAATGTTAAATCTGTTGCACAAATAAAAATAATTAATTTTTATACTTGCTATTTAAAAATAATATTTTTTTTCTCAGTATGTAAAAATATAATTAGATATTATCATAAAAAAATTATATTGATAGTTATAAAATTCATTTAAAATTAGTTTTTTTAAATAATTTAATGTTGATTCTAATTTTTAATTATAATATTAATATTCTCTCCAAACTATGTGTAATAAATATTTATTTTCTGTAGAACAAAAGGTGAAAAAAATAGAGAATGAGAGAAAAGAGAGAGAAATATAAAGATGAAAACTGAGAGTAAGAGTTTGTTAATTTTGGAAGAAAAATTTTATTTTAATTATAATAAAAATATATCGGATGACATATTTTGATTTGTCAAATTACTAATATAAAATATAAGTTATATATAGAGTGAAAATGGTTGAGAGAAATAGAAAAGTAGAGAGAGGTAGATGGAATAAATTTAGGAAGGAAGTTTATTAATTTTGGAGGAAAATATTTTCTCTCAGTTTTAATAAAAGAGTGTCATGTGACACATTTAGTTATTAAATTTGATAGTAATATATGATATATGATATATGATACATAATATAGGTATATTTCAATTTTAATTTCAATTTCAATATTTCAATTTAAATTTTAATGTAATTAAAGAATGTCATATTGCACATTTTGATTGTTAAATTTGTAATTAGTCATTGATAATGATATATAAAAGAGATAAAGTGGTTGAAGGAATGAGAGAGATAGAAAAAGAAAGACGGAAGAATGAGAGAACTCTTTAATTTTGTTGGGGAAAGATTTGATTTCAATTGCAATGAAGGAGTGATATGTATCATATTTTGGTTGTAAAATTAGTAGAAGGAGAGAAAGATTCTTTAGTTTTAGAGGGAAAGATTTGATTTCAGTTATAATAAGAAAATGACATGTAGCATATTTTAGTTGTAAAATTAATAAAGAGGAGCGGAGAATTTTTTAATTTAAAAAAAAAAGATTTAATTTTAGTTGTAATGAAAAAATAATATATTATATATTTTATTTGTAAAATTAATAATATATAATAGAAATAGAATATAATAAATATAATAGATAATAGATAATAGATATTGTGACTGAAATGGTAAGCCTACAATAATTTTTGTTTCTTGGATGTGTGCTGAATTAATATAAAATTTGTCGGAGCATGCAAGTAATTATTATAGACTAAAATTCATAATGTTATATTATTTGTTAACTAAAAAGGAACAAGTATAGTTGCTAATATCATCAAGATGTCATGCTTACAACATCTTTTTCTTCTGGGAAACAACATCATCCTTTGAACATATTACTAAGGAGTCTCTATCAATGTTACCCAGATTTTAAAGACAAAAAAGGAAAAGCTAATGAGCACATACTTAAAACATTTATTTTATTTTATTTTTCTTTTCTTTTCATTTCTTTTTTGCTGAAATAGTAGCAAAACAAAAGGCAAACGGTGGTCATAAAGAAAGATGTTGAACAAATAGGTACACATATAACCACCTAGTAATAATAACATTACTTTATCCTCTTCACATTGTGGCTTGATGAAGTAGCTTAGTAAAGATAATTTATATGGCCTTGATCCTTTTCTTCTTTATATGTACTAAGGAATCATCTGGTGCAATATCACTACTTTACTAGCTAGTACCTTATAGCTTACTTTAACAAAGAAATCAAATATTAATATTAATAGTTAGAATAATACATCTAACTATAAAAGTCATGAAGTGGGGTCATCAACTGTAATTAGCCACTATAACGGAAGTAAATGTGAGGAAATGAAAGATACCCCCTTTTCACTGTTCTTGGACAACTACTTTCAATTTTTCAATTTTTCTTTTTCTTTTTAATTTTATTAATAAAAAAATACTAAACTAAGGGACTAGTTAATAGACTTGGGATCCGATAAATTAGGTTTTGCAAACAGAATACATCAGGAAGTTAAAGCAGCTAGAAAGGCTAGGGTAACTAAATTTATCTAAACCTACGTGTTCAACATTATTTTAGGTAATTATAAATTAATATTCTTTTTAGTGACTAATTATAAATTAATATGTAAAGATGAAAAATGTAATAAAATAATTAAAATATATTAATGCAATATTTTTTATATCTAATTATATAATTATTATTTTTAATCAAGCCTACGTAATAAGATAAAACTTTGCCAGTATTGTATGTTTTTATTTGTTAGAAATATAATTATTTAAATATTTTTTTATTAGGTTACGTTTTTTGGACAAATAATTTCATAATATGTTATCTCTGAAAAAAAAAAAACATAAAACAAAAATACAAGAAAAAAGAAGGTATAGGCAAAAATTCAAACAAACCTGCCAATGAGTTATAATTAAATGACATAATCTTTCCATACTCATCTAAAAGATCGCGAATTTGAATCTCTCTATCTTTGATAAAAAAAAAATTCAAACAAACTTACAAAAAAGACTCTTTAAAGTATAACCATTATCTGTCTCCTTCTATTAACTTAGTTTAAATTTTTAGTAGAAATAAATTTACGATATTATATTATTATTTCGTATATTTTTTCTTAGGTAAGGAGCGGATATTCATGAGTGAGAAAGGGGATATTAAGTTTTGAGAGGAGGTTAGTATATAATTTTCAACCCTTAACAATACATCATCTTCCAACTTCATAGACAAATATTTTAAGTAACCAAGTAAGTTTTTAGAAAAAGAAAATCAAAGTTTAGGTGATCTATGGTTAAAATCATAGCATGCTCCTAAATTTTATAAGAGTTTATGGAAGTGCTTCCATACAGATCCTAACATAGGAAAGTTCATAGTAACAAAGAAAACCAAAATTTACATCTTTTTTAAACATGTTTGGAACCTTTGTCACATATATTATTGACCATATAAGTATACAGGTGTTTCAATATATAATCCCTAGTTAATAAGTATCAATTATTGTATGTATCAACATAACTTTGTTTGATATACAGTTTGAGTAATGATATTTAAAATATATTATAAGAAACATCCTCTTTTCCATATTTTTTTTAAAAAAATTATTTTTATTTTCCTAAATTACGTCATATAGATAGTGATATATTCGTCAAACACTCAAACAAGATATTTGATAAAAGTTGATAAGAACCTATAATAAAAAGAATTCAAATTAAAGGAAACTGCACCATATTCCTACAATAATTCATCATTCTATATATGAAATAAAAATGACTAGGCAAAGAGAAAGTACTCTACATAACTAAACTATATACCATGAAAAAAATTGAAAATGACATAATAATAAACATATTATATTGATGCCTATGTAGATATATGATAACTAGATTTAGAGATGATTAAATTTAGAAAAGAACCTGTAACATCTTGTTGACATTGCTAGCACCAAAAACCTTGTGGACACTCCCAAATTTCTGGGGCTCATCAGCCGGGAAATACGGTGCAAACACGCAATCCTTTGCGCATCGCCGCCGGAGAAGCTTGCATGCCGCACACGGCGACATTGCACCTTGCTTCCGACCACCACCCTCCTTCATAGCGCTCTTCAGTTCCTCCAATAATTAATTAAACACCACGATTATTGTTCATCAATTTTCTATTTTAGCCCTTTGAATATGAAATAAAGATAGAAGAAGAAGAAAAGGAAGGTAGACTTATCAAGGGTGGGGGTGTTGGGGCGTTTGATGTTATATAGAGAGACGTTATGTGACAGCAAATCTTTGGAGGGTCCCACAAAAGAAGAGGCTTTAGATTTTGCGACAAAACTATCCATGTTGATAAGATCTTTTGCCCCACCTGCATATTATTTTTTGTCTTGACTATTTATTTTCTTATTATGTGCGTTCTTCTTCAATGAATTTACACCGGGTTCGGTTTCAAGGTTTTACATTAGTTGGTAATAGTAATTTGATCGTTACATAATTACAGTTATGATAAGTTGTTGGTTTCAAATTTTACCTTTTTATTTTTAAAATATTTATTTGTATATTTTTAATTGGACAGTTAAATTATTATTTTATTAAAGCGGTTATTCTAATTTTTACAGCATACTTACGTGACATAGACATTTTGACACTCATGTGTACATAGACAGAGGAGTGCATACGCATGACTCCTATTTTACTGAATATTTGTTTTCTTGTAATTTTAATTGGTTCTCTAAACTTCTTTAATTGTTGTTTAAGACTCTTAACTAGTAATTAGACTTTGAGACTAGGAAAATGAGTTAAGCGAATTGATATTTTCTGTTAGTCAATTTAAAAGACGGTGACTTAGACCTAGTATGTAAATTGGATGAAATTGTTGTGTGAGTTGAAGATGAACTTGTGAAATTGAGGATTAATGATGGTTATTTTGGAACTCGGAGATGAATGATGAACTTGATGAATACTGAAAGTGATCACTAATACTGAGTATACATTATTGATGTGCTGATATTTGGTAAGTCGTTATGCGCTTGGCAATGACGATAGTTAATCCCGCTTGCCGAGGTTGCAGCGCTGGCGTAAGGACAGTAGTTAATCCCGCTTACGTCGAGAGGTGAGGTTTGAGGCTGAGTATCCCGCTCGCATCCTTTCGAGTCATAAGAGTGTACCGGGCACTATATTCCTGGACAGTGAGCTAGACATTATATCCCTGGGGTACCATTTTTATTCATGACCGAAAAGCGACATCCCAAGGGGGTGTGTCGGGTCGGTAGTTGAACCGACAAGTGATATCACGACTAATAGGACAGGCATTCATCATGTGCATCTTCTATGTGTTTGTTTGCTTTGCCTAATTGTTTCTTTTGCATAAATGTATAACATACTAACTTGCTTTCTGAATTACTTGCTATATATGCATATTACCTGTATTTTACTTGTTTGTGATTACTTGTGCTTTCTACTAGGATTAAGGAGGTTCAGTAGGCAGTGGCAAAGGAATCGCATGGAGGTTAGGTTGGCAAAGGTTGTGGGACAGCGGTAAACTATTAGTTAGAAATTCCTTAGGAGTAGACAACCCTTTAAGGAGTTTTATTAAAGTTGTTGTTAAGTTTTAAATCTCTATACCGGTATGAAGTTCTAGGATTGCCTTTGGCGTCCCAAAACATTATATCTTATATATTGGGTACGATTACCATATGTTGTTGTTTTTCAGATGTAGGTCGCAACCCACCTTGGTGAGTTTGCGGGATGGTGATAGAGCGGAGGACCGCTTGTTATCTTTTGTACTTTTGATTACTTTGATATAGTCATACTCTCACTTTTTGTATATTTTTATCTTGTTTCCTTAGAGGCTTACTTTGAGAATTAAGATGTTGTTGTTTTACTTCAAAAATTCTGTTATATCTGTATTAACTAGTCGGCCTAAACTCTGCGGGCTGTAGTTAGTATTCTTTTTGTATATTTTTATCTTGTTTCCTTAGAGGCTTACTTTGAGAATTAAGATGTTGTTGTTTTACTTCAAAAATTCTGTTATATCTGTATTAACTAGTCGGCCTAAACTCTGCGGGCTGTAGTTAGTATTCTTTTTGAGAATTAAGATGTTGTTGTTTTACTAATTAAGGGTGTGTGTGGTTCAAGTATTACTTTGTTATAAATATTCCATTCCCATGGGAATCAAAGATACCCAAGGGGAAGGTAGGAATTAAAATGATGGTATTTTGATTATTGGGAATCAAACTTGCTTAGAAATAGATTTTCAAATTTTGAACTAAACATGAAAATTTGATACTCCTATCTTAAAATTCCTAGGAGTTATTTATAATTCCTTCAACCACACACACCCTAAGGGGTACTAGGTCATGGATTTCACCTTAGCTCAGCACAAACACTCACCAAGTGGGTCCCAAAAGTGAGTTTTCACAATACAAGACTAGTTTATCTTATTTCTGTAATTCTTAGTTAGCAGATTAGTATATATATGAGGTGATCACTCTTGTTTAGGATCTTCTTCCTCTTCCATTATTTTCGAACACTATTATGTACAATATGAGTCACTAACCCCCTAAGGTTAAGGTTAGGAGCTCTGTTGAGTTTCATGGATCAATAATATTACTGTTTTCATTCAATATGTCTGATTCTATTCTCTTATGCAACCTCGTTCTTCATCTTATGAATTGAGGGTGACCCGTGACAATCACCCTTGTTCTACACGGGTTCCGTGTGATTCCTAACCCAAGATAGCATTGAGCTAAAGCTAGAGATTGCATTGCGGATTCCTATAGAGCATCTGAGCAACTTTGAATGTGTGACATATAATCCTATTGACTATGAATGCGTGAAGTTTCTGTGGAATTAAGGCTAGAGTCAAAGAAGTGGCACTTTCTGATCCAGAAGATCTGCCTTGTCTGTGACACCTTGAGTAGGATCATGAAGGGGAATGGACTGCTTAGAGCTTCATCTTCTACTATAGTGAGAAACCTAGAGCTGGCTTGATGAGAGGACATGAGTCATCTCAACATGGTGGATTCCTGCAGTGGAGGAGGTTAACTTGATGAGAGGACATAAGTTAATCACTTACAGCTGCCAATCAAGGAATCAGAAAGTTATTGAAGAAGATAGCAAGAAAAGTTAATCCGAAAAGACAAAGCATCTCCGAAGCCTCAACCATTTTATCACCATTGAATTCTCGTTTAATTAGTAACTTTTTATTTATTTATCCCTTTTATATGATTTTTGTGACAAACTATAATTTCTATCCGCCTAATTAAGATCTGCAAGGTATCCACTGCTTGCCCAAACCAACAATCCTCGTGGGATCAAACCTGACTCACCTCAGGTATTACTTGGACGATCCGGTATACACTACAAGAAAAAGTAATATTTGTAACAAAAAATTGTTATAAAAAATCAAAATTTGGAAACAAAAGAATTTCGTAACAAGAAAAGGGGCCGTTACAGTATGTCCTGTTACAAAAAAATTTTTGTAACAAAAAACAGAACTGTTACAATTCAAAGTGATATTTTGTAACAAATTTTTCTGATACAAAAAACCAGAAGTCGTTACAAAAGTGGTAACAAATTTTGGTCTTCAAGGTATTTTTTGTGACAATCTATTTTTTCCTATCATAAAATTTTGTTACAAAATGTAACTTGATTTTGTAACTTTTTTTCTTTAGTTACAAAACACTATTTATTTTGTAATAATTTTTTTAATACAAATTACACACATAATTTATCAAATTATATTATTTTTTAATTAATTAATATATTAACTAATTTACTCAACAAGTCAACATTTATATTATATATAATAACATAGATAGTTTAAATATATTTTATTAACTAGTATTGTTTTATAAATTTTCAATATATAAACTTTAAAGTACAAACTAACAAGACACATTAAAGAACCCTAATCAACTAGATAGATACATAGGACAAAAAGAAAAGGAATTATAAATCTCCAAAATGTAAACTACAAATTACAAACTCCATCATGTTCATACTGCTCATTTCTCATTTCTCATGGAAAAGTTCTAATAAGTGCCACACACCTGAAAGGACCACCAAACAAAAAATACTAGTTTAAGAAACAAGATTTGTTTTTTCTTTAAAAAATGTACAGGAAAAAACAAAAAATTATACTCATATTATTCAACAATGAATACAAACTCTAAAATTCTTACCATGAATAACCTTTGGAGAGAAGTACAATAAAATAGGACATGTTGATACAATAATCATGACTCAGATCTAAATATGCATTTTAGTTTAAGAAAATTATTAAATATCATAAAAGTATAAAACAATGGAATAATAATCAAGACGTTTAGAAACATCTTTGCTTTTTTCCTTTATTTATTACCTTAAAGAAGTTAGTGAAGCAAGGATTACCAGTAAAGCAATACATAGGAGTAATATTCTAGCAGACAATCAAGTAGTTCAAGGAATAGCTGCAGGAGAAAAAAAGAGGGTAACAGTGAAATATCTTCTATTATAAGATAATTGAATGTGATAATAAAAAGATAGTTAGTATAAAATTGCTGTTAATCTAATATTTACACAACACTGAATGATGTTCAAATGAGTGATGATCATGTAACATTTTCTTTTGCCGCGGAAAGCTGAGAAGCCATTGCCACAAGTGATATTCAGAAACAAAACATATAAATTTTATTCATAATGATATCAAAATCTAATACTTAAATACTCAAATCAGGAAACTAATTATTGAATAATTAATAGATCCTATGTCATAGATAATTAGAGAATTAAATAAAAGCTCATGAATAAGAACCATCTAATAAAAGTGTACATCAGTTGAATAATAGCTCTTAACAATATGATAACTTTCCCTTTGTGATAAAATCTCATGAATAAAAGCTCACCTTCCAAACGCATTCTTGACAATGTTCTGAAATAATAGCAAGTTAATCTCTTAGCAGTGAATTCAAGAGAATGAAGCAATTACGTGTGAAATCTCATATTCTTAGGAAGGTTTTCGGTAAAGATCCAAAATCTAGGTTGAAAGCTTGGTTTAGTGGAAGGCAGTGTGAAATGAAAATTGAAGCCGTAGAGCAACGATATCCAGAAATTCAAATGAAAATGCAACAACAAAGCCAAAGTCCAGGTTTAAAATCAGCAACAATATCAACCCAGCCAAAGCATTCCAAATTTTAAACAGTCACAAACAAACCAACAAATCATAAAAACAAAAACTATAGATATTCAATTGGAGCAACCAAATCTGGAGGCAACAATCCTCAACAATTTGATCAAGACAGTCACAATCTAATCACAATTAAGCCACAAAACCACAAAGAATAACAGGACAACAGCACATTTACCATGAATAATCACAAACAGCAGTGAAATTGAATAAATTATTGTCTACTGCATTACTGAAAAGATTTTTGTCAATCCAATGACTTAGATTATGAACTGATCCTCCATTAGTAATAAGTACTAAGTCTCCGATGAATTAGTGATGCCCATTTACCTTATAATAAGAGAAACTATCACTTCATAGTATTTTTTCTTTGAAAATCTCTTTACAAGAATATTCACATTTTGTTTTACATGTATCTTCTTCTTGCTATCACTTCAGCTACATAACCTGGATGCAGATGGCTTTAAATATTAGTATTTACATAGCATCTCATCAATTTTAATTTCATATATATAATAAATCAATATATCATTCCATCCATCAGATTAACCATCATTTAAGTTTGGAATAGGACATGACTTAACGTTTATATATATACATGAAAGGGGGTTTGGATGTTTGACACTAACAGGAACTCAAGAAGAACAAAATCAATCAATATTATAAAGCCTTAATCAAAACACTAGCAGGAACTCAGGAAGAACAAAATCAGAATAATTCACTAACAGGAAGAGAAGAGAAGCAAATTTCAAATTTACCTAATTAGAACTTCTAAACCAAATCCCAAATTTCAGAAGAGAAGCAATCTTAATCAGAAATTCCAAATTTCCAATAACCAAAACCTTAAATCCCCAATCATAAATTCCAATATTCAAATCCCTAATTAGAAATTATAATAACCAAATCTCTGATCAGAAATTCAAACATATAATTTACCTGAACTGAACTTGAGCAGGGGCTAAAGAAGAGAAGAAGACCAGCGGAAGAAGCAGTCGTTGTCGCCGTCGTCGTTCAGGCCTTGAGGGTCAAAGAAGCTCCATCGCTATTTACAGTTGTTTGCCATCTGAAAGAACGCTTCTCTTCCAGACTTCCAGCAGTAGATCCGGCAAGACACAGTTCCACCAACGGCACCAAGAAGCACGATGATGACGGCTTGGTGAGACGCGACAGCGGCGGAGCATGATGACGGTGGCGATGACTTCGTGGTGGCATTACCCTTCACACACGCTCTCTCTCCTCGTTGTGGTTCTTCTCAGGCTACGAAACCGGCTTGATAGAAGGCAGAACGGTGATTGGGCAGCGACGAACGGTAGACTCCAAGGTGGCGGCCCCCCTTCATCCCTTCTCTTCTCCTGGCGCGACTCTCTCTTCCCTCTTCCCTCTTCCCTCTTTCGTTTCTTTCTTTCTTTCATATTTCTGTGTGTGGGTGTGTGGAACAGGTGACCCCTGTATGTATGTGCACGCTGAAGAGGGGTGGGGGTTATAGGGTTAGGTTTTCCAATTTGGGAATTAGGGTTTGTAATTTTAATTAAATTAGGGAATAGAGTATTTCATTAAAAATTTAATTTAATCTTTTTAAATTATTTTAAAATATTAATTAAATTATTAATTTGCTAATTAATTCTTAATCAAGTATTTTAATTTAAAATATAAGATAATATAATTAATTATAAAAATTAAAGTATTAAATTCTAAAATTTCAATTATTTAAATTAAATAGTATAAAATTATTTTTCTTTTACAACTACTAAGCCTTATAATTTAAATATAAAAAATTATTCAATAATTATGAAATTAAGTAAAATTTTCATTTTAATTACCAAAACTTGATTTAATTATTCTCAATGAAATAATTTTTGAAAATAAAATCGCTAATAAATAAATAAATTTGGAATCAACTCAGAATAGGATTTTTTAAAATTTCTGGATCTTACATAAATAATCTTTTGAAAATAAAACCATAAATAACTATAATAAATCACAATACAAATAATTTATTATTTATTTTCTGAAAATGGGAGATTTTATCGGCTTAATGATGAGTGTTAGGTTAAGGTGGGTTTAGGACTAGTAGAGAGAAAATAAAACTAGAGCTCTATATTTTATATTTAAGGAAATTTTTCAAAATTTTATTTAAATGGATGAAGATGACAAACATCAAAATAAAAAAATAAAGGTGAGGGTTAAAATTAGGATTTTTATTTTTTATATTTGTTTTTATTTTTAAATTTTAACTATTTTTATTTATGTTTAATAATTAGTTTTTTTAATTTAAAATTTTAGTTTTTAATCAACATTTAAGACTTAATTATTAGTAAAATTAGATATTAATTTTATAAAAAAATATAAAATAATATATACCATTTTTAAAAATAAATCATTTAATCTTTAATTTTTTTATAAAAAATAATTAATTAACACAAATAATATTTTAAAAAATAAATTTTTAAAATAAAATAAAATTATCTTAAAGATTTTAACATTTTAAAATAAATTTTTTAGTTACAAAAATTCTTGTATTTTGTGACAAACAAATAACTTGTTACAAACAATATTGAATTTTGTGACAAATTAATTTTTTGTGACAAAATAATTGGAGTTTTTGAAACAAATGGGTATTTTGTTACAAAATATTTTAAACTTTTGCAACAAAACACTGATTCATTACAAAAGCCAATAAAATTTGTAACAAAAAAAATTAAGTCATTACAAAATATCAAAACGTTTTGTAAAAAATTGTATTGTTGTTACAAAACATTATTATTATGTAACAGTTTCTAATTTTTGTTACAAAAGAATAATTTTTGGTAACAATTTTAAATTTATTAAAAAGTTTTTATTACAAATGTTCCATTTTCTTGTAGTGATACTTGCCGGTCTATCTGTGCAAATTCTGCGGAGCCAGTTTCGTGTATCAAGTTTTTTGCGCTGTTGTCGGGAATTGTTCGAATTTGACAAACAATCGGATTATCTTGTTGCTTAGATTTAGGTACTTTTTACTATTTTGTTTGATTCTTTTATTTTCTTTTTCAAAAAAAAAAAAACAAAAAAACTTTTCAGAAAAGCAAGGATTTTTTAGTCTTGTGTTTCTTTTTAAAAATTTTTCAAAACCTTTTCTTTTTATCTTTATCTTTTTGTTTGAGTCTTTTGTTCTTGTTCTTGTTAAAATTTTGAATTTTCTTGCATTTTTTTCAAAAAAAATTTTAAAAATAGTGTCTTATGTTTGAATCTAGTGTTAATTCTTAATTATACTTTGGAAGAGTACGTTTTGGATAATTTGTTTCTAATAATGATATAGATGATACATGTAAAAATTAGAATAAAGAAATAAATTTAAATCATGATTAGAATATAAAGGGGAGTCTCAAGACCCCTCAGGTATGTCATTCATTCTACACACTATATACCTCTCAGATCCATTCTGACTTGAGCGTCGGAGTGTCTTTGCAGGTACCACGCCCATTGGTCCAGTCAAATCATTCGGAATCCGCCTTGACCCGCAAGTTTCCGATCCATCTCTCAAACCGTACCGGAGGCATCCAGTACATTGACGCCGTCTGTGGGGACTTGCAACGTTGGGACGGAATGGTGGACGGATTCGTAGAACAATCCTCAAGCCACCACGATAACTCTCGAACGAGAAATCCGACTCCCAATAATCAAGAAGCTACTCCCCATTGAAGAATAGCAAGCGCTATTCACTATACCACACCAGTGCAGAACAAAGAAAGCAGTCCCATCATCATCGTGGTACGACACCCCGAAAATCTGGGAGAAAAAGCAGCTCAGATAATTCAAGACCTCTGCCTCAGAGTACAAGAACTCGAGGGCCGAGTGGCAACCAAGGAAATGAACAACGCCAAAAATGGAAGTCACGCAACTTCCAGATCAAGATCTCGTCATGAAACCAGGCACGGCAGGTCGCCAGAATAGCGACATGGCAAGAGGTAAAATTGTAGCGTCTCCCATGACCACGAAGATGACAGGTCACCAGAACAGCGACATGGCAAGAGGTACGACAGCAGCATCTCACGCGACCCGGATCATCAACACGACATGGACGATGACCAACGACACCGAGAGGCCAAACGCACAAGAAGCAACCATGTGATAATGGGAGCTACTCCCTTTACGAAAAAAATCCTGAAAGCAAAACTCCCTAAAGGCTTCGACAAACCCAGAGATATGAAGTACGATGGAACCAAGGATCCCTAGGAACAGCTAACGGCCTTCGAAGCCAGAATGAACCTGGAAAGGGCCCATGACGCGGTTCGATGCAGGGCCTTTCCGGTAACCCTAGCTGGACCCGCGATTAAATGGTTCAACGCCCTTCCCAACGGATCCATAACGGGCATCATGGCCCAATTTACCACCAGAATCACTGAAGCTAAACATCCTATCAGCGAGCTAAGCCTCAGAGTGGTCCCTGAAGTTACACTCGTGCTTCAAAGTAGTCCCTAAAATTATTAATTACCTAAATTGGTACCTGAAGTTAGACGCCGGGACTCAGTGTTGTCCTTCTGGCACATTTCCTCCAGGTGGCGTCATCGGAAAGCTGATCTGGCTAATTTGGTGACACGCGGGCAAGGCTAAAACGACGTAGTTTTGTTGGTGGCGCGTAAATGGCCGAATACGACGTCGTTTCACTCCAAAAGTTGGTTTTGAAGACTCCCCATCAAACGTTAACGTAACGCATTGTCTTCCCTCCCTCAAAATACAACACAAACCCCTCCTCCCCTGTACTCGTCAATGGCGGTGGTTGGATTGTGGTAACTGTTGCGATTTCTGTGGAGAACGACTGCTATATAGGATCAGATATCATCATCTGCCTCAAACGAAGACTGTATCGAAGGCCAGTCTCTATGAAAAAGGTAAGGAAAAAAGGAAAAATATAATGTGATATAAGGAATGCTCTATTTTTTGTTAAGGTTGTTAGTTTAATCTCTTCAGTAGTTAGAAACGATTTTTTAGAGTATTATCTGTGGGTATGCATGTTTGTGTTTCGCAATATTTAGCTAGGGTTTGATCGCAACTAGTTTTCAGAGTGGTTAGGATAATGAAAGTGTTGACTGTATGATGGCTGTTTGTCATGGGGAAATGCTATTTCTTATCTATTATGCTTTGCTGCATTTACAGTTAATGTGGTTTCCAACTTGTTAATATGGTTGAAGATGATGAGGTTGATCATGAAATTTTGTTTCTAAATTGCAGATGGGAGATCCTTGGATTACCATCATATTTCACCATGGAGGCTTATTCGTTACAGAGCGTGATGGAACTGTGAATTACAGTGGTGGACAGATTTTTGAGTTGCCGAGAGTTGACGTAGACACTGTGGATGTATTTTTTATCCGAGACTACTATAAGACACTTGGGTATGACAATGTGACTCACTGTTGGTGGCTGGTGCCTAATAGGCCATTGCAAAGAGGGCTTAGAGCTTTGACACATGACAAAGAGCTCATGGAGATGTGTTATGCTGCTCAGACCAACAAGGGAGTTGTCCATGTGTATTATGAACATGGGGTCTCTGAACCTGTGTTTGATGAGAAAACAGGACTAGCATCATCCAAAGGCAAGGAGTTGATAGTGCTACCAGACCCTATTCCACATACATACCCCAGCATCAATGTGACAGCCAATATAATTTCCACCACATCACCACCGATTCCAACCTCAGAACCAATGAACACCACAATTCCTACTCCAACAACAATCCCCCCAACTATGCCTACTGGTAAAGGTATTTCAGGACCAAAGCATAAGAGTCACACTACTGCAACTTCTGTTAGTTATTCCAAATCACCACCCAAAGAAATGGCAGCACCCACAGCTGCTGCTCCCAGTGTTAAGCCTACCCCACCACCAAAAACAATGGTCAAACCCACAGTTGCCACTACTTCTAAGCCCAACCCACGACCAAAAAGAATAGGCCAGTCCACTGCTGCTCCTACTACGAAGCCCAACCCACCACCAAAGTCAACGGCCCAGCCCACTTCAAAACCTGTAACAAGATCAACATCACAAAAATCAAGGAGGTCTGATATACCAAAGAAAGGCCCTCAGAAAGTAAAGAATGCAGCATTACATGCTAGGAGGCCTTTAACAAGATTAGCTGCAATTGGAACTTTTAGAAGAGCATCTGTTAAGGGAAAGGATCCTGAGACTGTGTTTGTTAGCTTGTCTAGTGAGGAAGAATCTTCAGACTCCCATGACAGTTATGACAGTGTAGAGGACAAACCGTATAGGCCTGCTGCTGATGATGTATCTAGTGTGGAAGAAGACGTGGTTGGGAAGAGATCAACTGGAAAGAAGAGTGATGCTAAAAAGAGGACTACAACAGATAATAAAGAAGTTAATAAAAAGAGTTCAGTTATGCTTGAGGATGATGGGATTGTGTGTGCAGAGTCAGGGTCTGAAGATGATGAATTCTTCTTTGGGCCGATTCCGAAGGTTGGTGAAACGGGAGCATATTATGATGCTCAAGATGGAGCTTATGATGAATCTGATGGTGGAGAGTCTTGGCACTCTGAGGAAATGAAGACTCCATCGAACTCTGAGGATGAGTTAGACGAGGTTGAGTCAGATGAGGTATTTCCGGTATTTAGGGAAGGAGGAAGGTTTGGTGAGCTTAAACTAAAGGTTGGGATGAAATTTAATTCTAAGATGGAATTCAAGGAAGCTGTTCGTGAGTACTGTATCCAGGAGGGAAGGCGGATCTGGTGGAAGAAGAATAACAATTTAAGGATGAGTGCTGTTTGTAAGGGAGAGGAGTGTGGCTGGGTAGTATATGCTTCCATGGACAGTGAGGGTAATTGCTGGCAGATCAAGACATTTATGGACGATCACACTTGTCCTAGAGAGACTAAGAACAGGCTAGCTAATAGGAAGTGGCTGGGTTGCAAACTGGTTAGGAAATTAAGGAAATATCCCAACCTTAGACATTGTGAAGCTGCCCAGTACTTTAAGAGCAAGTGCGACTTGGACCTCAACAAGTCTTCACTGACAAGGGCTCTAGGGGATGCTAGGGCCATAGTTTATGGAGATGCTGCTACCCAGTATGGTATGGTTAGGGATTACGGGTTGACATTACTGAAAACTAATCCTGGCTCCACTGTGAGTATTGGTGTTACACCTCATCCCAATCCTGATGAAGATCCAACCTTTGATAGGATGTACATTTGCCTTGATGGGTGTAAAAGAGGGTTCAAGGCTGGCTGCAGACCACTTATAGGGTTGGATGGAGCATTTCTAAAAACAAAACATGGTGGTCAAATCCTCTCTGCAATTGGTCAAGACGCAAACAATCACATTTATGTGATTGCTTATACAATAGTGTCCATCAAAAACACGGATAATTGGCGATGGTTTCTGGAATTGCTGCACCAAGACTTGGGTGACTACAAGCAACATGGTTGGTGTTTTATTTCAGACATGCAAAAGGTATACATATCTATTGCTAGTTATCCTAAGTAACAGTTGTGATTCTTAGATATACCTGCTGCTGAGTAGTGAATAATAGTAGTATAAATTGAATAACTGTTGTGTAAATTAAATAATTGTTGAATTGAATATCTGCTGGTTTATAAACACAAATTTGTTTACTTAGATTGAGTAATTGTTGTATGCTGCATAGTTGATGGTTGCATTATAGGAGGTAGTATCTGTGTACTCAACTAAGCTAAGGTCCAAGTTGTGTAAATTAAATAAATGTTGAATTGAACTGGTTTATAAACACAAATCTGTTTACTTAGATTGAGTAATTGTTGTATGCTGCATAGTTGATGGTTGCATTATAGGAGGTAGTATCTGTGTACTCAACTAAGCTAAGGTCCAAGTTGTGTAAATTAAATAATTGTTGAATTGAATATCTGCTGGTTTATGAACACAAATCTCTTTACTTAGATTGAGTAATTGTTGTATGCTGCATAGTTGATGGTTGCATTATAGGGGGTACTATTTGTGTACTCAGCTAAGCTAAGGTCCAAGTTGTGTAAATTAAATAATTGTTGAATTGAATATCTGCTGATTTATGAACACAAATCTCTTTACTTAGATTGAGTAATTGTTGTATGCTGCGTAGTTGATGGTTGCATTATAGGGGGTAGTATCTGTGTAATCAGCTAACCCAAGGACCACGTTGATGTCAATTACACAACTTTAGGGACCACTCTGAGTTCATTAAAATAACATTAGGGACCTTTTTGAGGCTCGATTTGAAACTTTGTGACTGGGATGTTGAATTTGCAGGGTCTAATTCATGCAGTTCAGGATGTGTTCCCAAATGTCCATCACAGATTCTGTGTATGGCATTTATGGAGGAACTTCAACAAACAGTGGAAGGATAATCAGCTTAGAGGTTTGCTTTGGGAGTGTGCACGGTCTACGACTCAAGAGGGATTTGTGGAAGGGATGAAAAAATTGGAAAGGCTAAATAAGGATGCTTGGAGTTATCTATACAAATGGCCAAAAAATTCATGGAGCAGGGCATTCTTCAGAATTGCACAAAAAATGGACAATATATGCAATAATGCATGTGAGGTTTTCAACTCACGGATCAAGGACCCTAGAGCCAAGCCTATTATCACACTGTTGGAGGAGGTCAGGATGTACATCATGAGATCTATAGCCAGGAACAAGGTGAAGTTGAGGAACAATGACGGAATTTTACCTCCAATACAGAGATGTAGGTTGGAAAAGATAAGAAAGGAATAAAAAAAATGGGTTCCCATGTGGTCTGGTGATGCAGATTACGAAATATTTGAAGTTCATGGGTGGCCTACAAATATGGCTGTGGACTTAGGCAAGAGATCATGCACCTGTGGTTATTGGCAACTAAGTGGTATGAATTTTTATGCATATTTTTTAATTTTTTTATTTTTGATTTGTAGTTCAAATTATGTTTATGTATGGCTGTGATGTTCTATGTAGGGATGCCATGTGTGCATGCATGTGCCGCTTTGGCCCGGGCTGGTAGAAGGCCAGATGAATTCTGTCATAGCTGGTTGACCATAGAAGCATACAACAACACCTATGGCTTCCATATAAATCCAATTCCTGGCAAGGCACTGTGGGAGAAATCACCTTATAATAGACCTCAAGCACCAAAATTCAAGAAGAAGCGAGGGCCAATCAAGAAGAAAAGAAGAAAGGATGCTGATGAGGAGCCAAGTAAAGGCAAGAAGCAGAAGACCTCAATGAAAAGAGTTCATAAAAAAGGACATTGTCGCTATTGTGGTGAATCTGGTCACACAAAGAGGAACTGTCATAAGAGCGCCGTTGATGAAGAATCAGCTGCTGTGGCGGCGGCTGCTGCTGCTGCTAATTCTGATGCTAATGGAGGTGAGGTCAACAATTCTGCTCCAACTGCTGCTGTAAATGGTGGTGATGCCCCAGCTGTGTCACAGGATCAGGTTGAGATTCAGCTTGATCTTGGTCAGCCTATTATGTCAGAAACTGATGACTCGCAACAGGTGGGTAATATTATTTACCCATATATATACATGTATTGTGGTCATACATTAATTTTTCTTAATCACATTAATTTTTCTTAATCACATTAAATTTTTGGTGTTTCATACATAGGTGCAATAACCTCCTGTTTGGCCATCGAAACTGCCTCCTAAGAGAAAGTTATCCACACCCAGTGCTACCACCCAACCATCCAGCACCCCATCTGGAAGCACTCCATCTCTTCCATCTGCAAGTACTCCATCTGCAACTACTCCATCTGCAAGCACTCTCCCAACAAGTAGTCAGCCTGCAAGCACTGAAACAGCAATGAATCTACCAGCAATGTGATTTGTGCCTAATCCGGGATTCAAGCCACCCAGAACCAAGAATTAGTGACTTAGTTTTTTATATTTAGGGACAGTATGGTGTCTTTATTTCTCTGTTTTGCTGAAGTAATGTACTGTGTATGCTTTCTTGCTTACAATTCCAGTGTTGGAGATTGAAACTTATGACACTTATGTTTTGAAAACTCTGATATAGTTGGTGACTATTGTTCTGGCTTTATAATGCCTTATTTTGGATGTAACCACTACCATATGAAATACGAATTATGACTTTCTTGAAGAGATCTGTGACAAATTTTTGGTTTTATTTTGTTTCTTGAAGAGATCTGTGATAAATTTTTGGTTTTATTTTGCACTCTCATATGCAATTAAGATGCTTTCCAAACACTATAAACTCCTATTATTCTGCTCCAACATATGCAAGCACACTAGTCTCAATCACTTTAATTTTCATTTCTTTCAAACAAACTGACAGGTACAACTACAACAACAACATGCATAATTCATGTGTTTCTTCCCAGATACAATTGGCCAAACTGCCTATCTAACTTTAAGACAAGAATAGCTACTGTAACCAGCAGCATAAATACAAACACCAAAACTCCACCCATTTTTAGAACCCTAACTTCAGACTCTAATCTTCCAAGTTTCCAAGCAAACTTCATCTTCCACTCTTCATTGTCAATTGAAGGGCTTGCTCTACCATCACATGTGATCACATCTTCTTCAAGAATTTTATCAATCCACATAAACAAACCACACCACTTCTTGCCTACAGTCTGCACCAAGGTAAAAGAATCAACCAAATTTATATCCAAAATTACAGCAAACAACAACAACAACAACCACTTACATTGTAGTTTGGGCAACCCATGAAGGGTCTCCCTGGATTAGAATCCGTCATTGACCATCGCAGCACTGGTCTCAAACTGCATCTGCACCATTCTGGCAAACGCGAATCCCTGTTCCTGTTCATTCTTCTCATGATGCTTCCAAATGATCGTGGGTTGTTCGAGCTTCCAGCAGCATTGCTCGCGCTAGCCATTGTCGTCTGGGTATCAAGATGCTGCAGAGAAACCAACGGAAGAGACTAGAAGAGAAGAGAAGGGCACTGGAGGTTGATCTTCAGATTTGGGAATTAGGGATTTTAAACTTCGAATTAGGGACCAAATTGGGTCAATAAAATTCGTTCTTCCACCTCAGCTAGCCGTTATGATTGCCCGCGTGTCACCAAATTAGCCACATCAGCTTTCCGATAACGCCACCTGAAGGAAATGTGCCGGAAGGACAACACTGAGTCCCGGCGTCTAACTTCAGGTACCAATTTGGGTAATTAATAATTTTAGGGACTACTTTGAAGCACGAGTGTAACTTCAGGGACCACTCTGAGGCTTAGCTCCCCATCAGCTTGTTGGGAGTTACCCAGAGACAGGACGTATCCACGAGAAAATACCTTGACCGATTCAACGACGAGTGTCTAATGGGCGACGGACTCACAGACTCGGTCGCAAGCCTCTGCCTCACTAATGGACCATGAATGAAGATTTCCGGAAACACCTCACCACCAAACCGGTGTGGACCATGCACGAGATCCAAAGTGTCACAAAGGAGTACATAAACGACGAGGAAGTAAGCCAGGTTGTAGCCGCCAACAAACGGCAACACGGCATCTCGCCACTAACCCCCCACCAAGAGAAAACCAGAAGAACAGAACGGGCGAGATATACCACCAGATAGCAGACCGAGGCATTCTCCCGAAGGCCCGACAACTCAAGGATAAACGGGCGGCAATAAAACCCTATACTACGACTACTACCGAGGATACGGACACATGACACAAGACTGCTTCGACCTAGAAGACGTATTCGAGCAAGCTATACGAAACGGCAACCTCCCCGAGTTTGCCAAAATTATCAAAGAACCAAAACGTGCAGAAAGAGAAAATTTACCAGAAAGGGAAGAACGCAACCCGAGGACACAGAGACAAGCACCCAGGGAAAGCCCGAAGACAGACCCGACCATAATTGTAAACGTCATCATAGGCAAAGACACCCCGAAAAAGTCTAAATCAGCATTCAAGAAAGACCTCAAAATCCTGGCAGTCAGAGACCAGACCCCAACCCTTACCACCGGGAAGGCGATGAAATTCTCCCCCGAGGATTGCCAACACGGCACCACGGCAGAAGACGCCCCCTTCATCATCTCCGTGAGCATCGGAACTGGGCTAGTAAGGAGAATACCGGTGGACACAGGAGCAGACTCAAATACCCATTTCAGAGGAGCCTTCGACAAAGTCGGACTCCGCAATAACATCCTCCAGACATACCGCAACGGGGTCACTGGATTCGGGGACAACTTCCTCAAACCAGATGGCTCCATCATCCCCCCTTACCACAGGGACGGAAAGCCAAAGAAAGACAATACTATCAGTGTTCGTGGTCCTCAAAGATTCCACTACTTACAACATCATCCTCGGAAGAAAAATGATCAACGATCTCTCCGCCGTCATCTTCACAAAGTACCTCCTCATGAAATTCACAGTAGACGACGGCTCCATCGAAACAATCCATGAAGACCGGAAAATCACAGTAAAATGTGACAACACCAGCTTAGCCCTACGAAAAAAATCCCGCAATACCGCTGGCATATTCCTGGCCAACCTGGACGCCCGACAAGATGGACAACCTAGACCAGAGCCAGAAGGATACATGGAGAAACTACAGATAGGACAAACCAAAGAGGAATACACCTTCATCAACAGGAACCTCCTATACGATCTTAAGGAAGACCTCTCACACCTCCTAAGCAGAGCAGAGACCCGTTCGCATTCACACCGGCCGACATGCCAAGAATAGATCCCGACCTAATGTTCCATCGACTAGCCATAGACCCTAAGGCCAAGCCCGTGACACAAAGAAGAAGAAAAATGTCCGCTGACTGAGCAGCTGAGGTCAAAAAGCAGGTTAAAGCCCTCCTCAAGGCAGGCTTCATCAAGGAACTACCCTACATGACCTGGCTAGCTAACATCGTACTAGTAAAAAAAGCCAACGAAAAGTGGCGGATGTGCGTCGACTACACGGACTTAAACAAAGCTTGTCCAAAAGACGCCTTCTCGCTCTCAAATATTGACAGACTGGTTGACGCCGCATCTGGTCACCGATATCTTAGCTTCATGGACGCATACTCCGGGTACAACCAGATACCTATGCACCAACCCGATGAGGAAAAAATGACCTTTATCACCACCGACAGCACGTACTGTTACACAGTCATGCCTTTCAGTCTGAAAAATGCCGGAGCCACTTACCAAAGACTCGTCAACAAGATATTCCAAAGCCTGTCTGGGACCAAGCTCAAAGTCTACATAGATGACATGCTCGCCAAAATCGAATATGCTGAGCAACTCATCAGTGACCTCGAACTTGTAATGAA
This sequence comes from Arachis duranensis, assembly GCF_000817695.3. NCBI lineage: Eukaryota > Viridiplantae > Streptophyta > Magnoliopsida > Fabales > Fabaceae > Arachis > Arachis duranensis. The sequence goes on from NC_029778.3 coordinate 66,449,116, forward strand.
CACGTTGAGGAGGCACCGAATGCGCCTTAACCCGACAAAAAGTGCCTTCGGGATGGAGGCAGGAAGTTCCTTGGGTTCATGATCACACAACGCGGGGTAGAGGCAAACCCCGAGAAGTGTAGAGCCGTCCTCGAAATGTCAAGTCCGAAGAACCTCAAGGACATTCAGAAACTTACTGGCCGACTAACCGCACTATCGCGTTTTCTCGGCGCGTCAGCCCAAGTGGCAATCCCTTTCTTCAAACTCATGAAAAAAGGAACCCCCTTTTGATGGGAAGCAGAATGCGAGGAGGCATTCCAGCATTTCAAGAAAGTCCTAGCAGAACTTCCAGAACTTGCCAAACCCTAAACAGGAGAGAATCTCTACTTATACCTATCCATAACAGAAGAAGCACTCACAGCAGCACTTATCCGAGAAGACAAAAACAAGACCAAGCAGCCCATCTACTTCGTAAGCAAAGTTCTACAAGACACAGAATCACACTACTCACACCTTGAGAAAGTAGCCTTTGCACTCCTCACGGCCTTCGCTACATAGAAGTTGTGATTGGATGATGTGAATATCATAGTGCCTAGTTCCATTTTTGTCCTAATTATTCATGTTAGTTTTTGCATTGTTGAAAATTAGGAAGAGAACTAGAAAAATTTTGAAAATTGCATCCATCACATCATACATACAAATAGGAAATAATTTTGGTGAAAAACAACAAAGATTTCCAAGAATTTTGTTTTTAGGGCATTCTATGGAATTGATTTGGAAAATTGTTTTAAAACTTGCTTGAATTATTTTTTTTATGGAACATAGAATAGAGATAGAACAAAGCAACCTTGTGAGTTGTTGAGCCTTAATGAGTGGTTACATATTTTAACCACTATTTTTGTTTATTGTGTGCTATGCTCCTTCTATGATTGTAATCTTGGTTTTGCTTGATTCTTTATTTCTAGTGTTTGATGTTTTGAATGCATTTAGCATGATTGAGGCCATTTTTGTATTAAACTCACTCACCCATATGGTCCTACCATTGCATTTACCTTTGTTAACCCATTTTGAGCCTCTTAATCCCATTTGTTCCAATTGTTATCACATCACACCCTAAGCGGAAAACCATGAATTACCTTGAATTCCATATTTGATTAGCTTAGGTTGAAGAGTGTGTTTCATTTAAGTGTCGGGAAAATTTTGGAAAACATTGGTAGTGAATGAAAAAGTTTGTATTGGGTATGCATTGAAAAAGAAAAATTTTGGAAAATAGGTCCACATTCTTGTATCAATTTGCTTTAGCCATATGCATTTGTCCTAGAAAAAGAAAAAAATGAATTGAATAATAATAATAATAATAATAATAATAATAATAATAATAATAATAATAAGATGGGACAAAAGTCATCCCAAAGAAAAAGAAAAAAATGATGAATAAGAAATGCATATGTGGATCGGATTTGGATGAAAAATATGCATGAATGTGTATAAAAATTGTGATTATGGGAAGTTAGGTTGCATATTTTGTTATAGGTTGAGTAAAGCACTTGAGCTAATCAAAGATCCAATTCCTTAGTCCATTTAGCCATATTTATCCTACCTTAACCCTAACCCCATTACAACCCTCTAAAGACCTCATGATACTTGCACTCAAGCATCAAATACTCGTTGATTGTTAGATGAAAAGCAAAACCTTGAAAGCATGATTAGAAGGAGACTTGAGTGATTAGACCCTAAAACACCGAGCGTTGAGAGTGTATACACACCTAGTGAGGGTTCGATCACTCAACTCTATGTTTCCATATTTCTTATCATGTATTCTTGCAAGTTGCTTCATTTTGATGAGTAAATCAATTCTTTAGATTTTGGGTGCATTGGATTATTCCCTTGCTTAGCCCTATATGTCTATATACTTGCTTTGAAATTTGATTGTTTATTTTCACCAATTCAATAGGATACTATAGTAAATATAGTTATATATAGAATACACATACTTGCATGCCTATAGATAGTTGCATTCAATAAGTTGTTTCCCTTTTGATCATTCTCCTTGTTGGTTTAGCATGAGGACATGCTATTTTTTAAGTGTGGGAAAATTGATGAGTCCATATTTGATGAGATATTTTGACTTGATTTGAGTGGATTTCATCACATCAACCTACACTTAAGCACCAAAATAGCATAATTTTGTGTTTGATCCCTAAATAGAACCCAAATGTGAAAACATGCATTTTTGTGCTTAAATTGAGCAATTTAATTCCATTTTTATTCCATTTGATGTCATGACATGTTTGTTGAGTGATTTCAGGCCTTAGAGGCAAGAACGGATGGTCAAAAGTGGAAGGAAGCATTTACAATGGAGAACACAAGAAGAAAACAAGAAAAAGCACACACAGCGACGTGTGCGTGCGCACGAGTGCCTGTGGGTATGCACAAGAGAATTTTCAGCTAAGTGTGCAGACGCACATATCTGTGCATTCGCACAGGTCCCTGCACGTGATTTGGTTAATGAAATATGTACTGCACAATTTTGGGGGCCTTTGGCCCAATTTTGGAAGGTTTGAAGGCTGAATTGGAGTGCTATATCAAGGGGAATTCAACACTTATCAAGGGAGCCATCTTAGAATAGGAAAACACATTTTAGGAGTAGTTGTAGGGTAGTATAGAAAATTCTGTCTTAGGTTTAATTAGGGTTTATATCATTTTATACTTCAACTCTTGCTTTTGGATTTTGCAATTTACATTGTAAGTATTTCTTTAATTGTCTCTTTCAACTACATTACTTGTTCTACACTTTCTTATATTTCCATTTCTCTTGTCAATATTTATATAGTCTTGCAATTTTGGATTCATATTTGTTTAATTTGATGTTTGATGGTTTTTATATGTTTGTTGAGTTGCTTTTAATGATTTTGATTATTTATGGTTCATAGCTTTTACCATTTTTCCAATTTTTTCATGTTTTATGTTTATGCCCTCTATGTATTTGATGAAATGCCAATCTTAGTTATAGGGTAATTTCCACCCCTTGGCTTGGGGAAAATAAATTTATAGATTACTAGAGCCACAATGTCCAACATTTACTGATAATTCTTGGGTTGTTAGTTGTTATTGTTTCCACTAACGCTAGCTTTTTACTAAGGCAATTAGTAAGTTAGCTAGGATTTGTGGATTAATAACAATTATGTTCACTTGACTTATCCTTCGATGTTAAGGGTTAACTTAGTGAGATTAATCCATCATAATTATTATAGTTGTGGTTATGGCAAGGAAGGGATTCCATAACTCATCCTAAGACAAGGTTTCTTTTATGTTTTGAATCACCTTTCCATCACTTTAAAGCTTTACTTTTTCATATTACATACGTAGTTCTTTAGTTCTTTTATTAGTTTATTAATTGCAATTTTGTCTTATTCTTTAATTTCTTTATTGCTTACTTCTTCATTGAAAACACCCCTTTGCTTCTCACAACCAAAATTGTGTGCGCTCATTGGCACTAGTTCATAGGGAGAACAACTCGGAAGACTAAATACTCTCGGTTTACATTTGCTTTGAATTGTGACATCTTTAGATTTTAATTTGATATTGGTCAATTGTTGGGTTTGGAACTATACTTACAATGGCAATCCAATCTTATTTTGAGATAAATTTCGAACCCGCTCTAGGCCTCTCATCAGCAGGCCATGACAGACTTTATCGCTGAGATGACTCCAGGAAGTCCCACCTTCGAAACATGGAAGCTACACGTAGACGGCTCATCCAACACCACCACAGGAGGAGCCGGAGTGATACTCGAAAGCCAAAATAGAATCATAATCGAACAGTCCGTCAGGTACGAGTTCTCAGTCACTAACAACCAAGCAGAGTACGTAGCTCTCCTGGCCGGCCTGACTCTAGCCAAGGAGGTTGGGGCAAAAATCTTAGAAGTATGCAGCGACTTACAGGTGGTTTGCTCCCAAGTCAACGGAGACTACCAAAAATGAGACCCCTTGCTCCTATAGTACCTCACCAAAGTAAACAAGCTAAAGGATGAATTCGATCGAGTCACCATATAACACGTCCCCAGGGAACAAAATGCAAGGGCAGACCTTCTGTTGAAACTAGCTAGCACCAAACCAGGATAAGGTAACCGGTCGCTAATTCAAGAAGTCGTCAGAACGCCATCTATATCAACCACAATCGACACCGTCCTACCGGCCTCCAACCAAGAATCATGGACCTCCCCTATCTTGCAATACCTCCTTAACGGAGTACTACCCGAGGACCATAGGGAAGCACATCGGATAAAAAGGCCAGTCGCCAACTACACCGTTGTAACAGGACGACTATACAAACGTGGATTCTCGTAACCCCTACTCAAATGTGTCAAGCCCGGGGACACAGTGTACATACTCCGCGAAATCCATGAAGGCTGTTGCGGTCATTATGTCGGAAGCAAAACCCTAGCCCAAAAGGTTATCGTAGCTGGATACTTCTGGCCCTCGGTTATGAAGGACTCAATGCAGCTGGTAAAGAAATGCAACAAATGCCAAATACATGCCGACTTCCACCAAGCCGCCCCACACCAGCTTAACGCCATAATGGCGGATCAGCCATTCGAAACATGGGGCGTCGACCTCGTAGGCCCATTTCCCACGGCAACCCGGACAACTCCGGTATCTTATAGTCGGCATAGACTACTACACATAATGGATCGAGGCCGAGCCCTTGGCATCCATCACGACAACCCAATGCCGAAAGTTCTTTTAGAAACATATCATAATTTAATCAAAGTAGCATCCATAGTGGCTAAAAGATAATTACTTCTTGATTAAACTCAATAATTTAAATGCAAATTTACTAGGAAAAGACAAAAAAGATGCTCACGCATCAAACATCCTAAGTCACGACGGCTCAGGAACGCATATAAACGGCTTAAAAATAGAAAGCCCGAACGGCCAAAACACAATCACACCTGAGTCATCAAAAAAAGAGTTAAAATGGCCATAATGGCCCAAAAAGCATAAGTCAACCAAAATCACAAACATCCAGAGTCACAAACACGGCCACACGGCCAAAATACCAACAATAAAATTACAAGTTCTCATAACAGAATAAAAGAAATACAAGAAACTATTGGAGATCAACGATCTGACCATCACGGTCAGTCCTAAATGCCCCATCACGAACATATCCATGCCCGGCGCAGGAACCAAAGCCTGGGCCCTCATCGTCTCCTCAGTAGCAGCAATAGCCACCTTCACATCCGCAAGTAACATAGCCTTCTCCTCCTTTTGACCCTCAACCTCAGCCTTCAAACCCGCTATGTCAGTCTTCAAGACGCCTACCTCAGAAAAAAGCACGGCAGCTCGGGACTCGACGTCCGAAGCCCTCCTCCGCTCTTTCCCAAGCTGAGACAAAAGAGAAGTTTCAACTTTGGATAAACAAAAGATCTCAGCTCTGGACTCCTCGGACACCTTCACTGCCCTCTCCCTCGCCGACTCGGCGACAGCAAGCTACTCCTTCAGCCTCACAACCTCGGCCTGAGACTGATGCAACTTCTTGTCCAGAAGACCCACCTGGGCCATCACAGGCTCAGCCTTCTGCACAATCACGACAGAACGGGGGAGGGAATAATAAAGTGACTTCACCTAAAAAGTCACATATCACACACGAAAGAACTTCTCCGTGCCAGGCATAAGGTGCTCGTCTATGAAGGCCGGGGCATCAAAACGGTGATCCATCAGAGACGGGACCACAGTATCACCCTCTACTAGGTTCTCACTGACAACATCCTCTGACCGCCTCCGCTTCCGGGAAGCACCCTCCGGCGAGACGACTACCACCTTGTTGTCAACTTCCTCCGCTCCCAAGCCATGACCCGACCTTTGGGCACCACCCTCAGTCAACACAAGTTCTTCAGAAACAGCCCTCGTGTCATCGGCAGGACGGGAAGTAGGAGTGGACGGAGAACTGCCAGAAGGAGTTCCCTGGGACAGTTGTGCCTTCAACCTAGCGAGAGTCGTCAGACCACCAACCATTTCAACTAAAAAAGAAAGCAAAGGAAAAAAAGCATAAGTACCCAACTCAAAAAACAAAAAAAGACAATTACACACTAGCATAAGTCCAGCAAGCAACCGGATCACCCATCACATCCATCGGATTAAGAGGACGTTCCCCAAACAACTGCCAAAGGACGAGGGCTACGTCCCGATCTTTCGAGGACAAAAACTCTTGCGTCACCCGCGTTAAAACGGAAGGCCCTGCACCGAAATTCCAATACATGGGAAACCGCCGCTCCCCCTCCGACGTTAGCCAAAAGGGGTGATGCCCCTTAGCAGGGCGAACCTTAAAGTACTTACTCTTAAAGCAATGAAAAGAGTCCTCATATAAACCGAAGACGCGACGATGAGGCTGAGCCCTAGAAGACATATACCCCTTCTTGTGCATCCCCTCCTTGGTCAGTAAGGTGCACAAGAATAGGAAAAGGAAGACATTCACCGAAGCCAGAAGCTCTAAGAACTCGCAAACGAGTTCAAAAGTCTGTATTGCCGCCCAGATATTTGGATGTAGCTGGGACGGCGCCACGGAACACTAGCTCAAAAGTTGCTGCACGAATGGAGAAAACGGGAGCCATACACCAAGCCGGGTGAACATCGCCTCGTAAACCCACATCCAATCCAGGACGGTCGGCGAGTCGAGGTTAGTGTAACAAACCCTCTCATCAACTTCCAGAAGAGCAAGCTCGTAGTCACACTCGGCATCACCCCCTCCGCAAATAGCCCCCTAATCACGGAGTCGCTAAAGGTCTGCCTCTGTCACCCGAGACGGCGTCCCCCAAACATCACTAGTTACCCAGGAATAAAAGAAGGGAACGCCACCGGCGGAAACCACCGGAACACACGTACTCTCAGTCCTCTACCGAGCCATACCTAAAATAGAGGCGAGCACCACCGTCAGCTCAAAAACCGCGCGGAAAAAACTAAGAGAAAAAATCAAAACACATGCCACTACCTACTGCCAACAACATAGTGGTGCTCACCCCCTTAAAAACTCAGTACCCCAGAAACAGGATACAACCCTAATCCATACTAAACCAAAATACACCAAAGAAAGACAAGCAAAATAAAACAGAAACACAAAGGAGGAGGCAACGCAGATTATGAGGGTAAAGAGAAAAGAACACCAACCTGAAAATGCGAATACAAACTTGACAAAGCAAGGATAGCAGAAGCACGACAGGAAAGCTGGAAAAAACACCAAGGTGCGAAGAGGAAAAAGAGATGTTCATAGAAGATGAGCGAAAACAACTGGGAAATAAAACAAACGAGGGAAGTAAAGCAGAAAAGCCAAAACGGTTTCTAAAGGGCTAAAAGACGTAAGTAACCCTAAGAATAAACATGACGCGAAGGGGTAAAAAAGGAAAAGAAACCTAAACATCCCCTCACAATAAATACTCCCTTGGGAAAATGAAACTGACAAGCACGCCTCAAAAAACGTAACGGACGCAAGGATAGAGAAGGATTGTGTCAATCAAACGACCAGGTGAACCTCGGCCTAACCGCAAAACTCGGGGCCGACACACCGACCTCCCCCGCAAAAAGACAAATCCATTGACTTAGAACTCCACTCCGAGAAACTGGAGAAGGCCACAAACGGCCAAAACCATATCCTCCAGCAACAGTGACCGACCTTGCTCGCTCGATCTCCCGCTGCGGGGGTAACTGTTACGGATCTGGCCCAGGGATTCTATACCCGGAACGGTCCCTGAACCCGGTTGCCCGGGTTCGATCCACTTCGGCCTTCTAGAAGGCCCGAAACTGGCCCACTAGAACCCCTAACCAACAATCAAATTCAAATACCTCCCTTATCTTAACCAAATAAGATAAGATAAGATAATTACCATCACCTATATAAAGGGGAGTCCCAAATCCTCTTAGGTATGTCATTCATTCTGCACATCATATACCTCTTAGATCCATTCTAACTTGAACGTCAGAGTCTTTTTGCAAGTACTACCCCTCATTGTTCCAGTCAAATCATCCGACATCCGTCTCGACCATCTCTCA
>NC_029778.3:66457274-66463326 GCF_000817695.3 Arachis duranensis
GGGGTATCAACAGCGAATTTGAGAACGGATCCAAGCTCATCCCAGTTATCATCAAATGCAAACAAATCGTTCATCGCAGAAGGATTAATCCACATGTTAGAAGCTGGAGCCGTCATTAGCTGATGATGATGATGATATTGTTGTTGTTGTTGCTGTGGCACAGTAGTAGCCACCGCTGAAGAAGGGTGATAGTTCAACTGATGATGATGATGATGATTGCTATTGTTCCTTTGGATTTGATCAGTGTTGTTATTGCATGCTGTGTAGTTAGTCACTGGCTTCTGTTCATTTTGATGATGGTAATGGTGATGGCCAATGATTGTTGCACCAAAGTTGATGTAAGATTCTTGATGTTGATTAATATTGTTATTATTGGATTGAACAACATGGGTTCTAGTGGTTTTGTGCTTGTTACTATTAGCTGTTACTAAATGTGATCTCAAGTCTGCTGTGTGCTTCCTTTGTGACACATTTCGCTTGAATATTCTACACAATGTCCAGATTTCCTGCATCCATCACAAGCTTATTATTAGTTAACTCAGAAATCAAATACTACTATTAACTATGAAAGTAAGTTGTCAAGAATTGAAATATTATTATTATTATTGTATTCTTTGGGTTTGCTATATTACATGGTAAGAGGGAAATATATTACGAAGGTTTTCTTTTTATGAAAGAAGTTATATATATACATAGAAGACTACGAGTATATTGCTAATAAGGTTAAGTGAGAGCATGCGTATAAAAGAATAATAGTATATATAAAATTAAACCTATGATGGAAGGAAAATGTTTTTTTTTTTTTCGTATCAAAAAACGGAAAATGTTTTTCTTAATCTAAATTACATATAGTATTTATATATCAACATAAGTGTACATGACTATCCATTACTGAATACCTAATCATATAATTGCGACGGAAATATTCACATGGAGTTTAATGTAATAATCATAATGATCATAACAATAATTGAGCCTGCGAATTGCAATCACAGATTGAATCACAACTATAATAAATTAAAGCCATTTATCTAATTAAGTTACTTACAGCTTCTTGGGCAACATCGGCATTGTTGATATTATTATTATTCTTGTTGTTGGCAAGTAGGCTTGTTTTGTTTTCGGTGGTGGCAGAAGGGAGGCGAAACTCGTGCATCATCCAATCAGTCTTGGTACCTTTTCCGGCGCTGCCGCGGTAGTAGACAAGCGTCTTCTTGAGTCCAATGCAGTCGCTTCCTTCGCCGCCATGGGAGTACACCGGCTTGTCTATCCCGGTTGCTTTCCAGAAGCCGGAACTGGTGACTCTGTTAGGCCTTATGCTGTTCCTATACTTCCTCCCTCTCTTGCAAAAGAAGTAACCTTCCTTCTCTCCTCCACTTCCACTCGCTTCTAATTAACCAAATTCAATAGTGTTAGCAACATACATATGTAAAGTAGTTACTAACAATGGAAAGGAAAATGTTTGTTTTTTTTCTATATTTATTCTATGTCTATTAGTTTATATATAATAATGGATTAATAATCATTAGAGAGGGAAAGAAATTTATATGATATATTCACCATGCATGCTAAGTGCGATTCTCTTTATTCCTAAATCAAAAGGTTGATAAATCATACTCTATTTACAATTCATTTCCTGTAAAATATTGTGGCTATACCTCATAATTCTACTAATTATATCTTAATAATCAAACTGGGTTTATGCATTTAGTGCTTTCATTTAATAATTTTATCACTAGCTACTAATTAGTTAATTAAGCCAAGGTAGGCTAAGAAATAATATATTATATTATAATTAACTGAGTAATAAAAATCAGATTAAATAAAATAATTTTACATTATTGTTTTATTAATATTGCTGATTCAGTAATTGTGTTTAGATGAAACCCTGCTATTAGTTACTCGTAATAATAATTAGATCTTAAGGGGAGAAAATGATATTCTTGAATTTAAAGAGGAATACTAGCTAATTAAAAAAGAAAAGAATAAATACATACTTGGAAGATCCCAAGGATCATACTTGTAGATATCAATCTGTTTGATGAGTTCGATGCTGATTGGTTTCTTGTCAAGCTTCCTCTTTAGATAGAAACTCACAAGTTCTTCATCTGTTGGGTGGAATCTAAACCCTGGAAGTGGAACATCATCCTCTTCCTCCATCACTGATGATGCATATGAATCATCCTTCATCATCAAATCTTCATTAACCCCCATATATAAAAGTTATAATAACAATAATTATAACAATAATAATGTTCTCTTATTTATTCTTTTTGTGTTTTGTGTGTGTGTGTTTTTTCTTTCTCTCTAAGGAAGATGATGAAGCTAGTAAGGGATATTATTAGAAGACAAAAACGGTTAATAAGGTTTGTGGCACAATTTTTCAACGAAGTGGAGAGGAACCTTAGCTTCTTTTATATTATTATCGAGAGTCGTGGAATGGATGAAGATTGTTATTATTATTTTATTATTATTTATTTTGGTATGATTTTTGATGAATTGAAGCTTATAAGGTCAAGTCATGAGGTTTGACTTGTTGTGGCCATATGTGATGATTTTTGCTGATGGTGGACTTGTTCTATATATGGTATTATATATTGTTATTTTAAAGTCACCATTTGAGACTTAAGATATGTGTGTTTTTGTTAATGCATATATACAAAAAAGGGTGGAATTATTCCTTTCAAATATATACTTTTCTTCCTATCTATCTCTCTATCTATTTTCTCTCTCTGATCTTTGTAGAAGCTACTATACCAATAATTGTTGTTCGAATTCTTGGGTTGAAGTCTTGAACCATAATAAATTATATACACAACTGTCCTATCAAACATGACAAATTATGCTGCTATCTACCCCAAGCATATATTTATTTATTTATATAAGGTACATACAAGAGGAAAACTAAAGCTTTGTGTTTATAAAGTAATAAATTTTGTGAGAATTCATTTTACATGAAGGATATAGCTAAGAATGTGATTTCTTAAAATAAATTGTTTTATTAGGAATATATATGCATGATTTTTCCCACACTTTTATAAGTATATTAAGATAAAGTTATGCAATAATTATTTATATATATAATTTATTATTTGATCATGGAAAGTAATAATCTGATAAAATCATATATAGTAATTCACAAATAATTATTAACTTCTGATTATAACTGTAAATTAACTTCAATTTAGAAGGGAGGCTGAAATTGAAAGACTAAGACTACGAAACAAAAATTAAAAGATAAAAATTAAATTAAGTCTCTATATAGTGAGTAAATTTAAAATTTAAAATGTTAAATAAAATATTTTTAAAAAGAGATATTTTAATAAACGCTATCAAAATATTTATTATACTTATATTTTCGCTTTTAAAATTTTATTAAATCAATTTTCATAATTTTTTCAAACAAAATATTTTATTTTAATGAAAGAAAAACAACTTTTGCTAGAAAAGGAACACAAAAAGCAAAAGGTTATTTTACAGGCGTTTTCAAATACATTCAAAAGAGGCTGGGTTGAGTTATATTGACTTATCATGATAATTTTGAATTTTCATTTATAAATTAAACGTGAATATTGTATATGTCACGTGCATAACAAAAAAAAAAAATAAATGTTAATTTAATTTTAATGAAATATTATTAATGTGTAAAAATTTTATATATTTTCAAACCTATTTTTAAATTTCTTTTATGAGTAAATAATCAAAATGGTCCCTAAAAATTAACGCGATCTCCAATTTAGTTTTTGAAAGATTTTTTTTAATCAAATAATGCATTCTTGAAAGATTTTCAGCTAGTCACGTTAGTCTTTCCATCATCTCTCTTGCTAACGCCGTTAACGAAAATTAATGTGACACGTTAGGAATACACGTCAGCTATAAAACAAAGCCGTTTTAAGTGTTTGAAAAGCCATCATCAAAATAGTGCCTGATGCGTGAGCATCTTGTACCCTTTTTTCTTTGTATTTTAGTCGTTTTTAGTTAAAATTTAGTAAGTTTTATTATATTTTACTTTTAAAATTCTCTTTGGATGCTACTTTGAGTTTTTCTGATGTTTCTATTATTTCAGGTAAAATTCGGAACAAGTTGGCATAGTTTTGTGCAAAAAGGAGAAGATTGGGATCTGCCATTCTGGATGCTAAACGCCCAACTGGCATTTAGCGCCAGCAAGCCCCACAAAACAGCAATGCCTCTGCCTTCTATGGGTGCTAAACGACCAACTAGCGTTTAGTTCCAGGCGGTCCGAATTGAAACCCACACTTTTGGACTATCTCTAGTAGATTTAGCTTTTATTAGTTATCTTATCTTTTATTTTTGTAATTTTTATTTGCAAACAGTATCTTTTAGTTATAGGAATTCTTATTTTATTTTATTTTCAAATTAAATTAGGTTAGATATAGAAGGAAAAAGATTCACCTTTGAAGGGATCTTCTCACTTCTGCACTTTCATACTTTTCAGAATGCTTATTTTCTTTGTAAGTCATGAGCCACTAAATTGCCTTGGTTAATGTTAGGAGTTTTGTTTATTTCTATGGATTAAGATCATTAGTCTTCTATTTTAATTAATGTACTGATTTTAATTTCTTGGATTACTTTTGTTCTTAATTTTATAAATTTGAGTGGAACGAGAGTATGACCCTTATTCTAGATGCGTTCTTGTGACCCTTGGGAGAGGTCTCTCACCCATACACAGCTTGAAATTAAATTCCTCCTAAATTGCTAATTACTTGAACTAATCTGGATATGTGACATATAATCCATTTAGCTTTTGGTAATTAGGGTTTTCGTGGCCATAAACTAGATTTGAACTTAACCCTCTAATCGAAATCAAGTGACCAAGAGATTGGCGATTGATGAAGATTAGAGGAGCATAAACTCATTATTTGCTTTCTTTAGTCTTGCTTTATTGTTTAATGCTTTTTAAAATCCAAAAAACCAACTTTTTCTATTCACCTGACTAAGCCAATCAGTGGACTATTGTTGTTCAGTTCGTCAGTCCTCGTGGGATCGACCCTCACTTACCTAAGGTATTACTTCGACGACCTGGTGTACTTGCCGGTTTAGTTGTCGATATTCTAAAAATTCACACCATGTTTTCGGCGCCGTTGACAGGGACTGACGGTGATTGACAAATACCAATTATCTAATTACTTAGATTAGGTATTTTTCTTAGTTTGTTTGTTTATTTTTATTCTATTTCTCTTTCAACTTTCGAATTAGGTTTTATTTGTTTCTCTTACTTTCTAATTTTAAGTTTGGTGTCCCTTTAGTGATTTTTCTTGTTCACTATTTTCGAAAACTCTAGTAATTTTCATTGTTTAATTTTCAAAAATTTTGGTTTACCTTTTCTTACTAATTTTTGAAATCCTTAGCTTAATTGCTTGCTTTATTTTATTTCTTTTTACATAGGATATCTCACTGAGAATTTTCTATACTCTGAAATTAGAAAATCATAAAAACAAAAAATATTTTATGTTTCTTGTTTGAGTCTTGTGTCATGTTTAAGTTTGGTGTCAATTGCATGTTTTAAAAAAATTATTATGCATTTTTCGAAAATTTCATGCATTCATAGTGTTCTTCATGATCTTCAAGTTGTTCTTGGTAAGTCTTCTTGTTTGATCTTGATGATTTCTTGTTTTGTGTCTTTTATTGTTTTTCACATGCATTTTCGCATTCATAGTGTCCATGCATTAAAGATTTCTAAGTTTGGTGTCTTGCATGTTTTCTTTGCATCAAAAATTTTTCAAAAATATGTTCTTGATGTTTATCATGATCTTCAAAGTGTTCTTGGTGTTCATCTTAACATTCATAGTGTTCTTGCATGCATCATGTGTTTTGATCCAAAATTTTCATGTTTTGGGTCATTTTTATGTTTTTCTCTCTCATCATTAAAAATTCAAAAAAATCAAAAAATATCTTTTCCTTAATTTTCTCATAATTTTCGAAAATTTGAGTTGACTTAGTCAAAAAATTTTAAAATTAGTTGTTTCTTACAAGTCAAGTCAAATTTTCAAATTTAAAAATCTTATCTTTTCAAAATCTTTTTCAAAAATCA
>NC_029778.3:66463353-66463701 GCF_000817695.3 Arachis duranensis
GAAGTTTGTTACTTTCTTGTTAAGAAAGGTTCAATCTTTAAATTCTAGAATCATATCTTTTAGTTTCTTATTAGTCAAGTAATTAATTTTAATTTTAAAAAAAAAAAATCTTTTTCAATCATATCTTTTTAATCATATCTTTTTATTATATCTTTTTAAAATTATATTTTTTTTTTAAATTGAATTTTAAAATCTTTTTCTTATCTTTAATTCATGATTTTCAAAGGCTTTACTAACAATTAATGTGATTGATTCAAAAATTTGAAGTATGTTACTTTCTTGTTAAGAAAGGTTCAATCTTTAAATTCTAGAATCATATCTTTTAGTTTCTTGTTAGTTAAGTAATTA
>NC_029778.3:66465996-66471391 GCF_000817695.3 Arachis duranensis
ACAATGTCTTACTAATCTTATAAATCTTTGTTGTTTTAGATGTCAGGTTCTAAAAAAAATAAAAAACACTTTTCAATTAAAGTACAAAAGACTGGTAATAAGGTGATTAGTGCACACAGAACTAAATTTTCACACTCTAAGCCTACAAAATCACGAGCTCCAGTTCCTTCACATGTATCTAAAAATCCTTCAGCATTACCACCCTCTTCTTCCCAGCCACCACAAAAATTCAAGAGAAATTTACTATCTTCCCATGCCGATCATACACCATCACCATCACCATCACCAGCTGAATCACCATACTGTTCACCTATCCAACCTCAGTCATTTGATAATGCTCCGAATAATGAACGAAATTTACATCATGCTCACTCATCGGATGAAAATCATCACGATGAATCTCTTGCTCAAGAAGGTGAACTTGTCACTCAAGAAGGGCTCTTGAAAATAGAGCCTTTTGGCAATGAGTAAGTACAACAATCAGTTTTCTGTTTTAACATTCTCTCTATATTGTTTTTATTGTGAATACATGTGTAATTACTCATTATTTGAACTTCTTATAGGTTTAATCCATGTACTGCTGTTCGTCATGTAACAAATGCCATTAAAAGCAAATTTTCAGAATTCTGCCCTTCCTGGAGACATGCTAGTGAGCAAATGCGAGATTTGTGGTTTACTGAATTTAAAGTAAGTATTTATTATCATTTTTTTGTTATTTTGATATTATACATAGTGGGTAATTCAATGTATATGTTTGTTTTCTTTTATAGAAAAATTGTATGTGGGAACCTCAACACAATGCAAGAATTCGTCAAATTTTTGAGATTAAAGGGAGTGATCGATTAAGATCATTGGTGAATCAGGAGAGACGCAATTATTCAGAAGACCCTAACCATGTACCAAAATATATTCCTGAACCCGTTTGGCGTCAACTATTACATTATTTTGCTACAGATTCGGAATTTAAGAACTGGTCAGCAGCAAATACTGTGAATCGAGCATCAAATGCTGGAAGTTCCATGCATACTGGTGGTTCCATATCTATGGGTGAACATGCACGCAGAATGGTAAGATAAAAAATAGTTTATTTATAGTCTTGTTCTTATTATTTTTGCAATGTTTTCTTATTCTTTTTTCTTTCCTATCGATTAAAACTGTTATATTATAGGAGAAAGCTACGGGAGTAAAACCTTCTCTAGAGGAGGTTTATACTAAATGCCACACCAAAAAAGACAAAAGTTGGATTGATGAAAGATATGAGAAAGTCATTGTATGTGATGCTAATTTGTTCTTCTTTTTGTTTTTTTAAACTGCTAATTTTCACTATATGTTAGTATTTGTTCATGACATATTTAGTTGCGATTAACATGAATTGATTTTGTAGGGTGAATTCAAAAAGTGAAAGACAGAACTTTCTCAAGTAGCTTTATCCTTGGATAATGAGGAAGATGTTGAGGTATCTAAGGAAAGCCTAGATATACCAGATGATTATACTGTTTGGAATGAAGTTGTGACAAATGGAAAAAAGAAAGCTGCTTTTGGCTTAGGTTCTTTTGGTTTAGATCTCTCTTCAAAGTTGGATTCCAGAAATTGTTCAGAGACATCTAAAGACAATCTAAATATTGAGCAAGAACTTCACATGTGGAAAGAAAAATCAAAGGAGCAAGAAATGATCAATGAAGAGCAAAAGGTTAAGTTGAAAGATGCTGAGCACAAGTTAAAAGATCAAGGACGTCAACTAAAAGTTCAACAGAAAAGAATTGGTTCTACTGAAAAGACAATTCATGCTTTGTATAAAAAGTTGAATCTCCCACTTCCTTCAACCCTGTCTGATCCTACGGAAGATGAACTTGGGACAGGCTCTAGTGATGATAACATGAGTGATTGATATTTGGAGTATATGTTTCTTCTGATTTAGATTAAGAAATTTTTAGGTGAATTAGTTATTACGTTTTATTTTATTCATGATATTTGACATTTTCAAAGGCTTTCTTTGTTTTAGTTTAAGTATTTTTTTCTGATTTTAGTTTGATTACATTTATGGACAAAAGTATTTTAATAATAAATATTTTTTTAACTCTTTTATGGTAATTAACTTTTTCATGGCTTTTTTATGTGTTATAATTTCGATGATGTAATACGAAAAAAATGATTATGATGGTCTTAATATAGAAAGCAAATCGAATATAATTTATTTTCTAAAATATTTATCTATTAAATAGCAAATTATTTTGTATGAAAATTATTTGAAATATTATATTAAATTTGTAAAAAATTTGTGCGAAAATAATTTTTGGTTTTGTATGAAATTTGTTTCAAATACGTAAATTCTTTTAAATTAAATTTGTCTGAAATTTAATTGAAGAAAAATATTTGATTTGTCTAAAATTTGTTCGAAAAAAATTTGTTATATTTGACTAAATTTGTTAGAAATTTGTCTGAAATAAAGTATATTTTTTGTTTAAAATTTGTTTGAAATACGTTATTTTTATGTTAGCTAATCTGTCTGAAATTCGTCTAAAATACATCATAATAGTTAGAAATCTAGCAGATAAATGTCTATTCGAAATCTGTCACAAAATCGTCTGAAAAAAATTTCGGACGAAATTTCAGACAAAATTTAAATTAGCAACAAGGCTTTTTGGGACAAAAAAAATTCGTCCCAAATTTGTTTGAAAGAAAAAATTTGTCCATAATTTGTTTGAAATTTATTTCAATTTCATCTCAAAATTCATCCGAAAAAGGCCTATTTCTAGTAGTGTCCTCCCAGTGCTCTCCCAAGCAATACTAAAGAGAATCCTAAGAGAGAGTGCAAGGCCATTGACATAGTCAATATGGCCGAATGTAAGGAGGAGGGGGAAGACGTGAATCCCAATGAGGAAGACCTCATGGGAAGTCTCTCAAGTAAGAAGGAGTTCCCTATTAAGCACCTAAAGGAATCTGAGACTCATATAGAGACCATAGAGATTCCATTAAAACTCCTTCTGCCATTGATGAGCTCTGAAGACTATTCTTCCTCTGAAGATGATGAAGATGTGACTGGAGAGCAAGTTGCTCAATATCTAGGAGCCATCATGAAGCTAAATGCCAAGTTATTTGGTAATGAGAGGAAGCATGAACAGCTTCTCTCAATGCAGAGTCAAACAGAGCCCACACAGTCAAACTCTAAGTTTGGTGTTGGGAGGCCACAACCAAACTCTAAGTTTAGTGTTGAACCCCCACATTCAAACTCTAAGTTTGGTGTTGGGAGGTCCCAACAATGCTCTGAACATCTGTGAAGCTCCATGAGAGCTCACTGTCAAGCTATTGACATTAAAGAAGCGCTTATTGGGAGGCAACCTAATTTTTATTTATCTAATTTTATTTTTATTTTATTGTTATTTTGTGTTTTATTAGGTTCATGATCATGTGGAGTCACGAAAAAAATACAAAAATTAAAAACAAAATCAAAAACAGCATAAGAAAAATCACACCCTGGAGGAAGGAGTTACTGGCGTTTAAATGCCAGTAAGGAGCATCTGGCTGGCGTTCAACACCAGAACAGAGCATGGATCTGGCGTTGAACGCCAGAAACAAGCAACATCCAGGCGTTCAAACGCCAGGAATACACCCGGAGGAGAGCTGGCGCTGAACGCCAGAAACAAGCATGGACCTGGCGTTCAACGCCAGAAATATGCTGCACATGGGCGTTGAACGCCCAGAATGAGCATCACTTCGGCGTTTAAACACCACAAATGTATGCAAAGGAATTCTACATGCCTAATTGGTGCAGGGATGTAAATCCTTGACACCTCAGGATCTGTGGACCCCATAGGAACACCTCAGAATCTGTGGACCCCACAGAATCATCTCAGGATCTGTGGACCTCACAGGATCCCCACCTATCTCACCCTCTCTCTCTCTCCATTCACGGTCATCCCTTTTGTTTTTCATTCACCACTCACATCCATCCACTCTTCCCCACACACCCCACCTACCTTCAAAATTCAAAATCTCTTTCCCACCCAAACTCACCCTACATGGCCGAATACACCTCTCCCCCTCTCCTCCATAGTTTCTTCTTCTTCCTCTTCTCTTCTTTTTTCTCTTGCTCGAGGGCGAGCAATATTTTAAGTTTGGTGTGGTAAAAGCATAAGTTTTGTTTTTCCATAACCTTGGTGTGGTAAAAGCATAAGTTTTGTTTTTCCATAACCATTGATGGCACCTAAGGCCAGAGAAACCTCAAAAAAAAAAGAGAAAAGAAAGAGAAGAGAAAAGAGAAAACAAAAGCTTCCACCTCTGAGTCATGGGAGATGAAGAGATTCATCTCAAGGGTCCATAACTCAGTAGAAGAGCATTTGACTGCACATCAAGAGAGCATGAGAAATTCCCTCATCAAGAAATCTCTGAGATACCTCAGGGGATACATGTTCCTCCACATAATTATTGGAAACAACTAAGGAGAAGAACACCAAAATCACTAGGGATCATGCAACAGAAGCAAGGAAGAGACATAAAGGAGCTCAAAAAGCACCATTGGACCTTCAAAAGGTGCCACCCTCACTAAGGTGGACTCATTCCTTAACTTCCTTGTTCTTATCTCTCTGTTTTTCAGTTTTTTTATGTTATATGTTTATCTATGTTTTGTGTCTCTACTTCATGATCATTAGTAGTTAGTAACTATGTATTAAAGCTATGAATAATTCCATTAATCCTTCACCTCTCTTAAAATGAAAAATATTTTTAATTCAAAAGAACAAGAAGTACATAAATTTTGAAAATTGTCCTTGAATTTAGTTTAATTATATTGATGTGGTGACAATACTTTTTGTTTTCTGAATGAATGCTTAAACAGTGCATATTTTTGATCTTGTTGTTTATGAATGTTAAAATTGTTAGCTCTTGAAAGAATGGTGAACAAAGAGAAATGTTATTGACAATCTGAAAAATCATAAAAATTGATTCTTGAAACAAGAAAAAGCAGTGAAAAAGCAAAAGCTTGCGAAAAAAATGGCGAAAAAAATAATTAGAGAGAAAAAGAAAAAGCAAGCAGAAAAAGCCAATAGTCCTTAAAACCAAAAGGCAAGGGTAAAAAGGATCCAAGGCTTTGAGCATCAATGGATAGGAGGGCCCAAGGAAATAAAATCCAGGCCTAAGCGGCTAAATCAAGCTGTCCCTAACCATGTGCTTGTGTCATGAAGGTCCAAGTAAAAAGCTTGAGACTGAGTGGATAAAGTCGTGATCCAAAGCAAAAAGAGTGTGCTTAAGAGCTCTGGATACCTCTAACTGGGGACTCTAGCAAAGCTGAGTCACAATCTGAAAAGGTTCACCCAGTCATGTGTCTGTGGCATTTATGTATCCGGTGGTAATACTGGAAAACAAAGTGCTTAGGGCCACGGCCAAGACTCATAAGTAG
>NC_029778.3:66471446-66507356 GCF_000817695.3 Arachis duranensis
ATCAATAACACTATCTGAAATTCTAAGTTCCTATAGATGCCAATCATTCTAAACTTCAAAGGAGAAAGTGAGATGCCAAAACTGTTCAGAAACAAAAAGCTACAAGTCCCGCTCATCTAATTAGAATTCATATTCATTGATATTTTGGGATTCATAGTATATTCTCTTCTTTTTATCCTAATTGATTTTCAGTTGCTTGGGGACAAGCAACAATTTAAGTTTGGTGTTGTGATGAGCGGATAATTTATACGCTTTTTGGCATTATTTTTAGGTAGTTTTTAGTATGATCTAGTTACTTTTAGGGATGTTTTCATTAGTTTTTATGCTAAATTTACATTTCTAGACTTTACTATGAGTTTGTGTGTTTTTCTGTGATTTTTTTTTATGATTTCAGGTAATTTCTGGCTGAAATTGAGAGACTTGAGCAAAACTCTGAAAAAGGCTTGACAAAGGACTGCTGATGCTGTTGGAATCTGACCTCCCTGCACTCGAAATGGATTCTGGAGCTAAAGAACTCCAAATGGCGCGCTCTCAACGGAGTTGGAAAGTAGACATCCAGAGATTTTCAGCAATATATAATAGTCCAAACTTTATTTGAGATTTGACGACGTAAAATGGCGCTCAACGCCAACTCCATGTTGCTGTCTGGAGTCAAACGCCAGAAACACGTCACGAACCAGAGTTGAACGCCCAAAACACGTTACAACTTGGCGTTCAACTCCAAAATAAGCCTAAGCTCGTGGATAAATCAAGCTCAGCCCAAACATACACCAAGTGGGCCCCGGAAGTGGAATTATGCATCAATTACTT
This sequence comes from Arachis duranensis, assembly GCF_000817695.3. Taxonomy (NCBI): domain Eukaryota; kingdom Viridiplantae; phylum Streptophyta; class Magnoliopsida; order Fabales; family Fabaceae; genus Arachis; species Arachis duranensis. The sequence continues at coordinate 66,472,257 of NC_029778.3, forward strand.
ACTCTTGTAAACCCTAGTAGCTAGTTTAGTATAAATAGAACTTTTTACTAGTGTATTAGACATCTTTGTTCTCAGTTTTATTTTATTATCCATCCTAGGAGACTATTGATCACGTTTGGGGGCTGGCCATTCGGCCATGCCTGAACCTTCATCACTTATGTATTTTCAATGGTGGAGTTTCTACACACCATAGATTAAGGGTGTGGAGCTCTGCTATACCTCGAGTTTTAATACAATTACTACTATTTTCTATTCAATTCTCTTTATTCCTATTCTAAGATATTTGTTGCACTTCAACATGATGAATGTGATGATCCGTGACACTCATCATCATTCTCACTTATGAACGCGCATGACTGACAACCACTTCCGTTCTACCTTAGACCGGGCGTATATCTCTTGGATTCCTTAATTAGAATCTTTGTGGTATAAGCTAGAATTGATGGCGGCATTCATGGGGATCCAGAAAGTCTAACCTTGTCTGTGGTATTCCGAGTAGGATTCTGAGATTGAATGACTGTGACGAGCTTCAAACTCCTGAAGGCTGGGCGTTAGTGACAGACGCAAAAAAATTACTGGATTCTATTCCAACCTGATTGAGAACCGACAAATGATTAGCCGTGCTGTGACAGAGCATTTGGACCTTTTTCACTGAGAGGATGGGATGTAGCCATTGACAACGGTGATGCCCTACATACAGCTTGCCATGGAAAGGAGTAAGAAGGATTGGATGAAAGCAGTAGGAAAGCAGAGATTCAGAAGGAACACAGCATCTCCATGCACCTATCTGAAATTCCCACCATTAATTTACATAAGTATTTCTATCCTTTATTATTTAATTAAGTATCTCTTTATAATTTTCGAAAATCACTACCAATTTGAATCCGCTTGACTGAGATCTATAAGATAACCATAGCTTGCTTCGTACCAATAATCTCCGTCGGATAGACCCTTACTCACGTAAGGTATTACTTGGACGACCCAGTACACTTGCTGGTTAGTTGTGCGAAGTTGTGAACCATGGTATTGTGCACCAAGTTTTTGGCGCCATTGCCAGGGAGAGAACGAGCAACAAATTTTACATCTGAATAACAATTTCGCCTACCAAATTTCTTGAAGAAGTGGAAGGAAAGCATGCAAAGTGGAAGAATTCAAGAAATGAAGGATTTGCAAAGCTGTCAATCCTAACCTCTTCACACTAAATTGATCATAACATGAGCTACAGAGGTCCAAATAATGCGGTATCAGCGGCATTGGAAAGCTAACATCCGGTGCTTCAAAAAAAATATTCATATGTCCATAGTGGACATGGAGTTTGGGTGTGCGTACGCACACACTTGTGCACAAGAACAAGAAGAAAATCATCAAGTATGCGTACGCACAAGTCCTGGCATGTGACTTCATTAATGGGAACTCGCTGGCAGCGATTTTTGGGCTTCCAGAGCCTACTCCAACTCATTTCTGAAGCTATTTCAAGCCAAATTGAAGAAGGATGATGGGGCGAGCAATTAGGTTTAGGTTTTTACATGTTTTGGCTTAGTCTTTCTAGAGAGAGAGAAGCTCCGCCTTCTCTCTAGAATTTAGAGTTTTCTTCTTAGTTTCTTTTTAATTTCAAATTTTAATTCTTGTTTTAATGTAGTTTCATTTATGTTTCTATGCTTTCTTGACTTGATCTTTTTAATTTCTTTTGTCATTTTCTCAATTTTGTCATTTTTGGTTTATGAATACTCTTGTCAATTTTGGTTTCATTAATGCAATTTTAATGTTTTATGTTTTTTTTGATGCTATTTGAGTTATTATCATTTTATTGCAATTGGTAGTATAGATTTTATTTTTATTGCAATTTATGATATTTTTCCTTTTATGCATGCTAGGTGATTGATAAAATGTCTCTTTTAGCTTTTATATAGTTTCTCACACTCTTGGTTAGGAATTTGGTAATTAAGTGAACTTGAGTTATGGATGTCCATTCTTCATTATGTTAGGATTGTTAGTTGGTTTGGTTTCTATTGACGCTAGTCTCTCACTAGGTAATTAGTGAGTTGACTAGGACTTATGGATTGAGATCAATTATGCCCTTTTGACTTGTCCTCGATGTTAGGATAGACTAATAGTTGAAAGAAATCTATAATGAGGAGCCTTGAAAGAGAAGTTTAAAAGGGTAAAGAGTATAAACATAGCGAGTAGCATATCAAAGGTACAAAATATCAAACTCCAGGCTCAGTGTGCGAAGCCAAGGCCGGCCGAAAAATACACATATATATACATACTTATCCCAACACAACCCAAAATACATAAAGTAAGCACCTAGTTCTCCATAAAAGCCTTGAAGATGATTAAACATAAAGTACATGTGGAGAAGAGTCTATCTACATATATACATAGCAAAATAACAAAATATAGCATCCGCAACTTCGCTTGCAATACGAACCTTCAGACACTCACCAAGGCGCATATCGACCTGCATCTATAAAACGACAACAAATGTATGGAATGAGAACCAAAGGTTCTCATCATGGTAATACTGTCCACATAAATAATATATAATGTCCCGGAAAAGCTAGAGGCAATCCTAGAACTTTAACACTCAAATTTAAAACTTAAAGAATAAGCTGAACTAGATTTTGGGTATATAATCTAAGGTTTTTAAGTTTATAACTCAAACCCTAACTTAAACCTTCAAATCCTACTTCCTTCAACCCTCCGAAACACCGATCAAATTTCCCTCGTCACTCCTTCGCCAGACAAGGGGCCTCTCAGTTGCACAGACAAACAATACAAACAAGGAAAACATAGATAAAATGCAGTTACAGCAAGTAGAACATATAGCAAATAAGCATAGATATTCAAATAGGCAAACCCAAGTAATGCAAATGCAAACAAAACAAACAGATGCTTATGATGCATGCCTTTCCTACTGGCCATGAGCACACATGTTGATTATATCACCAGAACCCGACACATCCAGCAGCTACCCCGAATATCATCTCTTTGACATGCCTCCACACTCTTGGGATATAGCGCTCGCTACACTCTCCGGATATAGTGCCCATCACACTTCCTAGGGTAAAGTACTCCCACACTCTTGGAATATAGTACCTGTCACACTCTTGGGATATAATGCTCGACACACTCATGGGATATAGTGCTCGACACATTTTACAACAGAGAGAAAACTTAAGCATACACATTGTTTCGAGGGTTACCTAAAATGTTGAATCGGGATTGAACATCAAGTCCGAATCCCTTCAAGTGACAGCGTCTGATTTGCTGGCATCGAGGTGCCGCCTGCTCCGAGTTCCTCGTGAGGAAGTTGGGGAGTAGTACCTGCAAGAGACTCTAATGCTTAAGTTGGCAAGGGCGTTAGGTAGGTTTTAAGTAGGTTAGAACGTGAGTTATACCTGGGGGCTCCAGTGTATTTATAGTAGAGAGTGGTGACTTCTCTTAGGGTGATAATCTTATCTTATCTTATATCTTTGGGAGTCAGTTAAGACCTTATCCTATTGGTTACCACCTTTCTAGAAGCAATGACCTTGCCTTGGTCATTTCTGGATCGTGTCCGGCCTCTTAGAAGAGGTTGGCTAGAGGTTTGAAGGGCCTTCCCTAGAGGTCGGCCATTTTGCCATACTGGGTTTCGGGTAAGAGCTTGGGACAGGGTATGAATAGTGCCCCTACTCGAGCTTCGACCTTTTTATAAGTCGTGCTCGAGTATGAGCGGCTTCGTCTTTGTTGGATATTTCCCTTGAGGTAACTCGGCCAGGTGACCCTTCGTTGGTTTTTTGAAATTTGAAACGTTTCTATGCTTTAAATAAGGAGCTTAGTTTCGCGATAGTTTCCTTGATTCCTGCAAGCGCTTTTAAGGCTCATTAACTGGGCCTTTATTCCTTCGCCGTTTCATTCTCTCGGTGTTTATAAAAGTTTTGGCGCTTCTTCTTTTTTCTTTTCTTCTTTCTTTTTCTGCATCGTCTCTTACTTTCGTTTCTTTTCAAATTTCTCTCTTTGTTTCCGTTCAACTGCGCCTTACACTAAAGAATTTCTCTTTATTAGTTTCCTGGATTTGTTCTTTTTCGGAGAGGAACATTTGTGTCGCTGTTGCTTAACGCACTCTTCTCCTTAGGTTGGTATTTCATCTTTTTATTTTATTTACTTGCTTAATAGTAGTTTCTAGTAGACGATCGATTGAATGTTTGCCTTGCTTTGTCGTTGGTGGACATTGTTAGTGTTTTCCTATTTTTGTCTGTTTATTCGAAAAGAGAGCTTTCTGTAGCTTCCTTATGAAAAGGCCTTTTGTTTGTCTTGACTGTCTCTGGTGATTTAACTTCTCTTGTCTTCCATTTTTCGACTTTGGCATTGCTGTTGTTGGGATAATACGCTTGATATTAAGGGGTTCTTTTTGAGATATTCATGTCTCTGAGTTGTGCCTTGTTTATGTTTCTGTTGCCTCCAAAGGGTGTCGCTGTGTCGTGATATTGATGTTGTGAGGTGGGGGCACCTTTTAGTTAGTTAAGCATTTTCTTAATGGGAATGATGTCTTTTACCTGACTTGGTGGTTTTACCCGATCTCTTTTGCCCCTGATCGAGATTTCTATAGTGATGGTTTTTGTTTTCTTTATTGTTGTGCTTGTAGGTGTAGCTTTTTGTCTCGTAGGGACCTTACAGAGATGTCTTCAAAGGTTTCCCCTGGCCTTACTGACTGGATAAATTCCGTAGTCCTGTGTTGCGTGATGGTGGTAGATCGGGAGTATTTTGACCAGTCTAGGAGATTTCATAGGTTTATGATAATAGGGAGGATGAAAAAAATTATGAACTAGTTGCCCTTGATCCCGAGGAGAAGGTTTGTTTTCCACCTTTAAGTAGCTCTGAGCGCCTGTCTTCTATGCTCATGACTGCTTTTTCACTAAACTAGGCATCACTCTCCCTTTTATCGAATTTGAGATTGAGATCCTTTGGACCTGCAACGTAGCCCCCTCCCAGCTTCACTCCAATTCCTGGGCGTTTATGAAAATTTTTCAAATTCTATGTCGAGAACTAGGTGTTCGGCCTTCCCTTAGCCTTTTCTTGTACCAGTTCGTCTTAACCAAGCCCGAGTCGCATAAGAGAAAAGCATCCTGGATTTCTTTTAGAGCCACCCAGGGTAGGAAAGCATTTTCGATTTTTGATGACTCCTTTCACGACTTCAAATTAAAGTCCAAGCTGTAGAGGATGTTCATCCTTTCTTTTTGGACAATAGTGATGAGCCCCTCTTTCTCCTCTGGTGGCAAGAGAACTTAGTGGTAGTTAAGTATACTTTAGAGAATTTAGATGAGGTGGAGAAGAACATTTTTGGGGTCCTGGAAGAGCACTAGGGTCGAGCTCCTCACTTAGATACGAAGAAATTCATGGGGGACCCCAGCCATCTCCCATCCGAGTTAGGTAATACTAATGAATCCATATTTCATACTATTTATTTGCTTTAATTAGGTGTATTTCATTGACTTTTCTTGTATTTATTCATTGAAATAGCATGCTTTTGTGAATTCTCTCCTAATTGTGCTTAATTGTGAAAAACATGCTTTTTATGCTTAAAATTGCAAATTTTAATACACTTTTCTCCCATTCGATGCCTTGATATGTTTATTTGAGTGATTTAAGGTTTTGAAGGCAAGAATGGCTTGAAGAAGTGAAAGGAAAGCATGCAAAGTGGAAGAATTCAAGAAATGAAGGATTTGCAAAGCTGTCAATCCCAACCTCTTCGCACTAAATTGATCATAACTTGAGTTATAGAGGTCCAACTGAGGCGGTTCCCGCGGCATTGGAAAGCTAACATCCGGGGCTTCAAAATGATATGCATATGTCAATAGTGGACATGGAGTTTGGGTTTGTATATGCACAAAAAGAAAATAAATAAGTATGCATACGTACACACCTGTGCGTACGCACAAGTCCTGACATGTGACTTCATTTATTGCAACTCGCTGGCAGCGATTTTTGGGCTTCCAAAGCCCAATCCAACTCATTTATGAAACTATTTCAAGCCAAATTGAAGAAGGATAAACGGGGGAGCAATTAGGTTTTGGTTTTTACATGTTTTGGCTTAGTTTTTCTAGAGAGAGAAGCTCACCATTCTCTCTAGAATTCAGGGTTTATGTCTTAGTTTCTTTTTAATTTCATATTTTAATTCCAGTTTTAATGTTGTTTTATTTATGTTTCTATGCTTTCTTGTCTTTATCTTAATTTTTTTGTCATTTTCTCAATTTTGTCATTTTCAGTTTATGAATACTCTTGTCAATTTTGGTTTCATTAATGCAATTTTAATGTTTTATATTTCTTTGATGCTATTTGAGTTGTTATTATCATTTTATTCAATTGGTAGTATAGATTTTATTTTTATTGTAATTTATCATATTTTTCCTTTTATGCATGCTAGGTGTTTGATAAAATGTCTCTTTTACCTTTTGTATAGTTTTTCATACTCTTGGTTAGGAATTGGGTATGTAAGTGAACTTGAGTTATGGATGTCCATTCTTCATTGTGATAGGATTGTTAGTTAGTTTGGTTTCCATTAACGCTAGTCTTTCACAAAGTAATTATTGAGTTGACTAGGACTTATAGATTGAGATCAATTATGCCCTTTTGACTTATCTTCGATGTTAGGATAGACTAATTGGGATGAATTCTACGCAATTACCATGTTTGTGATCCATGACTAGGGTAGGAATCCTCAATTCTCCAATCCTTGCCAAGAGTCCTTTTTGTCACTTAATTTTCATTTTTTATTTAATTGCTTTGAGTTTTAATTTCCTTGCATGCTTATTTAATTTCTTGCCTTTTAATTTTCTTGTCACTTACAATCACAACCTCATATCCCTTATAGCCAATAATTGAGCACTTAATTGCAATTCCTAGGGAGAACGACCCGAGATTTAAAACTCCTGGTTATTTTGCGTTCATTGTGACAACCCTTTTGAATTAAACTTTGATTGAGAATCCATTGTCAATTTGGAGTATACTTGCAACGAGATTCTATTTTTGTGAAATTCTATATCAATATTAATTCTTACATCAAGTTTTTGGTGCTGTTGCCGGAGAGTTTCAATGGTGTTACATTGTTGGCTATTGTTAATATGTGAATAGTTTGCTTTTGATTGGTTGCTTGTTTTTGCTTGTAAATATGTCTCTTGGTTGTTAGCTTGCTTTCATAAGTTTTTGTTTTAAAATGCATATGTGAGTAGTTAATAATTTTGTTTTAAATTGCCTTTTTGTCTTGAATTGCATGTTTAAAATTTTTAACTAGTTTTTGGATGGTTGAAATAGTTTTGGTAGATTTTTGTTTATGCATATTACAAGTAATTTGAATAGTCCAATGATTTTAATTTGAAAAAAAACTTTTGGGTTAATTTTAAAGTTTAATACGAATAGTTGCATATTTTTATTATTTTTGTTTATATGCATACTGAAATGTTAAACGAAACTCTTTTAAAACAATAAAAAGAGGTCACATGTGCGTGAGCACACATAGCTGCGTGCACACAATTCAATTCAAGGCCTCTGCCCGCGGGGCTCGCACAGTATAGTGCGTACGCCCGATAACCCTATACACATGAATGTGTACACACATCATCTTGGTGCGTACGCACGAATGCGAAAAATCCCCACCCCCCCTTCTGTTGCGAGCCCTAAGACCCTTTGCACCTCAATTTCCCTCTTCTCTTTCCCAATGTTAATTCCTCTTCTCTTCTTCCGTTTCAATTTCTTTCCACCACCTCCACTACCACCACCATCAACCTCAACCGCTGCTCCTTACCACCGGAAACCACCGAGCCGCCGTCCTTTCACCCCATCACTTCTTCCTCTTTTCTTAACCCTTCTCTCTTGCCCGTTCCCAAGCCCTACACCCAGCCTTCGCCACAGCGTCCTTACCGGTGTCCCGACCCATCACTACCCCCTCTCCGAACCCTAACTCTGCCAACCATCACCGTCAGCCTCGAACCAAAACCCCGCGACCCTCTTCTCCCACTCGCGTCTCTTCTCAGCGTCGAATCACATCGCAACCTTCCCTTCCTCGTCGACCTGTTTCAACCTCCAGTCTCAACCACCCCGCCCAGCCGCGTCATCACCAGTGCGGTCAAAACCCGCACCACCTAACCTCCACTCACAACCATCCCCTTCTCTCTGTTTCCCCCTTCCACTTCCTGCGAGAGCGGGTACAGGACATGTCCCCTGTTTCCATTTCACTGGACCCCAGGGAAGCTAGCTGCGCCAGCACCACCAGCAGTCCGGCCAATTCCGCTGCTGCCCCCACACACTTCCAGTGCTTGCCTTCCCCACCTCTGTTCCATTCCTTCCTTCTAGGTTTCCAATTCCTTTTTTCTTTTTCTTTATTTCTGTTTGATTAAGGATGATTAGTTAGTTTGTTTAGCTTAGTTTAGTTAGTTTATGCATGCTTAGTTTATTAGGTGGTTAGAGAATCTGGTGTGGATAGTTGATTTAGGTTTGTTTTTGTTTACTGCTGCTGTTCAGAATGGTTAATTTTGTATCTGAAATTTGGTTGGTTGTTGCTGGTGATGCCTTGCCTTTGTACTCAATTGGTTTCTTGACGTTGCGTAATGTTTTTGTTGCTTGATTCTTGCTGAGGGCTGTTATGAATTCAATTTGATTGCTGCTGAAGTTTTATTTCATTGTTGGATTTAGTTATAAGTAATTTCTTGAATTCATGCTGCTTGCAAGTGAAATGGTTATTGTCTTGGAATGGTATTTGCAAGTTGAATTCAATGGAACAAATACTGACTGAGTCCATTATCTTTATGCCTTTCTGCTATTTTGGTGTTGTATTTTTCTTGTTGTTCCAATTTGAACCTAATCATTGGATTCTTTTATGTTTGAGTGTTTGAATTCAGATTGCCTGCTTGTTAAATCTTTCATTGTTTTGGTGCTATATTTTTGTTCTTGCTGTATTTTGGCTCACTTTTTGATTTCCTTTGAAAACATATATGAATTTTGTGAATTTAATTATTAAAGCATTCATAGGAAATCTGAATTGATTGATTGAAATTGGAAAATAGACCAATTTACTGTTGAAATGCTGTAGGATTTTTCCTAACCTTGTTTTATTAAATGATATTATTTTACTTGGTGCAACAAGATTCTAATTGATGGAATTCTGTGTCAATAGATCTTGGTTGCTAAAAATGTTTTGGAAATTTCCTCAAGGACTCCCTTGCAAGTTTTGGTCAATGCCTTAACTTCCTTGCTTGTTTTAAATTGTATATTATTCTTGAGCTTTGAATGAGTTTTGAATGAATTTTTAAATTGACCACAAACTTGAAATTCTTTTAAAGGAAAAGCCTCTTTTACATGCTCTCACATGGTTGAAGATTTCTTTTTCCTATGTGACTAAGTTGATTCCTTTTCTCTTTGCCTAAATTGCCTTGAGTCACATAGGGCATGAAGTTTTCAACTCTTGTCTCAACCTTGTGACTTTCATGCCTCATTGGAATTTGGTGTTTGAATATTCCTTGGTTAACTTGTTTCTCAATATTTTTTACTTTGTCAACACCATATTGTTTTTACTTATGCCAATTGCTTGTGATGATACCTACTTGATTATGTGCTCTACACATACATTTGCATTACTTATTTTGGCATCTTGAATTGTTGAGAAGTTAATATAAACTTGCTTGTTTTGAAACTTTGAAAACTTTTTGGAATTAAGGAATGTTTTTACTATGCACCTAACATTTGACTTTTCTTCCCTTTTTCAACTAACTTTTTCTTTTTCTTCATATAACTTTTAACCTTTGTTTTTCTTTTTCAACTAATTGTTTTCTTTTTCTTCACCTAACTCTTAACTTTTCTTTTTCTTTTTCAACTAATGTTTTTCTTCCTCGTCACTTAACTTTTAACTTTCTTTTTCCATTTCACCTAACTTTTCTTTTAACTTTTTAACTGTTTTCTTTTTCTTCGTGCATAGCAATAATTCTCCTTTCTTCTCTTTATCTTTGATAAACAAGCAAGTCAGCTATCTTAGATTACTTAATTTGATTGGAAGTTACTTCTGTTTGCTTTTAACTTGAATCTCAAGTATGCTTCCATTCAAATTTACATCATTTGTTCACTTCATATGTATACTGTTTTGTGATTCAGTTTTCTGCTTCTGTTCAGTTGAGAAGAATCATTTTCTCCAGCAGCACCGACATTCCACCTAAGCCGAACATTCCATCCGATCATTCTGAGGAGAAGGAGGCCCAGCATCATGAGCCGGAGGAGGCACAAGAACCCCCAGCCGATGGTAGCGACGATTCTTTCCACTCCGCTTGATCTGAGCATCGAGAACGGGGCTACATCTTAAGTGTGGGGAGGCTGTGCAACTTCAACAAGCATATTTTGGGTGACAATTTCATTTCTGAACACTTGTAGTTCAGTTTTTATTGTTATTATGCTTTTTAGTTGTGTTGTATATATTTTATCTTTTTGAAAACCTTTTTATATTACTTTTTACTTACCTTATTGCACTTTTTCATTTTGTTTGTACATAACCTAGTATTATATTGTAGTTATGCATATTTTTACATCTTCTTTTAATCTTGGCTTTTACATATGTTTTTTTTTTCGTTTTTAATTATAATTGTGATTTGGGATGATGTGATGATTGCACCTAGTTTGATATCCTATAAACTTGCTATTTTGGTTGGATTGGAATTAGGAATTAAACTTAGGGCTTTTTACCTTTTCCATCTAATCATACATTATATACATATATAGAATAAGTTAGTCAATTAATGAAATTTTCAAGAAGCTTACTTTTTGTATATAAGCCATTGAAAATTCAAATTGATTTGAGTTAAAAATTTTCATTGAAACTTGCATGATTTATGCATTGTGGAATATGGTTTTTGAGTTAAAGAGCACACAACTTGTGAGTTTTGAGCCTTATTGTGTGGCCACATCATTTGACTACTTATTTCATTCTTGTGTGTTTCATTCTTGTGTGTTACTGTTCTCTGTGATTGCAATCTTTGGTTTATTTAATTCTATATATCCATTGTTTAATGTATATTTAAGCATTTATGTGATTGAGGCCATCACTTCTTTATAGCTCACTTAACTCAAATAGCCTACCATTTTATTTACCTTTGTTTGCCATTTTGAGCCTTTATAATCCTCTTTTGTTTTTTATATTGCCATCACTAACCTTAAGCGGAAAATAATTAATCTTCCTATTTAAATCTTTGGTTAGCTTAGGATAGTGGGTGTGTGTGTCAACTAAGTGTGGGAAAGATTTGGAAATTTTGGTAGATAAAAATGTGTTTTATTCTTTGTTGAAAAATATTGGGAATTTGGGTACATGCTCATGTAATATTATAAAAACCATATGCGTTGATGAGTTGATATATATATGATGTAAAAAAAAAAGGGACAAAATTATCCCAATATGAAATTCAATAATAATCAATGTATATGTGATGGGATTGAATTTGATGCATGAGTGTGTGTATATGTAAAAGTGAGATTATGGGTAGCTAAGCTAGACATTAGAATTTTATAGGTTGTGTATGTACTAGGTGATAACTTAGGTTAATTAAAGATTCAAATTCAAGCTCACTTAGCCATATATATATATATATATATATATATATATATCCTTACCCTTACCCTTAGCTTTATTACAACCTTAAAAAGATCTCATGATTTTTGCATATGTACATTAGATTTTTGTTGATTGGTTAGAGAAAGAACAAACTTTAGAAAGCATGATTAGAGGAGAATTGAGTGGATTGACCCTAGACACTTGAGCGACTAGAGTGCATATACATATCTGGTGAGGGTTCAATTACTCAACTCCATATTTTCACCTATGATCATTGTTATCTTGCAAGTTTGTTAAATTATTTTATATGACTCAATTCAATTGAGAATGTGATTTGGACATGATTGTCTTGCCACTGCTTGATATAGATGCTTTCTTGGAAATTGATTTATTTGGACTAACCAAATGCATATAGATAGATAGTATAAGGTAGAATAGTTACATACATATAGATAGATTGCATATAGATAGTTACATTGAATAATTGTTGATTCCCCTTCTTGTCTTCCTTTGGTATAGCATGAGAACATGCTATTGTTTAAGTGTGGAAATGTGATGAATCCACATTTCATGGTATTTATTTGCTTTAATTAGGTAGATTTCATTGAATTTTCTCGCATTTATTCATTGAAATCGCATACTTTTGTGAATTCTCTCCTAATTGTGCTTAATTGTGAAAAACATCCTTTTTATGCTTGAAATTGCCAATTTTAATTCACTTTTCTCCCATTTGATGCTTTGATATGTTTGTTTGAGTGATTTAAGGTTTTGAAGACAAGAATGTATTGAAGAAGTTGAAGGAAAGCATGCAAAGTGGAAAAATTCAAGAAATGAAAGACTTGCAAAGCTGTCAATCCTAACCTCTTCACACTAAATTGATTATAACCTGAGCTGTAGAGGTCCAAATGATGCGGTATCGACGGCATTGGAAAGCTAACATCCGATGCTTCAAAATGATATGTATATGTCCATACTGGACATGGAGTTTGGGTGTGCGTATGCACACACTTGTGCGTAGGAACAGGAAGAAAATCAGCAAGTATGCGTATGCACAAGTCCTGGAACGTGATTTCATTAATTGCAACTCGCTGGGCAGCGATTTTTGGGCATCCAAAGCCCACTCCAACTCATTTCTGAAGTTATTTCAAGTCAAATTGAAGAAGGATGAAGGGGCAAGCAATTAGGTTTAGGTTTTTACATGTTTTGGCTTAGTTTTTCTAGAGAGAGAAGCTCCACCTTCTCTCTAGAATTTAGGGTTTTTGTCTTAGTTTCTTTTTAATTTCAGATTTTAATTCTTGTTTTAATATAGTTTCATTTATGTATCTATGCTTTCTTGTCTTGATTTTCTTAATTTCTTTTGTCATTTTCTGAATTTTGTCATTTTTAGTTTATGAATACTCTTGTCAATTTTGGTTTGATTAATGCAATTTTAATGTTTTATGTTTCTTTGATGCTACTTGAGTTATTATCATTTTATTGCAATTGGTAGTATAGATTTTATTTTTATTGCAATTTATGATATTTTTCTTTTATGCATGCTAGGTGATTGATAAAATGTATCTTTTAGCTTTTATATAGTTTCTCACACTCTTGGTTAGGAATTTGGTAATTAAGTGAACTTGAGTTATGGATGTCCATTCTACATTGTGTTAGGATTGTTAGTTGGTTTGGTTTCCATTGACGCTCACTAAGTAATTAGTGAGTTAACTAGGACTTATGGATTGAGATCAATTATGCCCTTTTGACTTATCCTCGATGTTAGGATAGACTAATTGGGATTAATTCTATGCAATTACAATGTTTGTGGTTCATGACTAAGATAGGAATTCTCAATTCTCTAATCCTTGCCAATAGTCCTTTTTGTCATATAATTTCCATTTTTGATTTAATTGCTTTGAGTTTTAATTTCCTTCCATGCTTATTTAATTTCTTGCCTCTTAATTTTCTTGTCACTTACAATCACAACCTATTATCCCTCATAGCCAATAATTGAGCACTTAATTGCAATTCTTAGGAAAAATGACCTGGGATTTAAAACTCCCGGTTATTTTGTGTTGATTGTAAAAACCCTTTTGAGTAAAACTTTGAGTGAGAATCCATTGCCGATTTGGACTATACTTGTAACGAGAGTCTATTTTTTAAAAATTCTAGATCAACATTTATTCTTACATCAAATACCCGACCTCTTGTTATGTCTTTCTTTCCTTGTATTTGTTCCTTTAGTGATTCTTGTTATTTTTCAGAGATGGCTTCGGGTTACACGTCCATAAAGTTCCTACGTAAGACCAATAAGACTGTGGCTACCCAGAACCTTCAGAGAAAGGGAGCTGGTGAGGGTTCTTCACAACTTCCTCCCATGAAGCCGAGTTCGGGTCCTCAGGGTCAGAGGCAGGTCATGCTCACTCCTGGCATTCATTTGATTCCCCCTGATCCCCTTATGACGAGCTCGAGCGCATCTTAATCTCCGACCTCTTCGGATCCTGCCCCCAAAAAGCAGAAAACTGTGGGACATAATATTAATGATAAAGATTTTGATGGATTTGCTTGGAGTGAGGAGCACATTCTGCCATACAGCTTTGCGTCTATCGATGATGTGTCTATCCTCAACCATCTTCAGTACATAGCTCGAAATTGTATTTGGATGGCTGGTTTGAGCACAACCATTGCCAAGGAGTTTAAGAAGTCTCCTATCAGTGCTACCAATGTATTTCTGGAGCCTGTCGTGGCTGATGTGGAGAGGTTGAATGGCTTAAAGTCTGAATAGGAGAAAAAAAGTGTTAAGTTGGAGTTGGATCTAGAAAAGGCGAAAGCTCGGGCAAATAAGGTGGAGGCATCGTCAAAGGTGGCAGAGGAGATGAAGAAAAGGGCTCAGGAGAGCTACTCTCGTACTTATGGGGAGTTGTTTAATGCGAAGGAGAAGTGATGAGCGGATATTTTATACGCTTTTTGACATCATTTTCATATAGTTTTTAGTAGTTTTTATTTATCTTTTATTAAGTTTTTATAGGTTTTAGTGTTAAAATTATATTTTTGGATTCTACTATGAGTTTTTGTGTTTTTGGGCAATTTCAGGAAATTTCTGGCTGAAATTGAGGAGATGGAGCAGAAGTTTGATTCAGAGACAGAAAAGCACTGCAGATGCTGTCCGGATCTGACTTGCCTGCATTCGAAAGAACTTTTCTGGAGGTACAGAAGTCCAAATGGAGCATTTTTAATGGCTATGGAAAGCTGACTTTCAGAACTTTCCAACAATATATAATATTCCATACTTTGCTTCGGATTAGAAGGCCCAAAACTGGCGTCCAACACCAGCTTCCTGCCCCCTTCCAGGCATCCAGCGCCCAAAGAGCAGAGCCCGCGTCCAAAGGCCCAGAGAGGATCCCCTAGCTGACGTTACACACCCAAGGGGCCTCATAGCACGTGAATCTCATCAAAGCTCCGCCCAAACACTCACCAAATGGGCCCCAGAAGTGAATTTTGGCACTAAATAGACTGTTTTACCCTTATTAGTCATCTGTTTAGTATTTCCGGGACTTAATTCATGTTATACACACACTTTTACTAAACTTTTACCATCATACATGTTTTACATTGTAGTTTCCTTTCAGTATGAGTTTCTAAACCTCCTAGGTTGAGGGGAGGAGCCCTATTGAGTCCTATGAATTAATAAAAGTACTACTGTTTCTCTTCGATCTGTATTTGATTAATTCTAAGATGTATATTCATACTTCATCGTGGTGAATAGGATGATCTAACCAATTAGCTCTGTTTATTACATTAAGACGAACGTGCCTAACAAACACTCGCGTCTACTTGGGTCAGAATGCATCTTTCACCGGACAAGGACGACCAACAGCTTGAATATACATCTCTCAGACGGCTAATCCACGACTTCGTTGGGGACTTTTCGAGACATTAGTTCAGCAAATTTTTGGGGAGATTAGGGTCTCTGTGGTAGAGGCTAGAATCCAAAGATGCAACATTTTCTGATCCGGAAGATCCGACCTTGTCTGTGGCGTTTTGAGTAGGATCATTAAGGAGAATAGCCTGCAGGAACTTCACCCTCAAGTAGAGATGGATCCACACTAAACCTAGAGTTCAGATCTGGAGGAGTATTGGCAGCTGTTCAAACCAGTGTCAATCACATACAGCCTGTCATTGAAGAAATCACTCACAAGCAAGGAGAGCAGTAGTACCAGAGTTACTTCAGAAAGACAAAGCAACTCCAACTCTAAACTCTATTCCCTTCATATAATTCCTATAGTTATTCCAATTTGTTTTACCCCTTTCAATTTCACAATCAAACTGCATTTAAACATAAACCTTTTGATTCTACCTGACTAAGACCTGCAAGACAACCATAGCTTGCTTCAAGCCACAATCCTCGTGGGATCGACCATGACTCGCTCAGGTATTACTTGGACGACCCAGTGCACTTGCTCGTACTGCCTGTACGGAAGTGTGGGGTTTGCGTATGCGCACCAAGAAGCTTCAATCGGCTTATGATGATTATGCTGAGCTTTAGGGCCATGTGGTGAAGGGGATGGCCGAAATCTATGAAAATCTGAAGGGTCAAGTTCATGTTTTGGCTCCCAATCTTGACCTTACCCTTTTTAGAATGGTTAATATTATGGTTGAGGGGAAGATTGTTCCTGCTCCAGATGAGGATGAGATTCCAACGCCCGACCCTAAGGCCCTGTCCGGCCCGATTTCATCGGCTCAGGAGGTCCGTTCTGCGGATGATCTGGAGGTTGTCACTCTTGGCGCTTCTCTTGAGATCGTCGATGCCATCCCAATTTCAACGATTCCTCCTTCGCCTCCAGCTGCGGATGCTGTGTCTGGGGAGAAGCTTGACCCCTTATGATTGTTGTTTAAACTCGCTCTTGTGATGACCCGACTTGTGGATCTTAATTGACGCTCCTATTTTGTAATAGCTTAGCAGTCCTTTTGAACACTTAACTTTTATTTTTAGTTGTTTTTTTAACAACTTTCCAAGTAATACCTAGGACTTGTTTTGCAACTGTTTTGCGTGTTCCTTTGGTCATTCTTCACAACTTTGAGTGGTGTTTAACACTTGCATTGTGAATGTTTTTGGACACTTTTACTTTTAGTTGTGTTGACAACTTTCTAAGTAGTGTTCAACATTTGTTTTGTGCATGTTTTTGAACACTTTTATTTTTAGTTATGCTAACAACCTTTTAAGTAGTGTTATGTGTGCTTTGTGTTGTTCTCCAAGGTTTGCTGGAGTCTACTCCTTGTTATCCGACTTTACATTGTCGATCCCTTCTCGGGTGTGGCTCCTTCTTGTTAGGCGGAATGGTGGAAGTTGTTTGTATGTCCTAGTTTCCTTTTATTCTTGGGTCCGACTTTGTGGGATCGGGCTTTTATCAAGTTACTTTTACGACTATTTTTTATCCGACCTGTTGGGGGTTGCTTTCTACGAGTCGTTTGTGTAACTTCCTACATTAATTTAAGCCTCGTCGCTTCGGCTTGCCGACGATATTTAGGTCGGGCAATGACTTTTTGCGTTTTCTCGAGCATAAATTAATGCATTTGAGATAGGAAACTTTTTAGGTCGAGATAAACATAGAGAAATTTTATTAAAGCGTACCATCTTTTTATAGAAGCGGTTAGTAAAGGCACGAGTGCTCCTGAGCCTTGTCCCGGTGCCTCATTAAAAAACCTTTATTATTGGGAAAAAAGAGTGCACCTTGGTTCAAGGCTTTCTAACTATAATATTTTTTTAGGTTACAGGCGTTCCAGAACCTCGGGTGCTCCCGCCCATGGAGGTCGGACACCTTGTAGTAACCCTTACCTAGGACTTCAGTTACACTGTATGGCCCTTTCCAGTTTGCTACCAACTTTTCTTCACCCGACTTTTGTGTCCCAATATCATTTCGGAGTAGGTTGAGGTCATTGGCAACAAAGCTTCTCTTGATTACCTTTTGGTTGTACCTTAGAGCCATTCGACGCTTTAGAAATTCCTCTCTAATCTGAGCTCTCTCTCGAACTTCTGGGAGCAGGTCGAGCTCTTCTATTTAGGCCTGTGGGTTGAGTTCATCATTATAGAACATGACCCTAGGTGACCTTTCTTTTACTTCGATGGGGATCATTGTCTCCATTCCATAGGAAAGTCAGAATGGTGATTCCCTCGTTGTGGAATGTGGGGTTGTCTGATACGCCCATAGTACTTAGGGGAGCTCATCAGCCCAAGTTTGCTTTGCGTCTTTTAGTCGGCATTTTAGCCTGGCCAGTACGACTTTATTTGCAGCTTTGGCTTGCCCGTTGGCCTGCGGGTGTTCCACCGATGTGAACTGGTATTTAATCTTTAAGTCGGCCACCAAGTTCTTAAAGCTCGAATCAGTAAATTGAGTATCGTGGTACGTGGTGATGGAGTGGGAAACTCCAAACCTTGTGACAATGTTTTTGTACAAGAATTTATGACTTTTCTGAGTGGTTATGGTGGCTAAGGGCTCTGCTTCAATCCACTTAGTGAAGTAATCGACCCCTACTATGAGATATTTTACTTGGCCTGATCCTAGTAGGAATGGTCCTAGGAGGTCGAGTCCCCATTTTGCAAAAGGCCAAGGTGAGGTGACGCTGATGTGCTCTTCAGGGAGTGATACGTGAAAGTTGGTGTGTTTTTGGCAAGGAGGGCATGTTATGACGAACTCGGCGGCCTCCTTTTGCAAAGTCGGCTAAAAGAAGCCGGCTCGGATCACTTTCTTGGCTAAGGCTAGAGCTCTCAGGTGATTTCCTCACATGCCACTATGAACGTCTTCTAAGACTTCCTTCGTGCCGGAGGTCGGGAAGCATTTTAGGAGAGGTGTTGAGAACCCTCTTTTGAATAGGACATCATGGACCAAAGTGTAGTTTTGCGCTTCCTTTTTTAGCTTTTTTGCTTCCTTCTCATCTGGGGGGAGGATCTCGTATTTAAGGTAGCTGACTATGGGGTCATCCACCCTAAGTGTTGATTAGATATGTTTAGTACCTTCTCCTCCTTTGAGATTGATGGGGATTGTATGGTCTCTTGGATGAGGCTCCTATTATTCTCTCCTGGTTAGGTGCTGGCTAGCTTTGAGAGAGCATTTGCCCGGGCATTGTGTTCCCGAGTTATGTCCCAAACCTCATTTTTTTTAAAGTAATCGAGTTCTTCCAGGGTTCTGTCCAGATACCTTTTCATAGTGGGGTCTTTGGCCTACATGTTCCCATTGATTTGTGAGGTGACAACATGTGAATCGCTAAAGACTGTTATTCTTTCCGCTACGACTTCCATGGCCAGTTTCAGGAAAGCCAGTAGGGCTTCATATTCTGACTGGTTGATAGAGGCAAGGAATTCAAATTTCAAGGATAGTTCTATTCGAGTCCCTTGGTCACTTTCTAGTATGACGCCCGCGTCACTTCTGGCTTTGTTTGACGAGTCGTCGACGTATAGGCTCCATGCGATGGGCTCTTCCGGGCTATCGGCATATTCAGCGATGAAGTCAGCTAAATACTGTGACTTAATAGTTGTTCGAGTTTCGTACTAAAGATCAAACTCGGACAGTTCTACTGCCCATTGTAGGATTCTCCCTGCTAGGTCTGTCTTCTGCAGAATGTGCTTCATGGGCTAATTTGTGCGGACCTTGATTGTTTGGGCGTGGAAGTATGGGTGTATCTTTCGAGAGGTGAGGATGAGGGCATAAGAGAATTTTACTATCTTCTGATATTTCAGCTCAGCCCCTTGTATCGATTTGCTGACGAAGTAGACGCACTGTTGCTCTTTTTTGTCTTCCCGGACTAGGGCTGTTGCTATTACTTGATTGTTGACTACCAGATACAGCATAAGTTATTCACCTTTGATAGGTCAGGTGAGAATGGGTGGTTGCCACAGGAATGCTTTGAAGTCTTGGAAGGCCTTTTCGCACTCTGTGGTCCACTCGAATTGTTTTCAATTTCTTAGGATTGAGTAGAAAGGGAGTGGCCTTAAGGTTAGCCCAGGTAAGAACCTGCATAGGGCTATTAGTCTTCTATTCAGATGTTGTACTTCTTTCACGCAGGTCGGGCCTTTCATGTTAAGTATATCCTGACTCTTGTCTGGGTTCGCTTCTATGTCCCTTTAGGTCACCATGAACCCTAGGATCTTCCCAGCTTCCACTGCAAAGGTACATTTCATGGGGTCTAATCTCATCCCGTGTTTTCTTATGGTGGAAAACACCTCGGAGAGGTTGGATAGCAGTGCCTTGTCCTCTTGTGTTTTAAAGAGTAGGTCATCCACATAAACTTCCATTAGTTTTCCTATATGGGTGGAAAATACTTTATTCATTAGCTACTGATACGTAGCCCCTGCATTCGTTAGTCTGAAAGGCATTATGACATAGTAGTAGTTTGCCTTTGGGGTTATGAACAAGGTTTTTTCCAGGTCGGGTATGTCGATTGGGATTTGATTGTATTCCGAGTAAGGTTCCATGAAGGAAAGGTACTTATAGCCTGAAGCTGTGTCAACTAAAGCATCGATGCTTGGCAGTGGACAGCGGTCTTTGGGGCAGGCTTTATTAAGATCGGTGTAATCCACACACATTATCCACTTTCCGTTGGGCTTTTTTACCAATACGACATTGGCAATCCACAGTGGGTATTTTACCTCCCTTATGAACCCTGCTTCCAGCAAGGCCTGTACTTCTTCCTCCATGACCTGTGTCCACTCGAGTCCGAGCTTTCTTTATTTCTGTTGGATAGGTCGGGAGACCGGGTACACGACGAGCTTATGGTACATTAGGTCGGGGTCTATACCAGGCATGTCGAAAGCTTTCTAGGCGAAGATGTTGGAGTTTCACCTTAGTAGGTCGATGAGTTGTTTCTTTAGGTTCTCTTTTAAGTTTGCCCCTATTTTTATCATTTTGTTAGGAACATTCCTGACTTAAACTTCTTCAGTTTCACCCTCAGGTCGGGGGTGCAATTCTTCATGAACTCGGGGGCCTCCTAATTCAATGGTGTAAACTTCCTTTCCGCCCGAGTTAGTCTTAGAGCTAAGACTTTCATTGTAGCACCTTCTTGCAAGCTTTTGGTCCCCTTTTATTGTGGTGATTCCCTCACTTGTGGGAAACTTCATGCAGAGGTCTAACGTGGAAACAACAATGACTATCTGGTTTAGAGTTATTCGACCTATTAAGGAGTTATAGGCTAAGTTTACGTAGACTACTATGTAATCAATGCTTAAAGTCCTTGACCTTGCACCTTTTCCAAAGGTGGTATGGATGGAGATGTAGCCTAAGGGTTGGATTGGGGAATCTCCGAGTCAAAATAAGCTATCCGGGTATGCCTTCAAGTCTTTTAATTCTAGTCCGAGCTTGTCGAAGGCAGGTTTGAACAAGATGTTGGCCGAGCTTTCTTGATCTATTAAGGTGCGGTGGAGGTGTGTGTTTTCCAGGATTATGGTTAATACCATGGGGTTGTCGTGTTTGGGTATCAGGTCTTGTGTGAAGGAGATGGTGGGAAAGTCGGTCGGCAGGCTGCTTTCCCTGACTTGGTATACCTCTTTGAGGTGCCTCTTTCGTGACGACTTTGTTATCCCTCCTCCTGCAAATCCTCCGTTGATCATGTAGATGTGATGCTCTGGGGTGGGAGGAAGGCATTGTGGTTAGTGTCTATTGAGTTTATAGTATTCACAATACTCGGTCCTACTTCCACCCTTTTTGTGTATGATCGGGCAGGGTGGTGAGATCTTCTTTGTATGGCATATCTCTCTATAGATATCTACTAGGAAAACTCTTAGAGGGGTGTAGCTGTGGCACTTTCGGGGCTTCTCCGAGCTTGGCTGCTCTTTGGTTTTAGATTGTTGCTCTCTATCCCAGGTTGAATATGGTAAGTTAGATTTTGAAGGGATCTCTCTCAACCGGGAATTTTCTTCCATGTTGATGTACTTTTTCGCCCTTTTCTGTACTTCATTTAGAGAGGACGGGTGTCGCTTGGATATGGACTGGCTAAACGGCCTTTCTTTCAAATTGTTGACCAATCCCATAATCGCTACCTCTGTTGGTAGACTCTAGATTTTGAGGCAAGCTTTGTTGAGTTTTTTCATGTAATCCCGGAGACTTTTCCTGTCTCCTTGTGTTATTCCTAGTAAGCTCGAGGCATGCTTTGTCTTGTCCTTTTGGATAGAAAATCTTGCCAAGAATTTCCTGGCCAGGTCGTCAAACTTAGTGGCTGGTCTAGGGGGTAGTCCGTCGAACCACTTCATGGCGGCCTTTGTCTGGGTTGTGGGAAAAGCTTTGTAGCGACACGCGTCGAAGGCGTCAGCGAGGTACATCTAGCTCCTAAAGTTGCTAAGGTGGTGGCTTAGGTCGGATGTCCCATCATAGAGGTCTATGTCAGGTGCTTTGAAATTTCTAGGGACCTTGGCTTTCATGATTTTTTCACTTAATGGGTCTTGTCCTCTGGTGCACGAATCTCCACACTTTGTACAACTGTACCAGCAAGTGCACTGGGTCGTCCAAGTAATACCTGAGGGAGTCAGGGACGACCCCACGAGGATTGTGTTTTGAAGAAATATGTGGTTATCTTGTAGATCTTAGTCAGCCAGATAGAAGAGTTGTTGGATTTGGTTAAAATCATAAAAGGAATAAAAACCGAATTACTAAGTTTGATTATAATAATAAGAAGATGGTTAAGGCTTGGAGATGCTTTGTCCTTCTGGATTAACTCTGGTCTTACTGATTTCTTCAATTGGTCGCAGTCACCAATCTCCTCCAGATCTGAACTCCAGGGTTAGTGTGGATCCATTCTGATTGAGGGTGAAGCTCCTGCGGTCCATTCTCCTTAATGATCCTACTTAAAATGCTACAGACAAGGTCGAATCTTCCATATCAGAGAATGTTGTGCCTTTGGGTTCTAGCCTCTACCACAGAGAACCTAATCTCCCTATACCTCGGCTGAACTGGTGTCTCAAGAAGTCCCCAACAAGGTCGTGGATTAGCCGTCTAAGAGATGTATAATCAAGTTGGTGATTCGATGCTTTTCAGTTGCGTATTCACATGAACCCAAGAAGAACACGGGTGGTTGTTCGGCACGCGGTCTTAGTATGTAGAACGGAGATGATTGTCACGGGTCATTCCATTCATCAAGTTGAAGAACGAAGATACATCTCAGAATTGAATCAAACACTAATTGAAGAGAAACAGTAATACTTTTCTTAATCCATAAAACTCAGCAGAGCTCCTCCCCTCAACCTAGGAGGTTTAGAGACTCATACTGATAGAAAACACAGTGATAATGAAAATATGGCTTAAAGTCCTCTATGATTATGTAAAAATCCCTTAAATACTAAACTAATGATTAAGGATTACATAAAGGTAAAACAGTCTTTTAGTGCTTAAATCCACTTATGGGGCCGACGTGGTGAGTGTTTGGGCTGAACTTTGATGCGATCCACGTGCTATGAGGCCTCTAGGGCGTTGAACGTTGGCTTTAGGGTCCTCTTTGGGAGTTTGGATGCTAGTCTCCTCCTTTGGGCGCTCGACGCCTGGAATGAGGCAGGAGGCTGGCGTTGAACGCCAATTTTGGGCCTTCTATTCAGAAGCCAAGTGATGCCAGGGCATCTAGGCTAGTTTCAATGACCTTTTCATTACTGTTTTAGGGTAGTTTCATGCATTTTCTTAGGAAATAAGCATGTTTTGGATGAAATTACATTTGCACCTTGATTTAAGAAACTATTGTGAATTTTACATGATTTCATGAGGATTATGCAAGGATTGAATGACAAATTGATGATGCATAATCTCATGACTTGGACTAGAGCTTTGATGCACTTTATTTGCTTGATTTCAGGACAAATGAAGCAAGGAAGAACCACGTTAGTAGCCACGTTAATCTAATTAATGTGACCACTAACGTGGAATGGGAATGAGCTTGCAACATTAATGAGAAAAGTAATCGCCAATAACATCTTCGAAGCCATCATAGCCGACGTTAATTGCCACGTTAACTACATTAACGTGGTAGTTAACGTGGAGAAAAAGGGAGCTCCAGCGTTAGTGGTAAAAGTGAATACCACTAACGCTCTAAATTGGCAATTAGCCACGTTAAGAGTCACGTTAACTTAGTTAACGTGAACTCTAACGTGGAAGGGGAAGACAATGCCAACGTTAGGGACACTCACCTTTGTAACTAACGTTGGATTAAGCCAATATTGCCCACGTTAGTGGTCACGTTAAGACCACTAATGTGAGAGATAACGTGGAGCTAAGCATGATGAGCCAACGTTAGTGACACTCACCTTTGTCACTGACGTTGGAGATGGCATTCACTACCACGTTAGTGGCCACATTAACCTAGTTAACGTGAGCTCTAACATGGGAGGGAGGGGTGTTTGGAGCGTTAGTAACAAAGGTAAGTGTCACTAACGCTCTCGAAGCTTAGGCATGCCCACGTTATGAGTCACATTAGTTATACTAATGTGAACTCTAACGTAGGGAAAAGGGCACAATGCAACGTTATTGGAAAAGGTGATTCCCAATAATGTTTGTGAAGGACCAAGAGGCAACGTTAGTGGTCACGTTAGTGCCACTAACGTTGAAGTTAACGTGGACCATTTTGGGTTGGAACGTTAGTAAAAAGGGTAATTGTCACTAACGTTCTCGAACCCACATTTTCACTTAACGTTAACACCACTAACGTCCTAACTAACACCCATGCCTAACTCACACTTTTCTACAAGTTGAGCCCACTGTAGATTGTAACTGCTTCAACTCAAGATTTAAGGCCGATATCCAAGACTTGAAGCACTCACTAGAAGATCAAGAAGAGTAGTATATATAGGAATAGTTTTGAACTATAGAGAAGCTTGGCACTTTGGAGAACTACCCTCTGTATATTTATTTTTCTGTATTTTCTAGTTAAGCATGTATTCTTCACTACCATTTTCCATTCCCAGAGCTATGAACAACTAAACCCCTTTCATTGGGTTTGGGAGCTCTGTTGTAATTTGATGGATCAATTATAGTTTTCATTCTTCTTCCCCTTTCTTTTCTCTTGATTTACTAGAAAGCTTTCGATCTTAATTCAATTGGTTAGTTGTCTTGGAAAAGAAACTCTCCATAATTGGATCTCCTCTGAGCCTTGAAAAAGGGATGAGGAGATCATGCTAGCAATGCTTTCTCATGTTGGACCAAATTGGGGTTTGGGCGGATATAGTGACATGTAATCCTCCTAAGACTTTGATTTGGAAATACATGTGGTATAATCAGTGACCACACTTCATCTTTTCCCATGAGCAATTAAATCAAGGATTTGGACAATTGTTCAAGCTTAGAGAGATTGGATTGCCAAGGAATTGGGATCCAATCACTTAAGATTGCCAAGGAGATCAATGAATGCATTGATTGAGGAAGAGATAAGAATGAATTTGATCCGGAGAATGCAACATCTCCTAAGCCCAATGAATTCCCCATTTCTGATCTCACCCATTCTCTTTACTTTCCGCCATTTATTTCCATCTTCATCTCCCCAAATACCTATTTAAGATTCTGCACCTTATTTTATGCAATTTACTTTCCCGCCATTTAATTTTCTGCAATTCTCAACTATATTCTGTTTAGCTCAACTAGCATACTCTTCCAACTAAAGTTGCTTGACCAATCAATCCCTGTGGGATCCAACCTCACTCTATTGTGAGTTTTTACTTGACAACAATTTGGTATACTTGCCGAAGAGAAATTTGTTGATAGACAAGTTACTCATGCATCAATTGAACAAAACTTGCTAATTTCTTCAAGTTAATTTGATCCTGAAGCACCAAAACAACCATGAATCCCAATATCCACAGTTTAATTTTTGAAAATTGGAGAGAGAGAATGAAATCAAGATTTTCTTACCAAATTGGTTAGTGGGCTTTGTAGAGCTCGACGCGATGGTCACGTGGCCACAAACATTGTGGTGATCAGAGCTCCGGATTGAAAGTTATGGTAGAATGGAATTAGATATTAGGGTTTGAGCTCTCCCTTTACCCTTCTTTAGATTTTCCAGTGTGTTTCAATAAAGAAAGGTGGAAGAAGAAGGTTGAGTTATGCTTTTATATGATGGCCTTGGGCCCGTTTTAGGCCTAGTTTGCTTAGTTCAGCCCATTTGGCCCAACTTTGGGCCAAAAACTCTTAAAATTAGTGTCAAAATTCATATTTTAATTATTTCTACTTCATTAAACTATAAACTTTAATTTTCTATTTCGATGATTAATAATTAATTTATTGGTTAATTATATACTAATTACTCAGGGTATACAAAACACCACCATTCTCATATGATGGCCACACCTGAGAATATTACCAATGGGCATTTGTATTTGTTCCAACCGTACGTTGCATCAAATCCCAAGACATCCCCGAACACACTGTAGTCATAACTACTTGTACCGTCGTGCCAGAAGAGATTTTGAAGCCTCTTGTCACCATCCAACGAGTATTTCTAGAACATTCCACAATCATTACTCCTTAAACCTGACAAGAACTTCAACGTGACCTCAGCATATGTTGTGCCCGCCCGCCTTTGCTTCCTACCGTCGTCACTCGCAAGCCAGCTTTCCTCATCAAACTGATTTGGTGCAAATCACCTTCCTTCACTGTTCTGTGTGACCGCATCAGACCCCTAAACCTCGCATCCAGCATGGCATGATTATGGTTATCACAAAATTTTTCAACATACCATCGCTCACTAGTATCATCAACGTGCACCTTTATCCGAGCTTCACACCTGCACCGTGTGGTAGGTCGAGAATCCATCTTCTTATCTTTCCGCTGCATGTGTTTCTCCTCTCGCTTTCCTTCCCTCGAGAACACGAATATCTGCCAAATGATTTCACCCTCCGACCCCTGCTTTGTTCTGCAACCCATCTTCGACCTCCTCACCGAGAATCCCTTAATGCGATCATATTCGTTGTAGTAGTCATAAGCGGCCTACAAATTTATGAACTCTGTTATCAGGATGTCCTTCGCTGTCAGAACTAAAAAGTCAACTGTGTTAAATGACCCAATCCCATCAACAATCGTCATTGATTCTTCTACTTCTATACCTGCATCTACTTTTAATAAATCCACCGCTTCTGTTCCTCGATAGGAACGATTTCGCTGCTCATCCCATCCTCCCCAACCTAAAACACACAACATAGGCCATGCGTGACACCAAGCAATGGGCCACATCAACATAAACTGCAGAAAAAAATTATAAACTTCAAAACTGAACAACACACACACCTGCGGCACATGGACTCTGTTAAAATTAGATGAAACCTCGTAATTTCGTTTCGCAAACCCATTCGCCTGACATAGTTCACATATCACACTAAGTGAAACTTGGCATTATCAATCATAAATACCAACAGACAGTTATATCACACACCTCAGAAGATAATCTCGTACATATGCCAGATCCAACTACAATTCATTCATATGTAACAACCAACAGCAATTTCAACACACATTTTAATAACTTTCAATTTCTATTTGTCTGTGTAACTCTCTAAACGAAAATATCTAACATCAAAAACTTATAACTGTTGTCAACAGCATAAGAAAAACTACACACATCGTACTGTCTGGACAAGGATTACAAATGGGTCCAAATCTACTCTTCCATTATTTCATCACTACATTCATCATATAAAGGTTTCACAGCTGAACACATTTCATTAATGGTGATGAAATTTTTCGTAAAATTTTTCTTTTTCGATTTTAATTTTAATCTCCACAACTTAAAAACAGCAACTACCCACATTAAATGCATAATAAAATTAAACATTTAAATTCTATATATTTGTACCCACATCAGACACCATAAACATTGCAACACCGAATTTGTTATCAATTCGGAGACATGATGAAGGCACGATCTCCCAATTGAAACCAATTTCGGGAGCATACCTCCACCAACCTCCGGCAAACATGATTGACACAATGTACCTGCATCACTGGTTGCCCCATATGGT
Source organism: Arachis duranensis (assembly GCF_000817695.3). Taxonomy (NCBI): domain Eukaryota; kingdom Viridiplantae; phylum Streptophyta; class Magnoliopsida; order Fabales; family Fabaceae; genus Arachis; species Arachis duranensis. The sequence continues at coordinate 66,499,775 of NC_029778.3, forward strand.
CCATTGTCTCCCTTATGATGAACCTCAAGTTGGTTAGATTCCGATCTATTCGTTCGCACCGTTCAATCATTCGATCTCTTCCAACATGAAGTGTCATCTGCTTTTAGGTGGTCCAAACGAAGCTTTCAAGTGATCCCAATCTAACTTAATCCTACCTATTAATGGACTTTAGTGTTTTGTTGTAATAAAAAATTCTCATTTCGTAAATAACTGTCTATTTTTCTAAATTTCCTCCAACTGTTACTCTTTATTTGTTAACCACCCCATGTGTTTTTTATTATTTTTGTTTACAACATGATCTTTCAAGGTCTTAAAAATATTTTTTTCCATGATGCTCCCAATCTTATTATTGGACTACAGATTTACGCATCTCACGGCCCCATATATTCCAATAGAGGTATGTTTTTAGTTGAAAATTTGCTTATGTTTTTTAGTTGAAAATTTGCTTGGTTATATGTATAACTGATAAAAATAAACACTATTTCTCTGATAAATTACGACATAAGTTAATAGTATGATTTTGCTGCTGGAAAACATTTATAAATACATATGCATAACTATTTTAGATACCATTCACAAGTCACAATAGTAGCGGCTCTCATCTTTTCTTTTTTTTCCTTTTCTTTTTTTTTTTGACGTCATCGTTATTATGTATATTTTATAGAGTAATTATAAGGTACAGATCGGAGGATACAGATATTATTCTTAGAGTTATCTCATGGTGACAGGTGTCCAAGGGGAGCCCGCTTCTGACTGTTCGCTGAAAGGGGTGAATTGAAGCTTGCACGAAGCCGAGTAGCTGTGCTTGGACGCGAGGAAATTGGCTCCGTTAGAAAAGGAGGTGCTGTGCTTGGATGGGGAATTGGGCCTGGCTGAAATGGACTGCATACAAGGCTTTGGATGAAAGTGGACTGTGAGAGAATCATGATTGAATGGGTGGGATGGTTTCAATAAGTAAGTAACGGGTATATGACCCCTTGATCCGAGAAAAAAGAAAAAAATAAATAAAAGATTGCATGACCCAATTGAAGGCAGGGGAAAAAAAAGAGAAAGATTATATGCACTTGAAATTTTTTTGTGACCACTGAAAACCTAGTTTATTTAGGAGGAAGTAGTTGTTTTGGATAATTTAATATAATTTAAAAAGTAATGAATAAAGATATGATTGAACAAATATTAAATATCTGAGTAGGCACTACTGGATTAATAGTAAAAGTATAACTCATGCAGGGTGTGTTTGGAAATCCGTTAGAAGGAAAGAAGCACATTTAAATTTTTTGAAAGCTTCAACTTTTGGTTTGGCAAATTTTTTTTCTCATGAACGCGGAAGTGATTTTGCTGCCCAAAACCACCTTTACGAGAAGCAACTATTTTTAACTTCTGCGTTTTCTTAAAGTACTTTTAGCCATAGATAGTAACCATTTATTTATCCTTTATATATGTTATTGTATTAATTTATAAAATTCTTGTTATTTCTATTTATATGAGCTCTATTTTTTATTATTTATTATTTTTTTCAACTGTTTGTTTGACATTATACACTTTTATAATTGTGATTTTTGTGTATTATGTGTGTTATTATCTTTTTATAATATGATTTATTGATTCTATTAGGTAAAGTAAATTAAACAAAAAATTAACTGTAAATAATAATAATCATCAAAAATTATGACATACTAAAAAAAGAGTACTAAAATATATTATATAAAAAGATCATCAAGAACTTTTAGATTTGTTTCAATCACTGTAAAACAATTATTTAATTTTTTTTATCATTTTCAGTACTTTCCTTTGTAATTGTAATTCTCGTATACTATGTTTTAGTATAATTTTTTATAATACAGATAATGATTCCATTAAAAACGATAAATTAGATAAAAAATTAATCATAGATAATAATAAAATCATAAACATTGGATTTCAAATTAATATTAAAAATAAGATTATTAAGAGTATTAGAAAAAGAGTTCGATGTAAAAAAATACTAAAGTAACATTTAATACTTAAAAAATGTAACATATTTGATTAAATATTCTTAATCTAAATTGAAATAATAGGACAATATAAAAAAAATTTAAGTTGATGTTTATTTTAGTAATTTTTTATTTAAAAGTGATTTTGAATGGTATAAGCCAAACAATATTTATTTTACTATAATTTATTTTGATACAAAAATTATCAGACATACATCACTTTAACACAAACTTACTTTTGATCAAAATCAAATTTGCAAAATCAATTTTATGCAAACTCTTATTTGTAAACTGTAATCCGAACACACATGCAGTATCGGAGAAATATTGAGATGTAAAAATATGTTGAAGTGAATACAGTTTAGCTGCACGTTAAATGTGTTGATTCTATTTATATGTTAGAACATTGACTAATTAAGATAGTGAAAGATTCAAATATGTAAGTATATCGGTTGGCGATATAATGATTGAACGCTATATAAGACGGCTATTGTTTTTAGGTATGGAAACAAGAGTAGTGATATAATGAAACATTATAATTTTTGGTATTGTACGAAATTGCGGAAGGTATAGAAATCGGACGGTCCAATTAGTGAACCTCAAATAAAGCTAACAACTATGTTTGTGGTTAGAAACTTTGTGTACAGCCATCGATACAAAATTTGGAGTTTGTGACACGCAGTTTGAAAATACTGTTGTTATAATATTGTTACTAACGTAAATGAAAACAAGGTTTAGGACGGCAAATAAGTCACGGAGGCCAGTTAGAGTTAAATTAGGATTACATGTCATTAAGTTATTTTTAGCATCGGAGCGTAAAAAATAAAACAGCGTGTTAATACGTTTGTTATAAATTATGATTTTCGCAGAAACGTGTTTTAGCTACCACCGTGGAGATGAGAGCCGCACGAGTATGAAAAAATATAGATTCCTGTTACTAGGTTTGTCAACATTTTTGCTAATATCCGTTTTTTGGTATGCTTTATTGTACTTTTTAATGGATTTATGATACAAAATTCTTCGGTTGTTATTGGTACACAAATGTGAGTATATTAATAAATTTAACTATATGTGTTGCTTAAATATTAATTGAATTGAAAAACTGTTATAACTGAGTCTAAACATATTTAGTTTAGACGGATGAAAATAACAAAAAGAAGGATATTTAGTGAATTTTTGGTGCACAATAATTTTCTGTAAATATTAAAAAAATGCATTTGATGTTGGAATTTTTTTTTCCAAACATTTATTCTAAGTGGTTTATTTTTTTTTTAATGTCTTCACCATAAGTGTTTACAAGAAAATTGAATAATGCGTTAATTTTGAAATTTGAAATTTTATCTATTGTGAGATTGTCAATATTAATTACGTGCCTTTTTTAATCAGTGCTGTTAAACAATATATTTAAGAATTGAAAGAATTAATATTTATCACTTAATATACCAAAAGAGTTATATTATCAAAAATAAATTTATCATACACGTTATGTAAAGAAAATTAATTTATGTTCTCTTAAAATACACAAAAAAATATTCAATTTATATTTTATTAGAATTTTTAAATTTATTTTTTATCAATTTGTTTAATCTGTATATATTCTATCATTTAATACATATTATATTTATGTACATAGGTATTTCTCAATAATTACAAAAAATATATATAAATTTATATCACAATATATAATTAATAAAATTTAACATATTACAATACATAATATAATTACAAATAAACTAAAATAAAAAATTTGTAAGTACATTTTTCAGTCTCTTATTATCTATAGCGGCCTTCTTTGAAAAATTCAAATAACAAATTATGTATAAAATATTATTAAATTAAAGACCTTCTTCTAACATTATATTTTAACATAACAATATTTTTTTAATAATTAACTTTTGCATCTTCTGTTCTACTAGTACATTGAAAAATTTTAAATTGGTTAGTTTAAATAGTCTCAAACTATAAAATAAGAAAATATCTTGAACCTACACTGAGGTACTGACGGCAATTCTCAAATATCGCAAAACCGAATAGGATACGATGAGATAGAATGCAATAAAAATAAACAAAAAACAGGTGGAACGAATTACCTATTTTTAACGGTCAAATTGATTAACTAACATTTACATATTTTGTTCTTTCTCCTTCAGTGATTAAGAATTAGGGATAATAATGAGATGAGTAGGGGCGAATTTTTGTAATAACCCGCATAAATAGTAAAAAATTAAATCCTAACTCGTTCAAGCGAATACCCGACCTCGCTCTTATAATTATTAAAATTCAACAAATAAAATTAAATTTTAAAATTTATATAACTATTATCACATACATAATATAAATTAAAATAAAAATTTAAATATAATATAATATTATTAATAATTTTATTAATTGTTTTATATATATATTACATATATTATATATTATATATAACAGAACAAATATTATCTAAATACTATTAGAAATGCAGAAGATTAAAAAAATAAGATCATTTTTATTAATTTTTAATTATATTTGAATGTGAATTTTAAATAAGGAATTTAAGGGATTGAGAACAACTTAATTGTCACTAGGTTAGAGTATTTCTTGTTATAAATTATATTTTTTTTTTAAATGTTAGTTATCTTTTAATTTTTGTCTTTAATCAATCTTTTAATTCAAATAATATTATTAAATTAAATTTTAATTAAAATATATATGTTAAATGCGTGCAAGAAGGACAGTAGCTCTTATCGAAACTCTGTGGAATGAGTTCTTGAAAAGAGAAGAATGTGAAAGTAGAATGAAAATAGAAAGGTTGGAGATAGTTTTGTAAAGTGAAAAAATAAAGGGAAATAGTTTTGTAAAGTGAATTAGAAGGCTTGGAGTTTTCTATTAGTCATGAGGCTAATATATATAGGGGTAGCAAAGCGGGCCGGTCCGCCCCACCCCGTTCCGCCCCGCTAGACCTGCCCTATAAATGGGGCGGATCGGCCTGCCCTGCCAATTAAAATGGATTTAAAATGCTAGCCCGTCTTGTTTTATGGCGGATTGGCGGACTAGCCCGCTTGACTTTTTTTTTTAAAATAAAATTCATTAAAATTAACCAAAAAATAATAATTAAAAAATCAAATACAAATAAAAAATAGTCAAATCATAATATAATTTTTTACTATTTTTTTAAAAATTTTTAACTTTAATAAAATTGTTTAAAATAATATTTGTTAATAGAATCATCTTTATTTTAAAAAATAAGTCACATAATTTGAGCATATATACGAAATTGTAAAATAAAATAAATAAAGTTAATAACTAAATGATGAATAAAAAAATGAAAAAAAAGTGTTTAAAAATTCTATAATTATTAATTTTATAATAGTAATCACTTTTTTATTTAATAAAAAAAAAGAAAAATAAAAATCTTCGACCCGGCAGACCGCCCCGCCCCACCCCGCCAAAACCTGTCATTTTGGCGGTGCGGGTTTGATGGGTTTTTAAATTTGGTGGGCTCCAAATCCTAACTCGACCCGTTTTTTAGCAGGTTTAGCAGATCGGCTCGACGGGCTTAACCCGTTTTGCCACCCCTAAATATATATACATCAGGGAACGAATTCATCTGTAACAAACTTGTCAAGTGACCAAAAATATCTACAACTAATTACCACTTTGTTAGTTATCTCTAACTGCTTTGATTTACAAATTAATTATCTCTAACAAACTACTGAACCAATCAAGTCACAATATCTATTATATATCTCTAATTTTAGAGTTAAAATGTGTCACATGTCACTTTTTCATGGCAATTAGAATCAAATCTTTTTCTTCAAAATTAAGGAATTCTTCTCTCCTCCTTACTAATTTTACAACCAAAATATGCCACATGTCACTCTCTCATTGTAATTGAAATTAAATCTTTCCCTCTAAAATTAAGGAATTCTCCCTTCCTCCTTACTAATTTTACAACTAAAATGTGCCACATTTCACTCTCTCATTACAATTGAAATAAAATATTTCCCTCCAAAATTAAAGAGTTCTCCCTCGTCTCTCTTCCTTTCTCCACCTCTTTCATTCCTTCAATCACTCATCTATTTTATATATCATTATCAATATCAATAATTAATTACTAATTTAACAATCAAAATGTGCAACATGACATTCTTTAATGGCATTAAAATTAAAATTGAAATATTAAAATTGAAATTGAAATATACTTATATTATGTATCATATATTACTATCTAATTTAATAATCAAATGTATCACATACTCACATGACACTCTCTTATTAAAATAATTTAATAATCAAATGTGTTACATGACACTCATTAAAATTGAGAAAAATATTTTTTTTTCAAAATTAATAAATTCTCTTCCTAAATTAATTTTGAGTTAATTTTATAACTATCTGTATAATTTTTTTATGCTAATATCTAATTATATTTCTATATACATAGATTTAAAAAATATTATTTTTAAATAACAAATATAAAAATTAATTATTTCTATTTGTACAACAAACTTAACAGTTAACATACACCTAATTAAATGTAAAAGTATACACGTTATTACATTAAATTGTTTTAAATTTTAGATAACAAATGTTAAAATTAATTATTAATAAAAAATTAGATTTTTTCATATAAAAATAATAATAAAAATCTTATTATTTAAATTTTTATCTACAGATACCTTGGTCTTTTTAGTTAGAGACTTTTGTCAACCTACGACTTTTTTTTGTAAAAGTAGTTTAATTTTATAAATTTTTTGTGCTATGCATAATCTATACTGTCAGAATAAAGTAGACCGTAATTTTAAACCATTTATATTCCCGTAATATTATTACGGGTAAAAATACTAGTTTCTATTTTATAGATAAACATGTAGATAATTAAAATTAATGACTTTGCAAAAGAAAAAATTGTTGCAAAAATAAAAATTAATTTTTTTAACATCTTATTCGATAAAAACTCATTTAATATTTCTTATTTTTTATTATTAGTTACATTTTTTCACTACTCATTAGAACATTAACGTTTTTTAAATTATTAAAATGTATGTTCATAACAATTATTTTTTTTCAATTATAATACATCTAAAATTATTAAATTATATATAAAATATTTTTAAAATACATCTAAAATCATAAATGTAAAATTTAAATTTAAACATTACAAATAAAATTTATTTTTATATCTTATTTGATAAAAACGTCTCTAATATTTCTTAATTTTTTATTATTACTTTGAATTTTTTATTACTTATTTAAATATTAACGTTTTCTAAATTATTAAAATAAATAATTAAGTTAAATTTTTTAGATCTTATTCAATAAAAATATATCTAACATATTTTATTATAGTATTAGTTAAAATTTTTATTATTTACTCTAGCATTAGTATTTTTTCATTTTAAAGTCTTTATTAATTTTAAAATCAAAATTTTGAATTTTATTTAATTTAATTTTTGAATGTGTATTTAAATTGTAATTTGTTAGTAACATTTTAAAATTGAAATAGAAATTTTAAAATTTAAATTTGAGTTTTATTTAGTTTATATTTTAAATGTGTATTTAATTTTAAAGAGATACTAAATCTATTTAGATGTATTTGTTTTGTTTTTTTAAATATTATAATA
>NC_029778.3:66507428-66534547 GCF_000817695.3 Arachis duranensis
GTTAAAAAAATTCATAGAACACGACGTGACTTCCTCAATTATCCTCTTCCCCAACCCAACACCTTTTTTTAAACTATTCCCATGGTCTAAAAACGAATGAACAGAGATCCATAACCCAAACTCACTAACTCACCAATTTGCCCGTTACGGAGGCCAACACAGAGGGATGAGCCGCATTTGGCTTCACCATCAAGCCGTGGCTTAGGGGGACAATTGCTGACAAAAATCAGCTCCACTCTGCATGACAGTATACGCGTCAACTAAATAATGAATCTCTGTATATTTGTATCAATTTTGATCTGTACCGGAGAGTGACCCTATTTTATATCTTCTCCTCTGCTCTTGTGAAATTTAACTTTGAAATTGCATCAAGATAAGAACACATTTACAATTACACTTTTCCATCATTACTTACAGATTTGTTATTTCATTAAGTTAATGTTTCGACAAGATAAGTTAAAGGTTGAACTAATACCTGGGTCATTTTTGTATTTAAAAAGTCTTTTAGAAATTTGTTGGTACTACTTTTGAAAGTTGGTATGTCAAACCTGCTATATTTTCTATGTCAAAATGGTTATTTAGTATTCTTTTTAACACCAAGGCTCAAGCAATTGGAATTAATCAAATCAAGAGAAATAGCATCGCCCAAGTTGGCCAAGTTGTGTAAACCTTCACGTCCCACTCACCAAAATGCAATCTTCTTTTTATTAAAAGAAAAGTAGTTTCAAGTTTCAACCGCTCAAGTTGCTTAAAAAATTTGGTGTTCATAAATTTAAGCATTATAATTTATATATACCATGATTCTTAGTGGATAAGAATGCTTACATTTCCCCCTCTAAACATATTCTGCGCTTTACAGAGATCTGAAATTGACTATTTAATTTTATCTCTAAAACTCGATATTTGTTCCGTTAGGCTTTGTTATCCCTTATCAACTGTCTCAAATATTTGTTTCCCTGTTTAAATATCCAGAGCTCTATCAGCTATAATTCAGTTACAAGCATAAAAATAACAAGATTATTCGAAGCCTGTTTTAAGCAAAATTCTCAAGAAATAATATGACAAATATCGATGCAATCTTATATATCAGATATACATCAATGCAGAGACAAATAATTCCAAGTACAACAACCCAGGGAGCAAAACCAGACTAACAAAATTCAAGATAATGGAACTTGTAAACTATTCAGATAACAATTTTACACCATCAAAAACTTACCTAATACCATAAAATAGAACAGCAGGAAACAATTTAAAGCTTGTCCTCGTACTCGGATAGAGGCGTCATTTGCTCCTTCAAACCTTTCCTCTTACGGATATCCATAACAAGCTGTGCAGCCTGTGATCCAGACTCCAATGGATCTGAAGACATCATGTCCCAGTGATCAAATACACATTGTGGGAAAGCTTGACCGGAAGTTGCGGCTCTCAAGGTGCTGGAGAATCCAAAGGACTCAATGACAGGGAGGTAAGCCTTGATGTTGTAGAGTGGAGTCCCGGGCCTCTGCATTTCCTCAAACACGTGTCCACGCTTCTGGTTCAGAACACTGTAAATACCACCAAGAGCCTGCTCAGGAGCTTGGATTTCAACCAAGTAGACAGGCTCAAGAAGCCTGGGCTTGGCAGTCAACTGGGAAGCATAGAAGACTCTCCTGGCAGTGGGGATAATCTGACCACCACCTCTGTGGATAGCATCAGCGTGGAGGACTACATCGCAGACTTCGAAGCAGATAGCTCTCATGTTTTCTTCAGCAAGAGCACCTTCCTTTGATGCCCATTGGAAACCAGCAACCACAGAGTCCTTGATTTCATTCAAGTACTGGACTCCCTTACACATATCAACAACCATGTTGGGTCCAGTTGTCTCGGGGCCAAAACACCAGATTTTCTTGGCAAGATCCTTGTCCCAACCGTACTCTTCAGACAAGATCTTGGAACGAACTTTGGGGTCATCCCTCGGACCAATCTTGCCATCATCAATGGCCTCTGCAAGACCATCCTCCATTGGCCTAGCTTCCATGTAGAGACGGTTGTGCTTGTTGGGTGACTTGCTCATCACAGTGCGGCATGACCTCTCAAGAACAGTCTCGCGGAAAGACACAACAGGGTCAGATTTGATAATCTCAGCTCCTCCCATGAAATCTTCTTGCAAGTCCTTCAAGCAAATTTCCAAGTGAAGCTCCCCAGCACCAGCAACAATGTGCTCTCCAGATTCCTCAATAGTACAGAGAACCATAGGATCAGATTTGGCCAACCTCTTGAGACCCTCAACAAGCTTAGGAAGATCAGATGCAACCTTACACTGAACAGCAACACGCACGACAGGTGAGACAGAAAACTTCATGGCTCGAATCGGGTGGGCATCAACTTCCTTCTCATTTGTCAATGTGGCATTCTTGGTGATAAATTGATCCAAACCAACCATGGCAACTGTGTTACCACAAGGAACATCCTCCACTGTTTCTTGCCTCTTTCCCATCCAAATGACGGTCCTTTGCACACTTTTAACATACAGGTCTTTCTTCTCACCAGGAACATAATTTGGTCCCATAATTCTGACCTTCAGACCAGTTGACACTCTCCCAGAGAAAACACGACCAAAAGCAAAGAACCGACCCTTGTCAGAAGCAGGAATCATCTTAGAGACATAAAGCATAAGTGGACCCTCAGGATCACAGGCTCTAATAGCAGCAGCATATTGATCATCGAGGGGACCCTCATACAAATTCTCAACACGATACTTTTGGGCCTTAGCTGGAGATGGAAGATGAAATATCATCATTTCCAAGAGTGCAGTACTTGCTGGAAGCCATGTTTGCATGACACGTTTCATCAATGCTTTGCCCATCAAGTCCTTTTCATCAGATTTCATGGTGACTGCTAACTTCTGCAACATAGGCCAGAGCTTATCCTTCTGATCATTCATACAAGTGTTGATGATCTGCTTGATGGGCTCATAACAGAACTGTACAAACCCACGCTTGCATGTGGCAGTACCGGTGTTCTTGCTGGTCCATTTCTTTGTCGCAGGATCAAAGAAGTTTTCACCCCAGAGCCTTTCCATCATCTTTGATTCATCAACGCCGAATTTTGAGGCATACATTTTTGCGAAGTTTGTCAAGGTAAAAGCCCAACCGTGCAAACCAGCAGAGAAAGCAACCGTTCCTTTCTCTGGGTACACCTGGCAATCACCAAGCAACGGATCCTCATATGTAGCCATGATCACATTGGCATTCTCAATAACTCTTGAGAATGTTTGGTAAGCCTCCTCTCCATCAACCTGGAGCTCCAGGAAGCATCTGTCCATCTTGTTTACAGTCAGAACAGGTCTGATCCTTTCTCCAAGAGCCTGTCGTAGCACAGTTTCAGTTTGCACACAGACACCTTCAATACAATCCACCACCACTAGTGCTCCATCAGTAATACGGAGCGCAGCAGTAACCTCCGATGAGAAATCAACGTGCCCGGGTGAATCGATGAGATTTATGAGATACTCATTTCCTTGGCGTTCTCCCTTGTAATTCTTGAGGGCCTCATCACTCATTTCATAGTAGAGAGAGATACCAGTAGACTTTATTGTAATACCACGCTCAGCTTCATCTGCTCGGGTATCAGTCATACGGACATCCCCTGCCACTTCTTGGGCAATAATTCCAGCGGCAGCAACCAGAGAATCAGTGAGAGTTGATTTTCCTGCATTTAGTTTGGAAGGCCATATAAAAGTGTTGTTAATTAATTTAGGTAAACCATAGAAACTATTTAATATAACAAAACATCACAATGCAACACTGATAAACAGGAAAAACAGTAGCAACAGATGATAACAAAAGCAGTTCTTGACATTGTATGAGCATAAAACATATGCAAGTAGTATTAATACTCTGAAATAAATAAACAAGACATCCTGATTTATTTTAAAAAATAATATTTTTGGTAAAAAAAAAAGCTAAAAGAATAAACTGTCTTAGAGATTTCCTCAAGTAGAATGATAACTTCGACCCAAAAAAATACCTCGACAAATTTCGTATGTCATGAAAACAAATTTTTAAATAAAATCAAAACCCAAGCTATCAATACATGTTACATACAAATACAAGGAGTACATCTTGGAAATCCTGAAAGTGCAGCACAGAGAAAGTAAGCATAACAAAACAAAAGCTATCAAAAGAATCCATACCGTGATCGACGTGAGCTATCACAGACATGTTACGAATGTTGTGTTTGTAGTCCATAATACGACGGAGCTCTTCAGCTGTGAACTTCACCTGCAAATACATAAAAGAAATCACAGTTACGATTTAAATAAACTCATCCAAATAATGAATAATTTGAACGTAAAAGACCACGGTTTTCACCAACTTACCATCTTGACTAGCCTTTATTTCCCAGAGAAATTCGTTCAAAGCTAAAATACCAAAAGCACCATATCATTAGCTAATCGAAAAGAATACATAAACTTATCCAGAAAGAAACAAAAAAAAAATCAAAAGAAAACGTTTCATAAGTTATACGCTTAGAAAACAGATAAAGGAGCTATCCCAGTTTGAAACTACAGAGAGCTTTTAAGAAAGTCACATCGGAAAAGCACAAATGTAAGAACTGAATCAACAGAGACAAATCAATTTAACCATAAGAAACGAATCAAAACAAGCGAAACAAATGAAAACATTCGGAAGAGAAATTAAAGCAAATAAAATAAAAAAGAATCAGTGCATTGAGCTGAAAAGAAGCAAAGATCTGTAGCAAACTGAAGTGAAAAAACCATATACCGATCTGTTTGAGTGAAAAGAAAAAGGAAAAAATGGAGAAATCGTGTACGGAAGAACGAACCTGAAAGAGCGAAAGCAAAATGGGAGAAGTACAAGAGAGAGCGGCGGCCAAGGTTTAGGGTTGCGGTTATCCTTGCGCCTCTCTAAAATGAGTGTATTTAACGGGCAAGATTGCTATTCAATTTAGTTCTCAATTTTTTAAAATGATCAATTAAATTTTTGAAATTTGAAAAAGTGCATTTTTATTAGTTTCTTATAGAAATGTTGTTTAAATGTTGATGATGTGACATTTTAACTGTGTGTTAATGTGTATCAAACTTGAATTTGATTCAAATTAGTACCTAAAATTACTTAATAATATCCAAATTAGTCCATTTTCAATTATAAACCCTAATTCCTAAATTATTGTCTTTTCTTCTTTGATCTTTCTGCTGTCTTCTTCTCTTCTTTGATCTCTCCACTATCTTCTTCTCTTCTTCGACCTCTCCACTATCTTCCAGTTCATCTTGTTTTCTCGTCTGCATGAGTGATGATGGATGGTGGGGAAAGAAGCCAAAGTAGCTCGAGTAGAAACAATTCTATAGGGAGACTTTATGGCAGCAAAAGAATGTGCAACAGGAAAGGTAAGAACGTCGTTTTCTGTAATTGCAGACTTCGGATGGTGACAAGATACTCAACGACAACAGAGAATCCTGATAAATTATTTTATGGTTGTTCAATGTATGAGGTAAGGTTATGCCTCTAAAGAAAATGTTAAGATAGTTTCACTTTGAGTTTTGATTCACCTTTGTTTTTTACTTTGCAGTATGGAATCCATTGTAATTTTTTCTGTTGGATTAATGGAGGTGAAGAACCAGTTTGTGCAACACCCATTTCACAAAAAAATTTGCATGAGTTTAATTGGAAGATGACAAACTTAGAAAGTGATATTAAGACCTTGAAGATGATAACAATGGTTACCTTCTTAAAAGTAGAAAATATATTTTAGCTTAATGGACGAACCTGCAAGGATACATATAATTTAAATCTGTGTTGAAATTAAAATTAATCCAACCACATTAACTTACAATTAAAATAATTTTTAGGTAAGTATACTCATGTTGTAGTTTAGGATGAATATGAATTGGAAGATAGTAGAGAGGACGAAGAAGAGAAGACAATAATTTAGGGATTATGGTTTTATAATTGAAAACGGACTAATTTGGATATTATTAAGCAATTTCAGGTACCAATTTGAATCAAATTCAAGTTTGATACACATCAGCATACAGCTGGAATGCCACATCATCAAGACGGCACATCTGCAAGGAATTAACAAAGATGCACTTTTTCGAATTTCAGGGATTTAATTGATTATTTTAAAAAGTCAAGGATTAAATTGAATAATGATTTAAAATTTAGAGACCATTTTAAACATTTACTCAGTTTTGTTTGGTATCCGAAGATGAGAGGATTGATATACTCACATATTGTAATTTTTAGTATTTTTAAAATTGTGAAAGGAATATAAATGAAAGAGTCTAGTTTGTATGTATTTCAGATTTTTAGTTTTTTTTTTAAATAGAATTAGACGATCCGATTTTAGAAGTGACAGCATTTAATTTTTGTATTTTAAAATTAGATTATTTGATTTTTGTATTTTTTATAAATTGAAGAGTCCAATTTTTTGATTAAACGGTATTACTTTTGAGATAAATATTTTAATAATTTATAATCTAAAAAAACTATTGGCAACTCAATATCAAAAATAAAAAATGTGTCTAAACTAGTAACATATCCATTTTTAATTTCTCTGGGAGAAGAATTTTTTTTAATTTTATTTATTAATTTAATTTTTTTAATTTTAGTTATTAATTTATTTTTTTAGTTTAATAATTTAATAACATATTTTCAGTTTATACTTTTAAATAGAGTATTAATCTAAATTAGTCTCCAAAAAATTTTAAAGTGCATGTTTTTATCTTCAGCAAGAATTAATTATCAATTAATCTCTAACGTTTTCTGATATTAGAAAAATTGATCTTTTTAGATTCAACTCTAATAATCACTAATAGAACGATATAATGTGTCACGTGAAAGTGATAACTAATTCGTTAAGTTCCAAGTGGTTAATTAGAACAAATTGGTTCCCTTGCCTAGTTGATGCAAAATGCTGTGTTCAGGAGTAGAGAACAATATCATATCATGATAGGGGAGGATTTGTGATACAGAAGCTCTCTTTGTCTTTCTTCCACCAAACCAAAATTACTTCCTACCTCTTTTCTTCTCCTAGGTTTTACGAAGAAAGCTACCACTATGTCAATCGCTAGTCTTCTGACCATTTCCGCTGACATTGTTGACGCAAGGCTTTGTAGGAGACAAAGTTATTGTAGAAAAAGGCTTTGTGAGTCTATTGATTGCCACTGCCATTAGTCGAGGTTAGTATATCCCTTTTCAACCACTTTTCTTTCTGCATGTTCTGGTTCTCTTCTTCTTTTCCTATGGTTGATTTTTTTCAGCTCTTTTTTATTCCAAGCAAACCACTTTTATTTTTATTCTTATTTATGTTTTTTTGTTCTTAGTAGGCTTAGAAGGTGGCACAACTGATTTTAATTATTAAAAATAATTAGGAGCTTTATAATTACAGATTGAAAAGTTTATGACTTGGTTTTGAGGCGGGAATGGGAAGCTGCTCAGTAGTGGAGGCCAATACCAATACGAATATAAACGATGCGTCAAAAAGGGCCTTGGTGTGGGTCTGACACCGAAAAGGGCCGTGGTGGCCCGACTGGATAATGGATCTCCATGAATTATCTCGGAGTTGATTGGTTTCTCCCAAATCAGGTACTCCAGTTAAGCTCCTAGGTCCTCAAGATGCAAGCATGTGAGTTTCTTCTTCATCCTCCTAAGTTTTATATTCCTTTTTTCTTTTCTACTTGTTTTTTTCACCCAATTAGCTTCCTTTCTACTCTGTTGTATTCCTCTGCCCTTGTTTGATATTTTTTCGATTGGAATTTGAAATTTTGCTAGTAGAGAAGTATGTGACTAAAGCCTGAATTAGAGGTAGGAATGACGTAAATTTCATTAGCAGTGAAGTATGCTCGCAGGGAAGAGTCAAGCAAATAAGAGGTCTTGAGAACTTAGTCGTTGGTGTTGTGTCAAAAAAAAGATTTTTTTAACTTAAGAATATTTTTCTAAGTTTATTTTAAAAAAGATTAAAAATATTTGAAAAGACTATTTTGGAATTTTTAAGACTTTTTAAGGACTATTTTAAGATTTTTTAAATTTCTCAGAGATTGCTTTGTACTTCATCTTGAAAATTGATTTGTCCAGTTTAAACACATGACACTTAACGGTCATGGGTGTAAATTAACGTTCTACGTCAGCAATTATTGTTAATAACTATTGAATATGGACCGTAATTATCTAATAAAAATAAACATTAGGGACTGTTCTGTTTATTTTAAAACCTAAAAGACTAAAGTGGATTTTAAAACCTCAAAAACTAATTTGGATAAATTACTCATAAAAATTTAACTGTATCCATTCTATGAAAATAGAAATAATATAAAAATTTCATGTATTATTGACGTAAAAAAAACGTAATCACATTAAAAATTATATTTTTACTTTTATCATATAAAAAATCATCAAAATAAAAATAAATTTAAAAATTAAAATTTTAGTTTACANTATAAAAAAATATTGTAAATTACTTAATCAAATATTTTATATTATTAATACATAAAAATTAGACTAATATGATAATTATTTTTTTTTTATCAAAGTTAAGAATGTGACTCAAACTTGAAATATAAACAAATATGAAAAGACTATACCATTTGAGGTATAATTTGTTCGCATGATATGATAATTGTTTGACTTTGCTAAATATCTATCACAAAACTAAGTCAAGCATTTTATTAAACACTTGGTGTACATAAAAATAAGAGCATAATAAATTACAATAATAATAAAATCTAAACTACCAATTGCAAGAAAATAATAACAATAACCCAAACAAGCATAAAAGAAACATAAAATATCAAATTGCATTAAAAAAATTGAAAATTAACAAGAGTGTTTATAAAACTAAAATAGGCAAAAATGAGAAATTAATAAGAGAAACTAAGAGAATTATGATGTAACAGCCTACCACATAGAGCCTTACGCTTAAGTCGTATAGCAGAGGTGGCGATGTATTACGACCTCTAAAGGTAAAATATGTACATAATATAGTTGAAATAATTCATATCTAGGAGTCTTAAAGAATAAGCTAAACTTTGCGAAAATAGAAAAATCGTGTCACACTCGTACGAATAAGCGTAAAACAGAATGGACAAGATCAAAAGAAGGCTGAAAACATAATATACATATCAGAGTTCCAAAATACAGATATCAAGCTGCAAACTCGACCTACAAAGCTAAGGTCGGCAGAGTATATAATTATATATATGTTTATACAACCCAAAATATAACTCAAACTATAGAATAAACATCTGTTTCTCCAAGTCAATCTCTAGGAGGGACAAAATACAAAATATACATACGGAGATTCTATAAAACATATATACATGGCCTAAAACAAAATATGATAGTCCAAAAGATGATTCTTCGCTTGTAAGGAAGGTCTTAAGACGCTCAACAAGGTGGCTCTCAACTTGCATCTGAAAAATAACAAAATATATATGAAATGAGAATTGGAGGTTCTCATCATGGTAAAGGTGTCCGCATAGTTAATATAAAAGATCCCGGAAAAGGCAGAGGCATTCCTAGAACTCCGACTATAGCAAACCTCGTTTCCAAAATTTAAATAATTAGTTATTTGTAATTTATTATATTTGTTGATAATTTTATTTTAAAAAAATTATTTTAGTAAAGGTAATTAAATAGTTTCATGATAAATAAAGTTTGAGTTAATTAGAATTTTTATATAATCTTTATTATAATTGAATATTTTACAAAATTTCAGTCATTGAAAAATAAGAAAGTATTGTGTAATTTAATTCCAGTAAATTTCTATTATAAGTAATTTACAATTTAGTTCAAGTTTCTTATTTTTAGAAAATAATTTAGTAAAAATTATTAACTTTATTTTAATAAATACTTTAAGTTTAAGATAATTAATATTCTTGTGTAATTTTACCATAACTGATTATTTAATATAATTTGAAATTATGATTCTGATAATAGAAAAATAATAAAAAGTTATATAATTTAATTTGAATAATTAATATTTTGAGTTTAAACTATATTTTATAAATATGTGATTAATATGTTTATTTTATAATTTAAATAAAATATTAATAAATAATATTCTTAAATATTTTAAATGAAGTATATTTGGTCTTAAAATTACTCTACCCTCCAATTTTTATCAAAATATTTATTCATATTTATTCTTATTCTTTTATAAAATCTTTAGTTTTTAACCCTAAATCCCAAAATTAACTCAAAAAACCCTAATTTCCCCAATTCCTAACCCTAACAGCTGCAACCCCACCCTCCTTCAATATAAGAAGCACACACACACACACACGCAGAGGGTAGAAACAAGAGATAGAGATCCAAAGAGTGAGGGAGACGTGAGGAAGAAGGGAAGGAGAGGGAGAAGACCACACTGGCGTTGTGCCTCACCACCGTCGCTGTCGTTGCCACGCCTGAGGGAGAGAGATCAATGGAGGGTGCAGTTGCTGAACCCAAAATTGCAGCTGCGGAGGGCTCTGTCATTGTCTTCCATGGAGCTTCGAGTAGCACTGTTGTGCCTCCGTCGCGCCTTCATCAATGTCGAAGCTGCACCGTCACGTCACCATCGCCATGCCTCCGCTGAACCCGTCACACCGCCGCTGCCGTGATGTCGTTGCTATCGCGAGGGAGAAGAGATGCGTGAGGAAGAAAGCTCGCGGCCACTGTATGTCACCGTTGCTGAAGCCTCCTTCGCCATCACAGTGGCTTGGGCTATCACCAAAGGGAGCCGCTGACCCCCCATCGTTCCCAATGCTGAGGAATTCGAGGAGAGAGAGATAGCTATCAGAGGAGAGGGAAAATGCAATTGGGGATCTACTGCTGCTGCCACCATGCATGGCCACCGGGAGCAGCGTTTACGTCGCCATAGTTCGCTGCTGGTGCTGCGGCTACTCAGTTCCTGGTTTCTTTCTTGGTACAGTAAATCTTTTGCTTTTAAAACATCTCTTTGTCGCTATTTTGTTATGGATTATTGTGTTTTGCACGATGATTTTATGTCAGGGTTGAGTTATTATCGTTAGCTGGTGCCCTTGTGGCTGTTACCACTGCGGAACATAGTCGGAGTTGACACCGTTGTTTTCGGACCGAGGGTAAAAGGTTTTCTATAACACGTTGGTTCGATTAACTATGGTAGGAGCGATTTCTTAAACTTAATTTACTACTATGAATTGTTTTAAGTCGGTATTAATATGAAAATATATTTTTATGATTTCGCAAGTTTTATGAATTGAACTGAGTTGCTTGGAATGAATGTAAGTGCTAGTTTGGATGGTTTATTGATTGATTGGAGATGCTTAGTTGGGTTTTGTATTTGGTTTAAGGTTATTATGATGATGAGTAAATTGTGACTGTTTCTAATTTTTGAGTTGAAAAGTTGGTTTGATTAAATACTACGTAAAATAATTTTCTTGGTTTGGGGTTAATTGGATATTGAAAATGAATCGACATTTGAAATGATTTGGGATATTAGGAATGGACTTTGTTGATTTATTGGAAACAATTTTTAACATTGGAATTGGTTTGACTTGTTGGTCATGAATTGAGTTTTGAAGATGATTTTCGATATTGGAATTAGTTTGAGTTATTTAAAATGGTAGAAAAGGTTGAGAAAAGTTTTGGTTGGGACCCTTGAAGGGTGGCAAAATTCCAGTTTTAGAGAAAATGCTGTCTGAATTTTTATAAAACTCTAAGACTTTGTTTAAAGCATTATTTACAAGCAAATCTAAATTAAGAATATTATTTGTTTTCAATTTATTACGGAAGGATTCTGGTTTTCAATTCGATTTATTAAGAAAAGTATAATGTTTTAAATTCAATCTTTTGGAGGAGTGATTTTGTTTTAAGTTATGATTTGAGTTCGGTTTGTTAAGAAGAAGAAAGAAGGGGAAAAGAGAAGACGGCACATGTGATTTATGAAATGATTAAAAGGTTACGAGAGGGCACGAAAAGTAAATAGTTAAGGTGCTGATGTGAAAATGTTAAGCTGTGAGCTTTATGAGTGAATGATTGTGCGGGGATGTCCGTGTATATGGAATGGCTTCCAGGAGAAAAGGTCAGATGCTTCTGTTGGAGAATCAGCGCCTGCAAGTACTTGCAGAGGTCATGTTTGGCATACTTCAGCTAGAGAATTAGCGCCTACAAAGGTTTGGAACCTTGTAGAGGTTATACCGCTGGAATGCCTTATCTGACTTGCGAGTCGGATTGCCTCGGGTGCGGGTCAAAACCGGCAAATGAGCTCATTACCTGTTTTAGGGATAGACATGTATCATGTTGCATTTGTGTGCTTTGTTTGTGTGTGCTTATGTGTTTTAGTTTTCTTGTTTGATTAAATTTGTTTAACTGGTAACTATGATTCTTGCTGTAACTGTTCTGTATATGTGTTTGCCTTGGATTTGTTTGTGTTTTTGATTGATTCTGTTGAGATTGAGTTTCGATGGTGAATTGTTTTGATTTGGGCCAAAGGTCGAGATTTGATCATGTTTGGGCCGGAGGCCATGATTGATTGGATTAGTGATAAGTTTTGGTTAAAAAGTTATTTTACATGGAATTTTTGTAAGAGAAATACAAATTTTAGATTCAAATAATAAGTTGATAATCACTATGTTTTGAAAATAGTTTTAACTACAATATCTTTTTATGACAATTCTTAAAAATCCTCTACTGAGAACCCTTTCGAGGATGATGTTCTCACCTCCCTACAGACTCCTCTTTTCAGGAAATGGACGAAGACACTTATGAAGAGTTTTTTTGAGTTTAACTTATGCGATATGGATGTATTAGTTTAGTTATTATTATTCTTTCCTCGCCATTAATATTATAATTTTTGTAAAAGGGATAGGAGTTAGTATGATTTATATGTATATAATATGTATAAGTTACTTGAGTAAGAAGTTTTGTTTACGTATATACTTGTTTATTTTTTTGTAAAAGTGTTTTTCCAGTTTTTTTCAAATAAAATAGCAACACGGTTTCGAGTCAAAGGCTCATATTTTGTTATTAAGTTTAGAAGTTGTCGTAATACTCGAGTTATCAAAGTGGCGCAACTGGAAGCGTGACATTTTAGTAGTGAGGGTGTTACATTATGGTATCAGATCAGTTCGTTCCTTTTAGAGCTTGGAAATAGACTGACTATGCTTCATTGCATACTCTGAGTGTCTGTCATGCTTTATGACTTGTTCTGATAACAAGAGTTTAGGTTTTACATGCATGACTGCCTGATGATTATCTCTGTTAGTCTACCATTGCATATCTCATGGTATTAAGTCTGGCCAACTTAACACTATTGATTTATGCATATAGGAACACCAATGGGTTATCATAGACAAAATAGAAGTTATATATGATGCGACTCACGGGGTTTGGGAGCGTTAGAGGTTATGAAGTTAGCTTCGATTTGATGTATAATCTTTATTCGTGCCACGAGAACTCGTGCCATCTTTTTATTCGTTACTTTCATTGGAATTCTTTGGTTTGAATTTCTTCCTTAGAATGTGATTTGATTGTTTCCCAACCATACCTTGTCATTCTTGCATACCTTGCCTATGAATCTGATTGCTTACGTGACTCTTTGAATATTCATCCTTGATAATGCCTATGTTTCTGTTCATATATTCTGTTTTCTTTGATCCAAGTTCAAATTTATTTTATTATAACAATTTTTTAGGATGAAATTTTTGTTAAGGTGGGTAGAATGTAACAACCCTAGTTTTTAAAAATTAAATAATTAGTTATTTTTTATTTATTATATTTGTTGATAATTTTATTTTAAGAAAATTATTTTAGTAAAGGTAATTAAATAGTTTCAAGATAAATAAAGTTTAAATTAATTAGAATTTTTATATAATCTTTATTATAATTGAATATTTCATAAAATTTCAGTCATTAAAAAATAAGAAAGAATTATGTAATTTAATTCAAGTAAATTTTTATTATGAATAATTTATAATTTAATTCAAGTTCCTTATTTTTAGAAAATAATTTATTAAGAATGATTAACTTGATTTTAATAAATACTTTAAGTTTAAGATAATTAATATTCTTGTGTAATTTTAGCATAACTGATTATTTAATATAATTTAAAATTAAGATTCTGATAATAGAAAAATAATAAAATGTTATATCATTTAATTTGAATAATTAATATTTTGAGTTTAAACTATATTTTATAAATATGTGATTAATATGTTTATTTTATAATTTAAATTAGAAATAATTAATTAAACTTAGTGTTCCGAGGGTTACCTGAAACTGAAGGTCGATCTCGAACGAGATCTTCTGATGTGATCGGAGCTGTTGTGTCCGATTTGCCAGATCTTGAGGTGCTTGTTGATCTTCAATCACCGGAGGGTGTTGGTACCTACAAGAGACTCTAATGCTTAAGTTAGTGATACAAAAAAATTAATTTCACGTATTTACCAGCAAGTATACCGAGTTATATCAAGTAATAAAACTCACAAAGAGTGAAGTCGATCCCACGAAGATTAATGGATTAAACAAGCAATAGTTGATTAATTATTTTAGTTAGGTGATCATAATTTTGAGTGATAAGCAACAAGAAAAGTAAATGACATGAAAGTAAAGGAAAGCAATAAAGTGCAAGAAAAGTAAATGATAAGAAATTAAAGTGCTAAAAATTAAAGTGCAAGAATGTAAATTGCAAGGAATGGAAAGTATAAGAAAGTAAAGTACAAGAAAGTAAATGACTAGAAAGTAAAACCAAGTGAAGCATTTCTACAAACACTTGGAAGGCACAAATGTGCAAAAGTAAAGAAAGCCATAAAAGTGCATAAGTAAATAACAAGAATTAAAGACAAAAAAAAGTAAATAACAAGAATTAAGAATGAAATTAACATTGGGATCAAGAGATATTGCATTCTTAGGATCAATAGTTTTCATCTCCTATTCAATCATGCAACTCATTGATCTCTTGGCAATCATGATTGATTGAATCCCAATTCCTTGGTAATTCAATCTCTCAAATCTTGATCAATAGCCAATTCCTTTGTCTAATTGCTCATGAGAAGAGATGAAGAATGGTCCCTAATTATACCACACACTTTCCTAGACCCAAATAATAGATAGATTAAATGTCACAATATCCCATCCATACCCAAATCTACTCAAGTGTGAGAAGGAATTTCAAGCATTATTCTATGATTCCTTTCCCAAGGTTCACATAGAATTTATATACATTCAATCTCTTTCCCAAGATGATTGAATGATAAAATGAAGAACGAAAATCCTTCAAGTAAATCAAAGAAAGATGAAGAAAAGAAGAATAAAAAGAAATTAATCCATCAAATAGCAATAGAGTTCTCTTTCCCAATATTGGAAATTAGAAACTCATAACTAAATATTTACAAAAGTGTGTATAAAAGAAATGGAAGAAGAAAAGAGAATGAGAGTGAAAGGAGAGTGGAGTCACCTCCATCCTTCATGGTGTGTGTGAATTGATGAATCTAAGGTCCTATTTATAAGCTACCTAAATTACAAATTCAAATGAAATTACAATCAAATGCAAAATTTCCTAATTACTTCTAGATGATTCTTGTGGCCTTGATTGATTGTTAATTGTGGCTTGACTAGGGCTTGTGAAATTTTAATTCTCTTCATGGAAGCTTGAAACATTGAAGAATAAATGAAGGAATTGGAGTATTTGGAAGTGGCCCAATATGGAATGTCATTGAAGTGGCATTTTGGGTTTTGAAGGTTTGGAAAACCTTGCACACTGAAGTATTGATCTGTTTGGGTCCCGAAATTAAATTTCTACTATAAACTATTATATATCATTGGAAAGTCCTGAATTTCAGCTTTCCAACGCCGCTGGAAGCATGTCATTTGGACTTCTCTAACCCAAGTTATGATCATTTGAAGGTGAATAGGTCAGTCTGGCGAAGTGCAGGGATTTATTTTACGCTGAAATTGTGAAGCTAAACGAATAGAAATTTGTACCCTCAAAATCAGTGTTCACTATAAAGTGTTATATATGGTTGGAAATCTCTCGAAGTCTACTTTTTAATGGCACTAAGATCACCTCATTTGGAGTTTTGTAGCTCGAGTTATTCTTGTTTGAGTGTGAAAAGGTCAGGGTTGCAAATCCTCTTTGTTCCACTTTGAGTTTGTTTCCAACTCTTTTTCCACCTTGAGAGTGTGCTTCCTCTATTAGTGCTTTTATTGCTTCTTTTTCTATCATTTCCTATAAAATTCATTAAATCAAGCAATCAAAGCAATATTCAACTTAAGCACAACAAATACTTAATAATTGGGCATTATAAACTAATTTTTGATATGAAAAAGTATAGAAAAACATAACATGATGCGCAGTCATCAGTTAGCAGGGGCTTTAGGCAGGTTTTTTTGTGTAGAATCAGAGTATGAGTTATACCTGGGTGCTCTTGTGTATTTATAGTGTTGAGTGACCTTCCTTGAGATAAGTTAATTATCCTATCATATCTTTTTATTTGGGAGTGAGATCACTTATCTTTTGGTTAGCCACCTTCGGATAGGCTGTACTCCTCTGCTTTGGGCCAGCTTAGGCCTCTGTGATGATTTGGTTGAGCTCTTTATAATGAGGTCGGTGATGACCAACCTTATAAGAGGTCGGCTGTTTTTGTCTTTGTCCACCCCGATTCGCATAGCTCGACCCAGGGTATGAACAGTGCCCTTGCTTGAGCTCGGACCTTTCCATGAGATCGTGCTTTCTGAGCTTCGATCTCTTTGGGGAAGTCGTGCTCAAGCATCTTGGTCCAATTTGTCCTTCCGTTCGCGAGTTGTGTTTAAATGTGAAGCGTTTTTTGCTTTCGCTCCTTTATTGCCACATTTGTTTCTTGAAAGGGTTACTTTCTTGGGAATACGCACGCGCCTTTAATGCCCATTGATTGGGCTTTCATTTCGTTTTGCCGTTTCTTTTCCCTCTTTAAACTTTTGTTTTGAAATCAAAGAAGAGGTTTTGCTTTTTAGTTTCAGTTTCCTTCTCCCTTCTGTTTTGTTTCATCCTTCGATCTTGCCCCTAAGTTCGTTTCTCCCCTGAAGTTTTGCTCTTGGATTGTTCGTGCGTTCCTTTTGCTCAGTGAAAGAAGACTCCTTTCCATCATCCTCAAGGTTGCTCCTTTCTTGGAATTTTGAAGCTTCCATTATTTTTGGTGAAGATTGTTCGTGTCTTGCTGCTTTGCTCGTTCAACTTCCTCCGCAGGTTGGTGCTTTTGCTTCACGCCTTTTTGTCTTCTCTGTTTTGATCATCGTGCTTGTCTGCACGTTATTGTTGCATGCCCTTTTTTTTCTCTTTTGTACAAAGTTTTGATCTTGCTGGGCTTTTTGAGAGCTTTCTGGTGATTACATTTCTTTGAAGTCGCGATCTTTTGGTCTTCGTTGCTTGGTTTGGGGGAAATGTAGGCGCTTTAGGTGAACCTTTTTCTTTTTGGTGAAGGGCTAGGGTTTTCTTCTGCATCTGTACTGCCTCCAAAGGGTGTTCCTGGGATTTTTGCCCTTTGATTTCTTTGCTTTGCATGAATCATGGGTTGCCCTTTTGCTGCCATACTTGTTACTTGTTGGTTGTTCCTTCGTTTTCTGCTGCTGTCCGAGTTGTTTTGGTAGTAACTCCTTTTATTTTTCTTGATGTAGGTGTAGTTTGCTATATGTCTTCTCGTAAGAACATTGTCAAGATGTCCACCAAGGTCCCTGCTGGTATAGCCGATTGGCTAGACTCCATAGTTCTGATGTGTGTCACCATAGCCGACCTTGAGTACTATGAGAAACTTAGGCGATTTCATAGGATCTGTGAGCGTAGGGAGGATGAGAAGAATTATGAGTTAGTATCGCCCGATCCTGAGGAGAGAGTTAGTTTCCCTCCTTTAGTACACAGAGCCACCTTTCTTTTATGCCTACGACTACTTCTTTTTCTAGCTAAATATTACCATTCCTTTTACTGCCTTTGAAACCGAACTCCTGTGGACCTGTAATGTGGCCCCTTTACAGCTTCATCCGAACTCTTGGACTTTCATGAGAATTTTTCAATTATTGTGTCAAGAGCCAGATGTCCGACCTACAATATCCCTTTTTCTTTACCTTTTTGTGTTGAGAAAATCTGGGGTGGCCAAGAAGAAGGCTTCCTGGATTTCTTTCTGAGCTACCCCGGGGAAAAAAGTATTTTCGACGTTTGACGAGTCCTTTCAGGATTTTAAAAACTACTACTTTAAGGTCCGAGCTGTTGAGGATGCTCGCCCCTTCTTTTTGGAAGAAAATGACGAGCTGACCTTTCCTTTATGGTGGCAAAAAGATATAGTAGTAGTCAAGTATTCTTGGGAAAGTTTAGACAAGGTAGAATAAGCCTTTGTGGGTGTGTTGGAGGAGCATTGGGGGGAGCCTCCTCACCTGGATACAAAGAGGTTTCTGGGAGATCCTTCCCTTCTCTGTTTTGAACTAGGTAGTAGCCGACCTCTTTATTCATAGAAGTGGTTGATAAACCACTATTTTATGGTTTATCTTGTGCTCAATTGAGTGGTTTTTGTCAACTCTTTACCCACTTATTCATATGATTTGCATGTTTTACATTTTCCTTCCTGATTCTGTGCTATGATTGAAAACATGCTTCTTTGGTCTTAATTTTGCTATGTTTAATCCTCTCTTATTATCATTCGATGCCGTGATATATGTGTTAAGTGTTTTTAGAGATTACAGGACAGGAATGACTTAGAGGATGGAAAGGAAGCATGCAAAAGTGGAAGGAATACAAGAAGTTGAAGGAACTGTAAAGTTGTCAGCCTGACTCTCTCACACTAAAACGATCATAACTTGAGCAATAGAGGTCCAAATCACACGGTTTCAGTTGCGTTGGAAAGCTAACATCCGGGACTTCGATTTGATATATAATTTGCTATAGTGGCCATACATTTAGGCAATGTGAATGCGTGCTTCACGCGGACACATCGCATCTACGAAAATCAGCGTGGCAGAATTCGTTTCCAGCGAATCCTGGGCTATTTCCAGCCCAGTTTCAAGCCCAGAAAATACAGATTAAAGGCTGAAAAGTGAAAGAATGGAGATGACTCATAACACACTTTTCATAATTTTAGATATAGTTTTTAGAGAGAGAGGCTCTCTCCAATCTCTTAGGATTTAGGATTATGATTTTTAGAATTTAGGAATATTTCTTCTTCATCTCAGGTTCAATGTTCTTTTTAGTTATTTTTCTCTTTTATTTGTTTAATGACCATTCATGTTATGATTTTCTTGATTAATATAATTTGAGGTATTTCAGACTCATGATTGTTTTTCCCTATTTATAATTTAGATTATTTACTATTGGCTTTGGTTGATTAATTGGTAACTCTTGAGTTATCAAACTCATCGTGATTGATGATTATCATTCTTGCTGATTAATTTAGATTCCTATAACTCTAGTCTTTCCTTAAGGAGTTGACTAGGACTTTAGGTGTTAAATTAATTTGTCCACTTAACTGACCTTTATAGTTAGAGGTTGACTTAGTGGTAGCAAAAATATAATTCTCATCACCATTGATAAGGATAACTAGGATAGGACTTCCAGTTTTCATACCTTGCCAAGAGATTTTCTAATTATTAATTTATTTTTCTTATCAATTAAATTATTTGCTCAAACCTTTTCAAAACCCCGAAATATACCTTTGCATAACCAATAATAAATCATACTTCCCTGCAATTCCTTGAGAAGACGACTCGAGGTTTAAATACTTCGGTTATCAATTCCAAAGGGGTTTGTTAATTGTGACAACCAAAACGTTTGTAAGAATGGTTAATTGCTTGGTTTAGAAACTATACTTGCAACGAGAATTTATTATAATGTCTAAACCATCAATCTTCCGTTCTTCAAAATGGCGCCGTTACCGGGAAATTGCAAACGTGTGCCTTATTATTGGTTATTGTAAATATTTTTCAAAAAAAAAATTCAGATTTTAAATTTTTTTATCTTATCTTATCTTATTTTTCAAAATTCAAATCTTTTAAAAAAAAATCATATCTTTTTCAAAATCTTATCTTTTCTTATTTCAAAAATCATATCTTTTTCAAAACCTTATCTTATTTTTTTTTCAAAAAAAATCATATCTTTTTTTTTCAAAATATTTTCTTTTTCATTAATTTTTGTTTTTATTTTCTCTTACTATTATGTTGCAGGAAGAGGAGATTATAATGACAACGTGCATCAAGGTTGGAAGAATCAAAGATGGGAGGAGCCACAAGGATTTGATCAACCTTCATGGCAACAACCACCTCCAATGGATTATCAACAACCATTCTGTGATGCATACCAAGATGATGGTTGTGGTGAGCGCTCTTTTGATTATCAACAACCACCACCATATGCCTATGAACCCCCTCCTCAACATGATTTTGGACTACCATACTCACAAGCGCCTTTCCGCCATTCACCTCCATATGACCCTAACCCATATCCACCATACCAACCACCCTATGAACCCTATGAACCATATATAGAACCACCCCAATTCCACCCCAATTACTCCCAAGAACCACTACCTCAATATACAGCATCTCCATATCTATCAATCCAAGAGTACTATGGTCCTACTTATGATAGCCGAGCGCAACAAGAATCAAGGGATCGTCTCAAGGAAATAGTGGAAAAATTTCATGCAACCCTTCGCCAACTGGATCAAGCGATAAATCGATTACCTTCCCGACGTTCGGACATTCAAGGAACCCCCATGGCTTCATGTGGAGAATCTACTGAAGAACGTGGCAGGAAGGAGAAGTTAGACACTCCGGTGGACAGTGAGCAACACGATTTGGTATTGGAACAATTGGAAGAAGCTACGCCTGCCATTGAAAAGGAAGAAGTGGTTGAAGACTTAGGAGATGCGGAACCTCCATGGGAAACTCAAGTCACAAAGCCCCCTTCTAAGGAGTTTGAATTTAATGTTGAGGAGGGTGTACAACCTCCAAGGCATATCATGGTTGAAGACTTTGAAGGGGATGATCAAGAGATGGATTCAATCATTAATGAATTCTTATCTACATTTGAATCCTCTCCCATTGGACTTGACATGGAGATTAAAGAAGAAGAAGCACAACCTTCCATACCCTTGGTGAGCAATGAAGAAGACATTGAATTGGAAGAAAGCTACCAAGAGGAAGAGGTTGATATTGTAGAAGCTTGCAAAGAGGTGGTAGTTGTCAAAGACGAGCACAAGGGAGTGGAGCTTGCACGTTCATTAGAAACACCTCCCCCTAAGTTGCCATCATCCTTCACAACATTCAAGTGGGTAAAATTCATATCTCTTAGCTTTCTAATTC
This sequence comes from Arachis duranensis, assembly GCF_000817695.3. Taxonomy (NCBI): domain Eukaryota; kingdom Viridiplantae; phylum Streptophyta; class Magnoliopsida; order Fabales; family Fabaceae; genus Arachis; species Arachis duranensis. The sequence goes on from NC_029778.3 coordinate 66,528,710, forward strand.
CAATTGAATATGGGCTACTGGAGACGAATGGTCAACTTAGAGAGCTCTTTGTGGCATTAAGAGTAAGAGAAAGATGGTCAGTGGTAAGAATTGTCCTGCAAGGTTCATTATGGTTGGAAGCTCAAAGTTTAAACGCAAAGGTTGGTGTAGAGCTCAATTGAATAGGTCTAGGATGTTATTTGGCTGCTTCAGTGAGAATTTAGACTGCTTGCTGGTAAACCCCAATTTGACGGTTTATCTTGTATTGAATTTAGAGTATTTTGTAGACCTTTTCTCACATTTACCCAATGAATTAGCATGGTTTTGTATATTCTCCTTTAATTGTGCTTAAGAGTGAAAACATGCTTTTTAGGTCTTAAAATAAATAAATTTAATTCACATTGATTCCATTAGATGCCTTGATATGTTTGTTAAGTGATTTAAGGTTTACTTGCCACCCGGATGGAACAATATTGCTCAACAAGAAGACGGGTGTAAAAGCAAGGTTTAGGACCCCGGAATTCATTCTGGCAATCAACACTCTTGGGGCCCAGTCATCTGCTTTAACTTGCTTGAAGGCTTTTTGTGCCTAGTTTGGGATCCCAGAGGATATTGGATTTGCAAACATTGGTGGAGATTCCTAGATGAGTTCAAGCACAAGCCACCATAACAAAGGACTCACCAAATGTCCAACTTAAGGACTTTAACTAAAAGTGCTAGGTGGGAGACAACCCACCATGGTATGATCGTTCTTTTTTCAGTTTTAATTTTTTGTTTGTTTTTGAGTTTTGATTGAACCTGGAATCATGCATAGCATTCATATTAAGCATTGCATTCTGCATACTGCATTATAAAAAAAACACGCATGTGACGCGTAAGCGTCGCTGACGCGTCCGCGTCACAAGCGCATTGGGAAGAAAAGGAAATTGAACAGAAAGTCACGTGAAAGCGTGGCTGGAGGCATGCCTTTGGCACAAATTGATCTATGCGACCGCGTCACTGATGCGTCCACGTCATGTGGGAAAAATGCCTCCCACGCTTTCGCGTCACCCACGCGAACGCGTGCCCTGTAAAATCAACGTCAAAAGGTGTATGGCCGAAAGTTGAGCTGAAATTGGGCTGGACTCGTGCTAGAAGCACAAGCCCTACCACGCGAATGCATACCCCATGCGTCCGCGTCGTTTTTCAAAATAGGCCATCCACGTGATCGCGTTCACTGTGCGATCACGTGAGCCAAAGTTTTGGCGAAATGAGCTTTTCACCAGAGAGTTGCGCAGCCGCGAGGCTGCACTCACCCTGAAGGCATGAATCACTTCACGCGAATGTGTGTCCCACGCGTTCGCGTTACTTCATCGAAGCGCTATCCACGCGACTGCATGCCCCAAGCGCTCGCGTCACCTGCGCCACACAGCTTATCCAAAATAGCCAAATATCTTATCTTTTCTTCCCCAAATCCTAATTTTTCTTTCCTTCTTATTTCTTTCTTCCTCATTTCTTAGTTTCTTTTTCTTTTCCATTGGTGTTAAAATTCTCTTCTTCAACTATTGCATCTTTTCTTGAATTATTCTAGTGCTTCATGACTTGTTTTATTCTAATTGGGTATTATTATTCATAAGTCAATGCTAATTTTTATAATACTAATATTCCTTTTGCATTGATATGCACTTACACTATCTTGCATTACCCACACTCTCTTTCCCATTGTTGCAACTTTTTGCACTATTGATATGCCATGTGCGTTTATTATTTTCTCACTTGCATGTTGTAGCTACCATGTAATTGAGACCTTTATTATTTGGCATTAACACCCATATTTTATTTATGTTCTTATCTTTATTTTTGGGTTACTTTCTGGTGCACGAAATTGCAATCACACTTCTGCAATTCCGCACAACTAACCAGCAAGTGCACTGGGTCGTCCAAGTAATACCTTACGTGAGTAAGGGTCGATCCCACGGAGATTGTCGGCTTGAAGCCGCTACGGTTATCTTGTAACTCTTAGTCAGGATGTCAATAATTATCAGGTTTAAATGTGAAAAGTAAAAGAACATGAAATGAGTACTTGTTTTGCAGTAATGGAGAACAGATTGAGGTTTTGGAGATGCTCTATCTTCTGAATCTTTGCTTTCCTACTGTCTTCTTCATCATGCACGCAAGGCTCCTTCCATGGCAAGCTGTATGTAGGGTTTCACCGTTGTCAATAGCTACCTCCCATCCTCTCAGTGAAAATGTTCAACGCGCTCTATCACAGCATGGCTAATCATCTGTTGGTTCTCAATCAGGTTGGAATAGAATCCAGTGATTCTTTTGCGTCTGTCACTTACGCCCAGCCTTCAGGAGTTTGAAGCTCATCACAGTCATTCAATCCTCGAATCCTACTCAGAATACCACAGACAAAGTTTAGACCTTCCGGATTCTCTTGAATGCCGCCATCAATTCTAGCTTATACCACGAAGATTCTGATTAAGGAATCTAAGAGATATCTACTCAGTCTAAGGTAGAATGGAGGTGGTTGTCAGGCACACGTTCATAGGTGAGAATGATGATGAGTGTCACGGATCATCACATTCATCAAGTTGAGGAACAAGTGATATCTTAGAATGGAAGCAAGCGTGATTGAATGAAAAATAGTAGTGATTGCATTAATCCATCAAGACACAGTAGAGCTCCTCACCCCCAACCATGGGGTTTAGAGACTCATGCCGTAGAAGGTACAGTATGAAACATGTAAAATGTCATGAGATACAGATACAATAGCAAAAAGTCCTATTTATGGTGAACTAGTGACCTAGGGTTTACAAGAATCACTTCCGGGGTCCACTTGGTGTGTGCTTGGGCTGAGCATTGAAGCTATCATGTGTAGAGACTTTTTCTGGAGTTAAACGCCAGCTTTTGTGCCAGTTTGGGCGTTTAACTCCAACTTTTGTGCCAGTTCCGACGTTAAACACGGGAATTCTGAAGCTGATTTAGAACGCCGGTTTGGGCCATCAATTCTTGGGCAAAGTATAGACTATTATATATTTCTGAAAATCCCAGAATGTCTACTTTCCAACGCAATTGAGAGCACACCAATTGGGCTTCTGTAGCTCCGGAAAATCCACTTCGAGTGAAGGGAGGTTAGAATCCAACAACATCTGCAGTCTTTTTTCAGCCTCTGAATCAGATTTTTGCTCAAGTCCCTCAATTTCAGCCAGAAAATACCTGAAATCACAGAAAAACACAAAAACTCATAGTAAAGTCCAAAAAAGTGAATTTTAAATAAAAACTAATAAAAATATAATAAAAACTAACTAAAATATACTAAAAACATACTAAAAACAATGCCAAAAAGCGTATAAATTATCCGCTCATCACAACACCAAACTTAAATTGTTGCTTGTCCCCAAGCAACTGAAAATCAAATAGGATAAAAAGAAGAGAATATACTATAGACTCCGAAATATCAATGAAACTTAGCTCCAATTAGATGAGCGGGACTAGCAGTTTTTTGCCTCCGAACAGTTTTGGCATCTCACTTTATCCTTTGAGGTTCAGAATGATTGGCATCTATAGGAACTCAGAATTCAGATAGTGTTATTGATTCTCCTAGTTAAGTATGTTGATTCTTGAACACAGCTACTTTATGAGTCTTGGCCGTGGCCCAAAGCACTCTGATTTCCAGTATTACCACCGGATACATACATGCCACAGACACATAACTGGGTGAACCTTTTCAGATTGTGACTCAGCTTTGCTAGAGTCCCCAATTAGAGGTGTCTAGGGTTCTTAAGCACACTCTTTTTGCTCTGGATCATGACTTCAACCGCTCAGTCTCAAGTTTTCACTTGACACCTTCATGCCACAAGCACATGGTTATGGACAGCTTGGTTCAGCCGCTTAGGCCAGGATTTTATTCCTGTGGGCCCTCCTATCCACTGATGCTCAAAGCCTTGGATCCTTTTTATTTTACCCTTGCCTTTTGGTTTAAAGGGCTATTGGCTTTTCTGCTTGCTTTTTTTTAGCTTTTTTGTATTCACTACTTTTTCTTGCTTCAAGAATCAATTTGATGATTTTTCAGATCCTCAATAACATTTCTCGTTTTCAATCATTCTTTCAAGAGCTAACAATTTTAACATTCTTAAAACAATAAATTCAAAAGACATATGCACTGTTCAAGCATTCATTCAGAAAACAAAAAGTATTGTCACCACATCAAACTAATTCAACTAATTTCAAAGATGAATTCGAAATCCTGTACTTCTTGTTCTTTTGTGAATAAAAACAGTTTTCATCTAAGAAAGGTGATGGATTCATAGGACATTTATAACTTTAAGGCATAGACACTAAGACACTAATGATCATGTAATAAAGACACAAACATAGATAAACATAAAGCATAAAAATTTGAAAAACAAAAAACAAAGAACAAGGAAATTAAAAAACGGGTCCACCTTAGTGATGGCGGCTTGTTCTTCCTCTTGAAGATCTTATAGAGTGCTTTTGAGCTCGTCTATGTCTCTTCCTTGTCTTTGTTGCTCTTTCCTCATAGCTTTTTGATCTTTTTTAATCTCATGGTGGATGATGGAATGCTCTTGGTGCTCCATCCGTAGTTGTCCCATGTTAGAGCTTAATTCTCCTAGGGAGGTGTTGATTTGCTCCCAATAGTTTAGTGGAGGGAAGTGCATCCCTTGGGGCATCTCAGGGATTTCATGATGAGGAATTTCCTCATGCTCTTGTTTGCTCCATCCTTTTCTTAGTGATGATATTTTGAGATGAATCTCTCCATCTTCCATACTCAGAGGTGGAAGCTTTTGCCTTCTCTTTCCTCTTTCTAGAGGTTTCTTTGGCCTTAAGTGTCATACATGGTTATGGAAAAATAAAAAGCAACGCTTTTACCACACCAAACTTAGAAGGTTTGCTCATCCTCGAGCAAAAGAAGAGAAGAGGGAGTAGAAGAAGAAGAAATAGAGGAGATGGATGGGGGCTTTGTGTTTCGGCCAAGGGGGAGAAGTAGTGTTTATGTTATGTGAAAATGAGGGGGTGAAGATAGGTTTGTATAGGGGTGGAGAGGTATTGAGGTGATTGGTGAGTGGGTGAAGAAGAGGGAGAGTGGTGGGGTAAGTGGGGATCCTATGGGGTCCACAGATCCTGAGGTGTCAAGGATAGCTCATCCTTGCACCAAGTGGCGTGCAAAACGCCATTTTCTGCCAATCCTGGCGTTAAACGCCAGGCTGCTGCCCATTTCTGGCGTTTAACGCCAGCTTCTTGCCCATTCCTGGCGTTGAACGCCAGTCTGGTGCCCCTTTCTGGCGTTAAACGCCCAGAATGGTGCCAGACTGGGCGTTAAACGCCCATTTGCTACCCTTACTGGCGTTTAAACACCAGCAGGTTTTTCCTCCAGGGTGTGCTATCTTTCTTTCTGTTTTTCATTCTGTTTTTGCTTTTTTAATTGATTTTGTGACTTCACATGATCATCAACCTACAGAAAACATAAAATAACAATGGAAAATAGATAAATATAACATTGGGTTGCCTCCCAACAAGCGCTTCTTTAATGTCAGTAGCTTGACAGTGGGCTCTCTTGGAGCCTCACGGATACTCAGAGCATGATGATGGCCTCTCAATACCAAACTTAGAGTTTGGTTGTGCCCTCCCAACACCAAACTTAGAGTTTGAATGTGGGGGTTTTATTTGACTCTGTATTGAGAGAAGCCTTTCATGCTTCTTCCCTTTCCTGTCTGCAAACCATGGTACTTCTTGAATGGCGAAGAGTTGCTCATCCAGAAAGGTTTCAGAGATCTCAGTAGGAGGGTGGGGCGCTCCTGCTACTGGTTCTATCAGGGACAGGTGATCAGCTACTTGATTCTCTGTCCCTTTTCT
>NC_029778.3:66535544-66536258 GCF_000817695.3 Arachis duranensis
TTGGGGACAACGTGGACAGGGCTCACCCAGGGGCTATCAGAAATAGGATAAATAATCCCTGCCTCTAGTAACTTAGTGACCTTTTTCTGCACCACCTCCTTCATGGCTGGATTTAGCCGCCTCTGTGGTTGAACCACTGGCTTAGCATCATCCTCCAATAGGATCTTGTGCATGCATCTTGCTAGGCTAATGCCCTTAAGATCACTTATGGACCACCCAAGAGCTGTCTTGTGTGTCCTTAGCACTTCAATTAGTGCTTTCTCTTCCTGTGGATTTAAAGCAGAGCTTATGATCACTGGAAAAGTGTCACCCTCTCCCAGAAATGCATATTTCAGGGATGGTGGTAGTGGTTTGAGCTTGGGTTTAGGAGGTTTCTCCTCTTCCTGAGGAATTTTCAGAGGTTCTTTTATTTCCTTTAGTTCCTCCAAATCAGGCTGAACATCTTTAAAGATGTCCTCTAGCTCTGATTCGAGACTTTCAGTCATATTGACCTCCTCCACCAAAGAGTCAATAATATCAGCGCTCATGCAGTCATTTGAGGTGTCTGGATGCTGCATAGCTTTGACAACATTCAACTTAAACTCATCCTCATTGACTCTCAGGGTTAATTCCCCTTTTTGGACGTCAATGAGGGTTCATCCAGTTGCTAGGAAAGGTCTTCCTAGAATGAGAGTTGCACTCTTGTGCTCCTCCATTTCCAGTACTACAAAGTCA
>NC_029778.3:66537862-66538154 GCF_000817695.3 Arachis duranensis
CAAACTGGCACCAAAATGGGAGTTAAACGCCCAAACTGGCACTAAAGCTGGCGTTTAACTCCAAGAGGAGTCTCTACACGAAAATGCTTCAATGCTCAGCCCAAGCACACACCAAGTGGGCCCGGAAGTGGATTTTTATGTCATTTACTCATCTCTGTACACCCTATGCTACTAGTTCTCTATAAGTAGGACCTTTTACTATTGTATTGAGACATCGGGGTAGCTATCCTTGTTTTGATGCTATCTTAGATCACTGGGAGGCTGGCCATTCGGCCATGCCTAGACCTTGTTC
>NC_029778.3:66545265-66546078 GCF_000817695.3 Arachis duranensis
TGAGGATCTGAAAAATCATAAAAATGATTCTTGAAGCAAGAAAAAGCAGTGAATATAAAAAAAAAGAAAAAAAAAAGAAGAGAGAAAAACGAAAAAAAGAGGGAAGAAAAGAAAACAAAAAAAAAGAGAAAAAGAAAGAAATAAAGTTGTGATCCAAGGCAAAAAAGAGTGTGCTTAAGAACCCTGGACACCTCTAATTGGGAACTCTAGCAAAGCTGAGTCACAATCTGAAAAGGTTCACCCAGTTATGTGTCTGTGGCATTTATGTATCCGGTGGTAATACTGGAAAACAAAGTGCAGTTATGTGTCTGTGGCATGTATGTATCCGGTGGTAATACTGGAAGACAGAGTGCTTTGGGCCACGGCCAAGAGTCATAAATTAGCTGTGTTCAAGAATTATCATACTCAACTAAGAGAATCAATAACACTATCTGGATTATGAGTTCCTAAAGAAGCCAATCATTCTGAATTTCAAAGGATAGAGTGAGATGCCAAAACTATTCAGAGGCAAAAAGCTAAAAGCCCCGCTCATCTAATTAATACTGATCTTCATAGATGTTTTTGGAATTCATTGCATATTCTCTTCTTTTTATCTTATTTGATTTTCAGTTGCTTGAGGACAAGCAACAATTTAAGTTTGGTGTTGTGATGAGCGGATAATTTGTCCGCTTTTTGGCATTATTTTTAGTATGATCTAGTTAGTTTTTAGTATATTTTTATTAGTTTTTAGTTAAAATTCACTTTTCTGGACTTTACTACGAGTTTGTGTGTTTTTCTGTGATTTCAGGTATTTTCTGGCTGAAATTGAGGGAC
>NC_029778.3:66547149-66559700 GCF_000817695.3 Arachis duranensis
GTCATCCTCTATCAGTTGTTCCTTTCTTAGCTTTCTGCTGCTTTGAGTTGATACATTCAATGTCTTCCCACTCTTTAATTTAACAGCTTGGCATTCTTCTGTTATCTGTTTAGATAGTTGCTGTCTTGTCTGATTTAATTATGCTTCCATATTCTTGTTAGGAATTTTAGTTTCTTGGAGCATCTCTTTAAATTCTGCTAACTGTTTTGTCATCATGAGTAATTGCTGATTAAGCTCAACCATCTGTTCTTGAGGGTTAGGATCAGTAGTTACTACCATAGCTTCTTCTTTTATAGATGACTCACTGCTTGAGTATAAATGTTGATTTCTAGCAACCGTATCTATGAGCTCTTGAGCCTCTTCAATCGTCTTCCTCATGTGTATAGATCCACCAGCTGAGTGGTCTAAAGATATCTGAGCTTTTTCTGTAAGCCCATAATAGAAGATGTCTAACTGCACCCACTCTGAAAATATTTCAGAGGGGCATTTCCTTAGCATACCTCTATACCTCTCCCAGGCATTATAAAGGGATTCATTATCCTCTTGTTTAAAGCCTTGGATGTCCAGCCTTAGCTGTGTCATCCTTTTTGGAGGGTAAAGCTGATTCAGAAATTTGTCTGATAACTGTCTCCATGTTTTTATGCTTGCTGTGGGTTGGTTATTCAACCACCTCTTAGCTTGATCTTTTACAGCAAATGGAAACAGTAACAATCTGTAGACATCCTGATCCACTTCTTTATCATGTACTGTTCAGCAATTTGTAAGAATTATGCCAGAATCTCAGTAGGTTTTTCCTGTGGAAGACCAGAATACTGGCAATTTTGCTGCACCATGATAATGAGTTGAGGATTTAGCTCAAAGCTGCTTGCTTTAATGGGAGGTATACAGACGCTACTCCGATATGCAGCTGTAATGGGGTTAGCATATGACCCCAGAGTCCTTCTGGACTGCTTAATTCCACTTAGGTCCATGATAGAGAAAGGGAGATGATGTGGATATTATTTTATTTTATTATTATTATATATTTTTTTAATTAAGAGTAACCGAATAAAATAAAATAAATAAAAATTCGAAAACCAAAAGAGAATAAAATCAAAGCAAATTGAAAGCTAAATTAATTACTAAATTAATTAACTAATTAAAAAGATTTTGGAATTAGCAATTAAGAAGATATGATTGAAAATTGTTTTGAAAAAGATTTGATTTTTGAAGTGAGGAAAGAGAAAAACAACAAAATGACACCAAACTTAAAATTTTTAGAAAATCAAACACAACTAAGACTATGCAAATTCGAAAAATTAAGAGAAAGTAAAAGCATGCAATTGACACCAAACACAAAATATGAAACTAGACTCTAATAAAAGACACTAAACCAACAAAATAAAATACTCCTAATCTAAGCAACAAGATAAACCGTCAGTTGTCCAAACTCGAACAATCCCCGGCAACGGCGCCAAAAACTTGGTGCACAAAATTGCAATCACACTTCTGTAATTCCGCACAACTAACCAGCAAGTGCACTGGGTCGTCCAAGTAATACCTTACGTGAGTAAGGGTCGATCCCACGGAGATTGTCGGTTTGAAGCAAGTTATGGTTATCTTGTAACTCTTAGTCAGGATGTCAATAATTATCAGGTTTAATTGTGAAAAGTAAAAGAACATGAAATGAGTACTTGTTTTGTAGTAATGGAGAATAGGTTGAGGTTTTGGAGATGCTCTATCTTCTGAATCTTTGCTTTCCTACTGTCTTCTTCTTCATGCACGCAAGGCTCCTTCCATGGCAAGCTGTATGTAGGGTTTCACCGTTGTCAATGGCTACCTTCTATCCTCTCAGTGAAAATGTTCAATGCGCTCTATCACAGCACGGCTAATCATCTGTCGGTTCTCAATCAGGTTGGAATAGAATCCAGTGATTCTTTTGCATCTGTCACTTACGCCCAGCCTTCAGGAGTTTGAAGCTCGTCACAGTCATTCAATCATCGAATCCTACTCAGAATACCACAGACAAGGTTTAGACCTTCCGGATTCTCTTGAATGCCGCCATCAATTCTAGCTTATACCACGAAGATCCTGATTAAGGAATCTAAGAGATATCTACTCAGTCTAAGGTAGAACGGAGGTGGTTGTCAGGCACACGTTCATAGGTGAGAATGATGATGAGTGTCACGGATCATCACATTCATCAAGTTGAGGAAGAAGTGATATCTTAGAATGGAAGCAAGCGTGATTGAATGAAAAACAGTAGTGATTGCATTAATCCATCAAGACACATCATAGCTCCTCACCCCCCAACCATGGGGTTTAGAGACTCATGCCGTAGAAGGTACAGTATGAAACGTGTAAAATGTCATGAGATACATATACAATAGCAAAAAGTCCTATTTATGGTGAACTAGTGACCTAGGGTTTACAAGAATGAGTAAATGACGTAAAAATCCACTTCCGGGGTCCACTTGGTGTGTGCTTGGGCTGAGCATTAAAGCTATCATGTGTAGAGACTTTTTCTGGAGTTAAACGCCAGCTTTTGTGCCAGTTTGGGCGTTTAACTCCAACTTTTGTGCCAGTTCCGGAGTTAAACGCCGGGAATTCTGAAGCTGATTTGGAACGCCGATTTGGGCCATCAATTCTTGGGCAAAGTATAGACTATTATATATTGCTGAAAAGTCCAACATGTCTACTTTCCAACGCAATTGAGAGTGCACCAATTGAGCTTCTGTAGCTCCAGAAAATCTACTTTGCGTGCAGGGAGGTCAGAATCCAATAGCATCTGCAGTCCTTTTTCAGCGTCTGAATCAGATTTTTGCTCAGGTCCCTCAATTTCAGCCAGAAAATACCTGAAATCACAGAAAAACACACAAACTCATAGTAAAGTCCAGAAAAGTGAATTTTAAATAAAAACTAATAAAAATATAATAAAAACTAACTAAAATATACTAAAAACATACTAAAAACAATGCCAAAAAGCGTATAAATTATCCTCTCATCACTTTCCTTCCTTTTTCTCTTCTTTCAGGATGGCCACCACGAAGAGAAAAGAAGAACTTCTATATGGAGAGACAGGCAAGTCAATCTGCACAGTTTATAGAGAAAGACATCAGTTGGAGCAGCCCGTCCACTTGTACATCTTAGCATGGACCGAGGACGGTGCAATCTTGAAGTGTGGGGAGGTCGATAACGATCTCCACGGGTTAGTTATTCTCTTCTCAACACCAATATTCTATTTTCTTTGTTTTTTCATTGTTGCATTGCATAATAGATTGCATGTGTAGTTGATTGTTTGCATTTAAGTACTACTTGGTTGAAAAATAATAAGTTTCTTTTTAAGACCCTACTTTTGAAAAATTTCACTAATTTAAATTAAAAAAATAATTAAAATTTTCTATGTGTTAAATTTGTTTGGAAGTTGTAATTGGAATATGGTTTTTGAGCTAAGAACACACAACTCGTGAGAATTTGAGCCTATTTACATGGTTACACTATTTAAACTATGAATTTTATTCTTGTGTGTTTTCTTCTCTATAATTGCAATCTTTACTTTGTTTCAGTCTATATGTCCATTATTTAGTGTATTTACATGCTTGCATATGATTGAGGTCATTACTTGTTTTTGCTTACTTATCCCAAATAAGCCTACCCTTTTATGTCACCCTTGTTAGCCACTTTGAGCTTTTTAACCCCCTTCTAATTCATAACCACATTACTAGCCTTAAGAAGAAAAACAAATTAAAAATCCCAAGTTGAATCCTTGGTTAGCTTAAGATAGATCTTGTGTAAAATTTAAGTGTGGGAAATTTTATGGGAACATGGGATGATAGAAAAAAGTAAGAAATTAAATTGAATAAGTTATTTGAAAATTTGGAAAGCGTGCTCATGTGAAATCAAAATAATTAAATTACCATATGCATTGATAAAAAAAATTATTAAGTAATTAAATAAGGGGATACAAAAAAAATATTACCCCAAATGCAAAAACAAAAAAAATCAATGCACATGGGACAAAATTCAAAAATAAGTTTTATATATGAGCATGTAATACAAAAGTGGGAAAAATTTGGGTAGCTAGGTAAAGCATTTTAAATTTTATAAAGTGTGTATGTTAGGTGAGATCTTAGACTAATCAATGATTCACTTTGCCAGTTAAGGGCCCAAATAGAGGAGTACGACCCGAATCCTAAGGCAGCCCAAGCCTATAGGATAAAGGCGGTTCCGTCAAAGATACGCTGACCTCAGCTCAAAGATAAAGATAAGATAAGATAACTAACTTATCTTATCCAAAAAGGTCACATCTCACCACTATAAATACACTGGAGCACCCAGGTATAACTCATACTCTGATTCTACTCAATACCTGCTTAATACCCTTGCTAACTTAAGCATCGGAGTCCTTCGGTGACAAGGGATCAGCAGCATTCTCAGTTCCACAAGTCGGACACACCAGCTCCGGCTGCTACACACCTGCCGGAGACGTCGGCTCTGACCAGCACAGAAGATCTCGTCTGAGATCGACCTACATTTTCAGGTAACCCTCGAAACACTGACCATTAGAAGATCTCATCTGAGATCGACCTCCAGTTTCAGGTAACCCTCAGAACATTGGCGCCGCTGCCGGGGACCTGGACGTCATCCCATCACCATGGCGGACGACCATGACAACGACCACGATTCAGGTCTGGAGGATCGGATACCGCACAAGAACGCGGATGTCACGCTACAAAACACTCCGGAAACCAACAAAGACAAAGACTCACCAAATTCAGGGGAAATGGAAGCGCTCATGGATCGCCTAAAACAATTGGAAAAAGAAACCCAACAACAACGGGAAATTGGAAGAGATCTCCAAAGAGAGGTGCGACGACGTCGGGAGTTGGAAGAAAAACTACAGCAATTGGAAGCCGATCTCAAATCAAAAGCCCCCCGGGATAATCTCGAGGAAAATTCACACAAAGAGCAAGACCCGTTCACTAGGGAAATCATGAAAACCAAAATTCCCAAAGACTTCAAACTCCCGGATATGACCCTGTATGATGGCACCACGGACCCCAACCATCACTTCAGCAACTTCAGAAGCAGAATGTACCTTACCGACACCCCAGATGCTGTTCGCTGTAAAGCCTTTCCAACAACTCTCACAAAGACAGCAATCCGATGGTTCGACAATCTTCCCCCAAAGTCCATCTCAAGCTTCGATGACTTAGCCAAAAAATTCCTAGCCAGATTCTCCATTCAGAAAGATAAAGCCAAGCACGCCCCCAGTTTACTAGGGATCAAACAAGGAGATCGGGAGAGCCTCTGCAGCTACATGGAGAGATTCAACAAAACATGCATGGACATACAAAGTTTACCAACGGAGGCCGCCATCATGGGACTCATCAATGGCCTATGAGAGGGACCTTTCAGCCAATCTATATAAAAAAAGTACCTGACCTCCTTAGACGAAGTGCAGGAGCGGGCAGAAAAGTATATCAACATGGAGAAAAACGCTTGGTTAGGAGAAACCTCAAAATCGGGGGCCTCCTACCGAGACAAAGACAAGGAATCCAAAAGAAAAGAAGATCGACAAGGGGAGAAAATAAAAAAATACCATAATTACACCCCTCTCAGGGCATCTCTGGTCGAGATATACAAAGAAGTCTGCCATACGGAAAAAATCCCCCCAGCACGGCCACTCAAAGGCAAAAGGGGAGGAGGAAACTGAAAGGAATATTGTGAATACCATCGAGTCCGAGGACACTCCACAAACGAATGCTTCGACCTAAAAAACATCATAGAAAAATTGGTGAGAGAAGGAAAATTAGATCGATTCCTGGCCACCCGAGAAAATGATCAAAGAAAGAGACGAAGGGATGAAGATACCGAACGAATAGAACGATCACCTCGGACACCAGAAAGACATGTCCACATGATACACGGCGGATTCACAGCAGGTGGGATCTCCAAATCCTCTCGCAAAAGATATCTCAAAGAAGTATATCATGTCGAGAGAGAGGAGAAAGCACTCAACATTCCGGTAATTACATTCACTAAAGAGGACGCATCCGGCGTCATCACAGGACACGATGATCCCATGGTTATCACCATCATATTGGCAAACGCCAACCTACACTGCACCTTGATAGACCAAGGGAGTTCTGCCGACATCTTATTCAAAACAGCCTTTGATAAGCTCGGCTTGGAAGAAAAAGAACTTAAAGCATATCCAAATAGCCTGTTTGGGCTAGGAGATACCCCGGTTCAACCACTCGGATACATACCGCTACATACAACCTTCGGAAAAGGGGACCAACCAGGACCCTCAAAATAGACTACATCGTAGTCGATGTAAGTTCAGCTTACAACGCTCTCATAGGATGGAAAACACTCAACCAACTCGGCGCAATAGTCTCGACCCCACACCTATGTATGAAGTTCCCAACCCCAAAAGGGATAGCCACGATAAAAGCAGACCAGAAGACAGCACGTCACTGTTATAACGAAAGCCTAAACCTCAGAGGCAAAGGAGAAGAGTTCCACACAATCGAGCTGGGCGAAGTTCATCGACGAGATGAACTTCGTCCCCAGCCAGAAGGCGAGATAGAAAAGATTCAGATCAGAGACACCCCGGAAAAAACAACCAATATCGACACAATCCTAAAAGGAGATTTAAAAGAATTACTAATACAATTCTTGCGAGATAACGTCGATCTCTTCGCGTGGAAAGCCGCAGACATGCCAGGCATAGACCCTAAGCTAATGTGTCATAAGTTGGCAGTCTATCCAGGATCTCGACCGGTGCAGCAAAGACGAAGAAAACTTGGGCCAGAGCGATCCCAAGCTGTGGATGAGCAAGTACAGTCACTATTGGAAGCCGGATTTATAAGAGAAGTCAAATACCCGCTAAAGCCGGATTCATAAGAGAAGTCAAATACCCGCTGTGGCTAGCCAACGTTGTCTTGGTGAAAAAATCAAATAGGAAGTGGCGAATGTGCACCGATTACACCGATCTCAACAAGGCTTGTCCAAAAGATCCATACCCACTCCCAAGTATCGACGCTCTAGTAGATGCTTCCTCCTGATACAAATATCTCTCGTTTATGGACGCATACTCGGGGTACAATCAAATCCCCATGTATCCACCAGATCAAGAAAAGACCTCGTTCCTAACACCGAAAGCAAACTACCGCTACATTGTGATGCCTTTCGGTCTCAAGAACGCAGGAGCTACTTATCAAAGGCTAATGAATAAAGTCTTCTCAAATCACATCAGAAAAATCATGGAAGTTTATGTGGATGACATGTTGATAAAGACACAAAGCGAAGATACGTTATTATCCGACTTGACTCAAGTGTTTTACACTATAAGGAAGCACAACATGCGGCTCAATCCCACAAAATGCACCTTCGCAGTAGAAGCAGGCAAATTCTTAGGCTTCATGCTCACACAAAGGGGAATTGAAGCAAACCCAGACAAATGTCAAGCCATACTCAACATGAAGAGCCAAACCTGTGTCAAAGAAGTACAACAACTCAACGGGAGGTTGGCCGCATCTCTCCCCTTCTATGCTACTTTAAGAAAGGGAAAACAGTTCGAATGGATGACAGAATGTGAGCAAGCCTTCCAAGACTTCAAGGAGTTCTTAGGACGGCCACATATCCTATCTCAACCACAAGAAGGAGAACTGCTCATATTATACCTCGCAGTAGGGAGCCGGGCAATAGCCTCAGCACTAGTCAGAGAAGACGAACATGGGCAACAACCCGTCTACTTCATTAGCAAAGCACTACAGGGATCCGAGTTGAACTACCAGAAAATAGAAAAATTTGCTTATACCCTCATTCTAACATCTCGACGACTTCGCCCGTACTTCCAGGCTCACACCATTAAGGTTCGAACTAATCAGCCCATAAAAGGAATATTACAGAAAATAGATCTGGCAGGCAGAATTCTACAATGGGCAGTCGAGTTGTCAGAATTTGACCTCCAATATGAAGCTCGGACGGCCATCAAATCACAGTATCTGGCCGACTTTATCGCAGAATTCACAGATGCCCTAGAGACCCCACATAATGGAATCTTTACGTGGACGGTTCTTCAAATAAAACCGGAAGCGGCGCAGGCGTGATAATAGAAAGCGACCAAGGAACCCAAGTTGATCTCTCCCTCAAGTTTGGGTTCCCGGCCTCAAACAACCAGGCAGAATATGAAGCATTATTAGCTGGTTTGAAGCTGGCTACAGAGATCGGAGCTCAAAAACTCAATATTTACAGTGATTCACAAGTGATCACATCACAAATAATAGGGAGCTACCAAGCCAAAGATCCTACCATAAAAAAATATTTGGATAAAACCAATGAACAGCTCGGACAAATCGGGGAGTATAAAATCTGCCACATACCCCGCGAGCAAAATGCCCGAGCTGATGCACTCTCAAAACTAGCTAGCACCAAACCAGGAGGCAACAATAGGAGCCTCATCCAGAAAATGTTGCAAAACCCGTCAATCTGCCACATACCCTGGGTCAAGCTATCTGACCTAGGATGATTTGAGATAAAGCGACCAACCTCTTCAGGTCAGGCTATCCGACCTCTTCTCAAAGAGCTCGGCCAAATCGACAGGAGAGCCCAGTTAAGGGCCCAAATAGAGGAGTACGACCCGAATCCTAAGGCAGCCCAAGCCTATAGGATAAAGGAGGTTCCGTCAAAGATACGCTGACCTCAGCTCAAAGATAAAGATAAGATAAGATAACTAACTTATCTTATCCAAAAAGGTCACATCTCACCACTATAAATACACTGGAGTACCCAGGTATAACTCATACTCTGATTCTACTCAATACCTGCTTAATACCCTTGCTAACTTAAGCATCGGAGTCCCTTGCAGGTATCCCCCACCCTCCGGGGACAAAGGAATCAGCACCACCACCAAGTCCAACAAGTTGGACACCACAGCTCCGGCCGTCTCCCACCAGCCGGACACGTTAGCACCGACCAGCATAGAAGATCTCATCCGAGATCGACCTCCAGTTTCAGGTAACCCTCGGAACAATTGGTATGCTAAATATTTGTTGATTGGTTAGATGAAGAACAAGGTTTAGAAAGCATGACTAGGGAAGAGTAGAGTGATTAACCTTAGACGCTTGAGCGATTAGAGTGATATACACTACCAGTGAGGGTTCAATGCTTGATTCTATGTTCCCTGCTTTCATGAGCTATCTTCTTACAAGTTTACTTGCTTTTTATTGCACGATTTGAATTAGTGGAATTTGGTTCATATTTGTCTTAGAGAACTTATTTACTTTTAACCAAGTAGGTAGAAACATTTTGCATGTAGTTGCATCCGCATAGATAGGTTGCATTGCATACTCTCTATCATTCCTCTTCACTCCTTTATAGCTTCTCTTGAGCTTAGCATGAGGACATGCTAATGTTTAAGTGTGGGGAAGTTGATAAACCAATATTTTATGGTTTATCTTGTGCTCAATTGAGTGGTTTTTATCAACTATTTACCCACTTATTCATATGATTTGCATGTTTTACATTTTTCTTCCTGATTCTGTGCTATGATTGAAAACATGCTTTTTTGGTCTTAATTTTGCTATGTTTAATCCTCTCTTATTACCATTCGATGCTGTGATATGTGAGTTAAGTATTTTCAGAGATTACAGGGCAAGAATGGCTTAGAGGATGGAAAGGAAGCATGCAAAAGTCGAAGGAATACAAGAAGTTGAAGGAACTGCAAAGCTGTCAGCCTGACCCTCTCGCACTAAAACGATCATACCTTGAGCTACAAAAGTCCAAATGATGCGGTTTCAGTTGCGTTGGAAAGCTAACGTCCAGGGCTTCGATTTGATATATAATTCGCAATAGTGGCCGTACAGTTAGATGACACGAATGTGTGTTCCACGCGGACGACTTGCATCTGTGAAAATCAGCGTGGCAGAATTCGTTTCCAGCGAATCCTGGGCTATTTCCGGCCAAGTTTCAAGCTCAGAAAATACAGATTAAAGGCTGCAAAGTAGAGGAATGAAGAGAGATGACTCATAACACATTTTTCATAATTTTAGATGTAGTTTTTAGAGAGAGAAAGGCTCTCTCCTCTCTCTTAGGATTAGGATTTTTAGAATTTAGGAATATTTCTTCTTCATCTCAGGTTCAATGTTCTTTTTAGTTATTTTTCTCTTTTATTTGTTTAATGACCATTCATGTTATGATTTTCTTGATTAATATAATTTGAAGTATTTCAGACTCATGATTGTTTTTCCCTATTTATAATTTAGATTATTTACTATTGGCTTTGGTTGATTAATTGGTAATTCTTGAGTTATCAAACTCATCGTGATTGATGATTATCATTCTTGCTGATTAATTTAGATTCCTATAACTCTAGTCTTTCCTTAAGGAGTTGGCTAGGACTTTAGGTGTTAAAATTAATTTGTCCACTTAACTGACCTTCATAGTTAGAGGTTGACTTAGTGATAGCAAAAATATAATTCTCATCACCATTGATAAGGATAACTAGGATAGGACTTCCAGTTTTCATACCTTGCCAAGAGATTTTCTAATTATTAATTTACACAATTGCAAACAAGAATTCCACTGAAGCCAAACTGGCTTACCCAAGCTTAATCTCTTTGCTATGTAAAGATGCTGGGGTGAGGATGGGAGTAGATGAATTCATCCCAATTGAACATCCAATCACCAAGAAGTCAATGGAAGGACAAATGCAAGATAACTCTATCAAAAGGAGGGTGCAGGAGTTCCTCCCTGAACTTCCTGAAATTGACTACTGGGCCAGCCTAGAAGCATCTGTTGCCAAGCTGCAAGAAACTATGGAACAAATTAAGGAAGAACAGCAGAATCAAAACTGCATGCTCTGCAAATTGCTGAAGGAACAAGAGAAGCAGCGGCGTGAGCTACAAGAGCTGAAGCGCCAGAAGCTCTCCCTTGGAGGGTCAAATACCCCACAAGTTGAGGGAGCATCCACTTCTCAAAATCAAGGTTGTTGAGTCCTAACTCTGTGATAACCTCTATCATTAGGAGTCTATTTTAGAGTCATTTAATTTTTTTGTTTTCTATCACTATTAGTCTTATCTTATATTTATTGTTGAGTCTTATTCCTAATTCATGATTAATAAAATTTAAGGTTCATGTCTTAAAGCTATGAATGTCCTATGAATCCATCACCTCTCTTAAATGAAAAATGCTTTAATCACAAAAGAACAAGAAGTACCGGATTTCGAATTTATCTCTGAAACTAGTTGAATTAGTTTGATGTGGTGACAATACTTTTTGTTTTCTGAATGAATGCTTGAACAGTGCATATGTCTTTTGAATTTGTTGATTAAAGAATGTTAAACTTGTTGGCTCTTGAAAGAATAATGAAAAAGGAGAAGTGTTATTGAGGATCTGAAAAATTATCAAATTGATTCTTGAAGCAAGAAAAAGCAGTGAATTCAAAAAAAATGGTCCAGGAGTGTGCTTAAGAACCCTGGACATCTCTAATTGGGGACTCTAGTAAAGCTGAGTCACAATCTAAAAAGGTTCACCCAGTTATGTGTCTGTGGCATGTATGTATCCGGTGGTAATACTGGAAGACAGAGTGCTTTGGGCCACAGCCAAGACTCATAAAGTAGCTATGTTCAAGAATGAGTCTATAGTATGTTCTCTTCTTTTATCCTATTTGATTTTTAGTTGCTTGGGGACAAGCAACAATTTAAGTTTGGTGTTGTGATGAGCGGATAATTTATACGCTTTTTGGCACTGTTTTTAGTATGTTTTTAGTACATTTTAGTTAGTTTTTATTTAAAATTCACTTTTCTGGGCTTTACTATGATTTTGTGTGTTTTTCTGTGATTTCAGGTAATTTCTGGCTGAAATTGAGGGACCTGAGCAAAAATCTGATTCAGAGGCTGAAAAAGGACTGCAGATGTTGTTGGATTCTGACCTCCCTGTACTCTAAGTGGATTTTCTGGAGCTACAGAAGCCCAATTAGCGCGCTCTCAATTGCGTTGGAAAGTAGACATCCTGGGGTTTCCAGCAATATATAATAGTCCATACTTTGCCTGAGATTTGATGGCCCAAAGCGGCGTTGCAAATCAGCTTCAGAATTCCCGGCATTTAACGCCGGAACTGGCACAAAAATTGGAGTTATACGCCCAAACTGGCACAAAAGCTAGCGTTTAACTCCAAAAAAAGTCTCTACACATGAAAGCTTCAATGCTCAGCCCAAGCACACACTCAGTGGACCCCGGAAGTGGAGTTTTACGTCATTTACTCATTTCTGTATATCCTAGGTTACTAGTTCACTATAAATAGGATCTTTTGACATTGTATCTTTACCTCATGACACATTACATGTTTCTTATTGTATCTTCTACGGCATGAGTCTCTAAACCCCATGGTTAGGGGTGAGGAGCTCTGCTATGTCTTGATGGATTAATGCAATTACTACTATTTTCATTCAATCACGCTTGCTTCTATTCTAAGATATCACTTGTTCCTCAACTTGATGAATGTGATGATCCGTGACACTCATCATCATTCTCACCTATGAACGTGTGCCTGACAACCACCTC
>NC_029778.3:66559856-66560069 GCF_000817695.3 Arachis duranensis
GTATTCTGAGTAGGATTCAAGGATTGAATGACTGTGACGAGCTTCAAACTCCTGAGGGCTGGCGTTAGTGACAGACGCAAAAGAATCACTGGATTCTATTCCAACCTGATTGAGAACCGACAGATGATTAGCCGTGCTGTGACAGAGCGCGTTGAACATTTTCACTGAGAGGATGGGAGGTAGCCATTGACAACGGTGAAACCCTACATACAG
>NC_029778.3:66560329-66564938 GCF_000817695.3 Arachis duranensis
CCGTGGGATCGACCCTTACTCACGTAAGGTATTACTTGGACGACCCAGTGCACTTGCTGGTTAGTTGTGCGGAATTGCAAAATGTGATTGCGATTTCATGCACCAGTCGACCAGTGTTTGGTGAAGATTGGCATCGGTGAGTATGATGGTAATGACCACTGGGTCATCATGCCTAGGGATGATGCCTGCGGTGTTTTCTTTGGTGAAGGCGATGGTGGGGAGGTCAGATGACGTATCCCCCTCCCTGAGATGATATACTTCTTTAAGGTGTCTTTTCTGGGATGATTTGGAGATTCCTCCTCTTGTGAATCCTCTGTTGATCATATGAACGTGCCTTTTTGGTGGAGTGAGGAGGTCGTTCAGCTCGTCCCTCCTCTTCATCCCTTTTTCTCTTCTTTGACTCGTTCGTTCTGTTGGCCAGGAATCGGTCTAGCTTTACCTTCTCGGGCCAATTTTTCTATGACGTTCTTCAAGTTGTAGCACTCATTAGTGGGGTGCCCGTAGACTCAGTGGTATTCGTAGTACTCTGTCCGATTTCCTCATCTCTTATGTTTAATTGGGCGAGGGGGTGGAATATTTTCTGTGTTGCATATTTCTTGGTAGACATCTACTAAGGATACCTGAAGAGGGGTGTAGTTATGGTATTTCCTAGGCTTTTCTATGGAATGGTCTTCTTTTTTCCTGGACCCTTTATCTTTATCCCGAGGTGGATAGGAGAATCCAATTTTGGAGGTTTCTCCTAATCGGGAGTTCTCCTCCAAATTGATATACTTTTTGGCCCGTTCTTGTACCTCGTTCAGCGATGTGGGATGCTTCTTGGATATGGAGTGGCTAAAGGGTCCTTCTTGTAGGCCGTTGATGAGTCCCAAAATGGCTGCTTCTATTGAGAGGTTCTATATGTTGAGACATGCTTTATTGAATCTTTCCATGTAGCTGCGGAGGCGTTCCCGATCTCCCTGTTTGATTCCTCGAAGGCTTGAAGCATGTTTAGTTTTATCCTTTTGTATGGAGAACCTGGCTAGGAATTTTCGGGCGAGGTCGTCAGAGCTTGTGATTGACCTTGGGGGCAAGCTATCGAACCACCTTATAGCCGTTTTGGTCAGGGTGGTCGGGAAGGCTTTGCAGCGAGTTGCATCCGAGGCATATGTGAGGTACATTCGACTCCTAAAGTTGCTAAGGTGATGGCTTGGGTTGTCTGCCATGACGATGGGATGACTTCTAGGGTCCCCGACAATGGTGCCAATATTCCAAGGTTTATCTAAAACAGGGAGGTCGATTTCGGATGAGATCTTTGTGTCTGGTCAAGGCCGTCGTGTCCAACTTGTTGGAGGAAGAGGTGTTGCCCTTGTTCACCGAAGGGGGTGGACATGCAAGAGACTCCGATGCTTAAGTCAGCGAGCTTTAGGCAGGTTTTTTGTAGAGTTGAAATATGTGTTATACCTGGGTGCTCTAGTGTATTTATAGTAGTGCTTGATGACCTTCCCTTTAGATAAGTTTGTTATCTTATCTTATCTTTTGTGGGTGAGTGATGATTGGATTTTTGATGGTTTAGAATTTCATTAATGAATTCTCATTGTAAAGTATAGTTTCTAAACCAACAATGATCCTTTCATACAAAAATTTTGTTTGTCACAAGTACAAACCCCTAAAATTATAAACCGAAGTATTTAAACCTCGGGTTGTTCTCCCTAGGAATTGCGATAAAGTGTCTTGTTATTGGTTATGAGGTATGTTTGGGGTTTTTGAGATAATAAGCAAGAAATATAAATGGCAAAGGAAATAACTAACAACTAACAAAGCTCTTGGCGAGATATGAGCACTAGAAGTCCTATCCTAGTTATCCTCCTCAATTGTGACAACAAATTGTCCATTGCTCCCACTTAGTTAACCTCTGACCATGGAGAAAAGTCAAATGGATGAATCAATTGATTCCTCAAGTCCTAATCAACTCCTAAAAGAAAGACTAGCTTTAGAGGCATTCAAATCAATTAGCAATTTCTAATTATCAATCAATAAAGGAATTAGATAACTCAAGAGTCACTAATTACTCTACCAAAGCCAAGAAGAGAAAAATCTATACTAAAATCCAACCAAGCATTTTATCAAATACTTGGAAGGTATAAAAGAAAAGCATAGCAAATTGACAACAAGAATAGAATCTAACAACAATTATTACAGAGAATTAACAACAACAATCAAAAGAAGCACAATTATTATGAATTACCTCTAATTGAATTGAAAGAGAGTAGAAGGAACAAGAGTGATCTACAACAAAGTATAGGAACAACATAAAGGAAATTACAACAAAGAATAGAAGAATGATGATTGCAACAACAAAGAATTGAGAAGAAGAAGTAGAAGAAAGCTTGAATTGAAACATAGATCTAAGAATTAAACCTAATCCTAATCCTAATTCTAGAGAGAAATGAGAGCTTCTCTCTCTAGAAACTAACTACTCCTAATCCTAATGTGAATGAATGAACCAAAGATGTTAATTCCCTTCACTCCTTGGTCCTTTAAAGCACTTCTGGTGCCAAAGTTGATTGGTGACACTTGAGTTATCAAACTCCTTTGTTGATTGATAATTGTTGTGTTTGCTAGTTGATTTGAATTCCAATAACTCTGGTCTTTCCTTGAGAATTGACTAGGACTTGAGGAATCAAATTAATTTATCCACTTGACATACCTTCACAGTTAGAGGTTGACCAAGTGGGAGCAATGGACAATTCTCATCACAATTGATAAGGATAACTAGGATAGGATATCAAGTTCTCATACCTTGCCAAGAGCTTTTCTAGTTATTAATTTACTTATTTTGCCATTTACTTTTCTTGTTTCCTATCCAAAACCCCAAAACCCACTTTTCCATAACCAATTATAAGCACACCTCCCTGCAATTCCTTGAGAGACGACCCGATGTTTAAATACTTCGGTTATCAATTTTATTAGGGATTTGTTACTTGTGACAACCAAAACTTTTGCACGAAAGGATTCTTTGTGGGTTTAGAAGCTATACTTTCAACGAGAACATAATTATGAAATTCTAGACCACGCAAGGAATCCATTCATCAAAATGGCACCGTTACTGGGGAATTACAAACGTGTGCCTTATTATTGGTTATTGTAAATATTTGTTTTTTGCTTGTTTGTTTGTTTTTGATTTTTAATTTTTATTAGCTACTATGAATTCTCACCCTTGTCGCTATGAGTTTGGTTCTAATGTTGTTGTAAGGAATGGAAGCTATAATGAAATCATGCATCAAGGTTGGAACAATCAAAGATGGGAGGAGCCACAAGGATTTGATCAACCCTCTTGGCAACAACCCACTCCAATGCGCTATAACCAACAACCATTCCATGATGCATACCAAGACAATAGTTATGGTGGAACCTTTCGTGACAACCAACCTCCACTAGATTATTATGGTCAAGAGCCCTTCTAGGGTGCTGGTAGCGCGAAATTGTGAACAATACTTTTCACAACTCTCATAATCCCCGGTCATGAACCCCAAGAACTTGGTGTTCAATGCCATGGCATTACACAACTTCGCACAACTAACCAGCAAGTGCACTGGGTCGTCCAAGTAATAAACCTTACGCGAGTAAGGGTCGATCCCACGGAGATTGTTAGTATGAAGCAAGCTATGGTCATCTTGTAAATCTTAGTCAGGCAAACTCAAATGGATATGGTGATGAACGAAAATAAACATAAAGATAAAGATAGAGGTACTTATGTAATTCATTGGTAGGAACTTCAGATAAGCGCATGAAGATGCCTTCCCTTCCGTCTCTCTGCTTTCCTACTGTCTTCATCCAATCCTTCTTACTCCTTTCCATGGCAAGCTTATGTAGGGTTTCACCGTTGTCAATAAGGTTAGACCTTCCGGATTCTCTTGAATGCCGCCATCAGTTCTAGCCTATACCACGAAGACTCTGATCTCACGGAATGGTTGGCTCGTTTGTCAGACGAGCACTCGGTTGTCAGGCGATCAACCATGCATCGTGTAATCAGGAATCCAAGAGATATTCACCCAATCGAAGGTAGAATGGAGGTGGTTGTCAGTCACACGTTCATAGGTGAGAATGATGATGAGTGTCACGGATCATCGCATTCATCAAGTTGAAGAACAAGTGATATCTTAGAACAAGAACAAGCGGAATTGAATGGAAGAACAATAGTAATTGCATTAATACTCGAGGTACAGCAGAGCTCCACACCTTTAATCTATGGTGTGTAGAAACTCCACCGTTGAAAATACATAAGAACAAGGTCTAGGCATGGCCGAATGGCCAGCCTCCCAATGATCTAAGAACTAGATGTCCAAAGATGATCTAGAGATCTCAAGTGATCAAAAGATTCTAAATACAGTAGTAAAAGGTCCTATATATAGAAAACTAGTAGCCTAGGGTGTACAGAGATGAGTAAATGACATAAAAATCCACTTCCGGGCCCACTTGGTGTGTGCTTGGGCTGAGCAATGAAGCATTTTCGTGTAGAGACTCTTCCTGGAGTTAAACACCAGCTTTTATGCCAGTTTGGGCGTTTAACTCCCATTTTGGTGCCAGTTCCAGCGTTTAACGCTGGAATTTCTGAGGGTGACTTTGAACG
>NC_029778.3:66566928-66567128 GCF_000817695.3 Arachis duranensis
GTGATCCATGCATTGGCATAGAACTCTTGAACTATTAAGATTCCGACTTGTTGAATGGGGTTGGTAAGAACTTCCCAACCTCTTCTTCGGATCTCATGTCGGATCTCCGGATATTCACCTTTTTTAAGTGAAAAAGGGACCTCAGGGATCACCTTCTTCAAGGCCACAACTTCATAGAAGTGGTCTTGATGCACCCTTGA
>NC_029778.3:66567344-66568044 GCF_000817695.3 Arachis duranensis
AAGAAAGAAGAGAGTAGAAGAAGAAGAAATGAGAAGAAAGGGAATGGCTTTGTATTCGGCCAAAGGGGAGAGAAATGGTGTTTAGGTTGTGTGGAAAGAAAGGAGTGAAGGAGGGTTTATATAGGAGAGGGGGAGAGGGATGTTTGGCCATGTGAGGGTGGGTTTGGGTGGGAAAGTGGTTTGAATTTGAATGGTGAGGTAGGTAGGGTTTTATGAAGGATGGATGTGAGTGGTGAAGAAAAAAGATGGGATTTGATAGGTGAGGGGTTTTTGGGGAAGAGGTGTTGAGGTGATTGGTGAATGGGTGAAGAAGAGAGAGAGTGGTAGGGTAGATGGGGATCCTGTGGGGTCCACAGATCCTGAGGTGTCAAGGAAAAGTCATCCCTGCACCAAATGGCAAGCAAAATCACGTTTTGTGCCATTTCTGGCGTTAAACGCCGGGCTGGTGCCCATTTCTGGCGTTTAACGCCAGCTTCTTGCCCCTTTCTGGCGTTTAACGCCAGTCTGGTGCCCCTTTCTGGCGTTAAACGCCCAGAATGGTGCCAGACTGGGCGTTAAACGCCCAACAGCTAACCTCACTGGCGTTTAAACGCCAGTGGGTGCGTCCTCCAGGGTGTGCTGTTTTTCTTCCTGTTTTTCATTCTGTTTTTGCTTTTTCAATTGATTTTGTGACTTCTCATGATCATCAACCTACAAAAAA
>NC_029778.3:66568887-66569227 GCF_000817695.3 Arachis duranensis
GAGTTCAGTAATTTTCTTGCTCAGCTGACCCACTTGTCCTTCCAAATTTCTGATGGAGGACCTTGTTTCAGTCATGAAACTTTGAGTGGTTTTGATTAGATCAGAGACCATGGTTGCTAAGTCAGATGTATTCTGCTTAGAACTCTCTGTCTGTTGCTGAAAAGATGATGGAAAAGGTTTGCTATTGCTAAACCTGTTTCTTCCACCATTATTGTTATTGAAACCTTGTTGAGGTCTCTGTTGATCCTTCCATGAAAGATTTGGATGATTCCTCCATGAAGGATTGTAGGTGTTTCCATAGGGTTCTCCCATGTAATTCACCTCTTCTATTGAAGGGTTC
>NC_029778.3:66569237-66572611 GCF_000817695.3 Arachis duranensis
TTGAAGGGTTCTCAAGATCATAAGCTTCTTCTTCAGATGAAGCTTCCTTAGTACTGCTTGGTGCGTTTTGCATTCCAGACAGACTTTGAGAAATCATATTGACTTGTTGGGTCAATATTTTGTTCTGTGCCAATATGGCATTCAGAGTGTCAATCTCAAGAACTCCTTTCTTCTGACTAGCCCCATTGTTCACAGGATTTCTCTCAGAAGTGTACATGAATTGGTTATTTGCAACCATTTCAATTAGTTCTTGAGCTTCAGTAGGCACTTCTTCAGATGAAGAGATCCTCCTGCAGAGCTATCCAAAGACATCTTGGATAGTTCAGAGAGACCATCATAGAAAATACCTATGATGCTCCATTCAGAAAGCATATCAGAAGGACACTTTCTGATTAATTATTTGTATCTTTCCCAAGATTCATAGAGAGATTCTCCTTCCTTCTGTCTGAAGGTTTGGACTTCCACTCTAAGCTTACTCAATTTTTGAGGTGGGAAGAACTTTGCCAAGAAGGCATTGACTAGCTTTTCCCAAGAGTCCAGGCTTTCTTTAGGTTGAGAGTCCAACCATGTTCTAGCTCTGTCTCTTACAGCAAAAGGGAATAGCATAAGTCTGTAGACCTCAGGGTCAACCCCATTAGTCTTGACAGTGTCACAGATTTGCAAGAACTCAGCTAAGAACTGATGAGGATCTTCCAATGGAAGTCCATGGAACTTGCAATTCTGTTGCATTAGAGAAACTAATTGAGGCTTAAGCTCAAAGTTGTTTGCTCCAATGGCAGGGATAGAGATGCTTCTCCCATAGAAGTCGGGAGTAGGTGCAGTAAAGTCACCCAGCACCTTCCTTGCATTATTGGCATTGTTGTTTTCGACTGCCATGTGTTCTTCTTCTTTGAAGAATTCGGTTAGGTCCTCTAAAGAGAGTTGTGCTTTGGCTTCTCTTAGCTTTCTTTTCAAGGTCCTTTCAGGTTCAGGGTCAGCCTCAACAAGAATGTTTTTGTCTTTGCTCCTGCTCATATGAGAGAGAAGGGAACAAGAAATGTGGAATCCTCTATGTCACAGTATGGAGATTCCTTGAAGTGTCAGAGGAAAAGAAGAGTAGAAGACAGAAGTAGAAAATTCGAACTTGTCAAAGGAGATGGAGTTCGAATTTTGCATTGAGGAATAGTGTTAGTCCATAAATAGAAGGATGTGAGAAGAAGGGAAGTGATTTTCGAAAATTAAGTGAAAAATTTTGAAAATATTTTTGAAAAACATTACTTAATTTTCGAAAATGAAAGTAGAAAAAAAAAATCAAGTGATTTTTGAAAAAGATTTTAAAATTAGAAATCAAAAAGATTTGATTGAAAACTATTTTGAAAAAGATGTGGTTAAGAAAATATGATTAGTTTTAAAAAGATGTGATTGAGAAGATGTGATTTGAAAAACATTTTAAAAAAGATTTGATTTTGAAAATTAAAAACTTGACTAACAAGAAAAGATATGATTCAAACATTAAACCTCTCTCAACAGAAAAGGCAACATACTTGAAATGTTGAATCAAATCATTAATTGGTAGCAAGTGATGTGTGGAAAACGATCCAACACAAAACTCACCGGCAAGTGTACCGGGTCGCATCAAGTAATAATAACTCACATGAGTGAGGTCGATCGATTGAAATGTGTTTTTGTAGAAAAGTATGGGTAAGATTTTGAAAACTTGAAAAAAAATTTGATTTGAAAACAAAATCTTCCCCCTTTAGCCATCCTGGCGTTAAACGCCCAGAATGGTGCACATTCTGGCGTTTAACGCCCAAAACTATACCTCTTTGGGCGTTAAACGCCCAGCCAGGTACCCTGGCTGGCGTTTAAACGCCAGTCTGTCCTTCTTTACTGGGCGTTGTGAACGCCCAGCTTTTTCTGTATAATTCCTCTGCAGCATGTTCTGAATCTTCAGTTCTCTGTATTATTGACTTGAGAAGACACAAATTAAAATATTTTTGGATTTTTTAATAATAAGGAAAAATCAAAATGCAACAAGAATCAAATAACAATGCATGCAAGACACCAAACTTAGCAGTTTGTACACTACTGACACTTACAAAATGAAAATGCATATGAGACACACAAAACACTCAAGTCAATTGTAACAAAATGAAAATGCAAATGAGACACTCAAGTCAATAGAATTCAAAGATCAGAGCACGAAGATCATCAAGAATTACTTGAAAATCCTTAAGACACATGAATGAATGCATGCAATTGACACCAAACTTAAGATGAGACACTAGACTCAAGCAAGAAATTTTTGGATTTTATGATTTTTGTAAATTTTTTTGTGCTTTTCGAAAATTAAGTGGAAGAAGAAAATAAAGGTATCAAAATTCTCAATGAGAATCCCAGGAATCAGTGCAATGCTAGTCTAAGACTCCGGTCCAGGAATTAGACATGGCTTCACAGCCAGCCAAGCTCTCAAAGAAAGCTTCGGTCCAAAACACTAGACATGGCCAAAGGCCAGCCAAGCCTTAGCAGATCACTGCTCCAAAAGCACGATTGATAGAAAACAACAAGCTCTTGTGATGATAAGTTGAAACCTCGGTCCAATGAGATTAGACATGGCTTCTAAGCCAGCCAGATTTCAACAAATCATCATGAAACTCTAGAATTCATCTTCAAGAATTTCAAAAAAAATACCTAATCTAAGCAACAAGATGAACCTTCAGTTGTCCAAACTAAACAATCCCCGGCAACGGCGCCAAAAACTTGGTAGCGCGAAATTGTGAACAATACTTTTCACAACTCTCATAATCCCCGGTCATGAACCCCAAAAACTTGGTAGCTCAATACCATGGCATTACACAACTTCGCACAACTAACCAGCAAGTGCACTGGGTCGTCCAAGTAATAAACCTTACGCGAGTAAGGGTCGATCCCACGGAGATTGTTAGTATGAAGCAAGCTATGGTCATCTTGTAAATCTTAGTCAGGCAAACTCAAATGGATATGATGATGAACGAAAATAAACATAAAGATAAAGATAGAGGTACTTATGTAATTCATTGGTAGGAACTTCAGATAAGCGCATGAAGATGCCTTCCCTTCCGTCTCTCTGCTTTCCTACTGTCTTCATCCAATCCTTCTTACTCCTTTCCATGGCAAGCTTATGTAGGGTTTCACCATCGTCAATGGCTACCTCCCATCCTCTCAATGAAAACGATTGCATATGCTCTGTCACAGCACGCGAAATTCAGCTGTCGGTTCTCGGTCAGGCCAGAATAGAATCCAATGATTCTTTTGCGTCTGTCACTAACGCCCCACCTGCTAGGAGTTTGAAGCACGTCACAGTCATTCAATCATTGAATCCTACTCAGAATACCACAGACAAGGTTAGACCTTCC
>NC_029778.3:66573571-66576033 GCF_000817695.3 Arachis duranensis
GAGTGAATTTTAACTAAAAACTAATAAAAATATACTAAAAACTAACTAGATCATACCAAAAACATACTAAAAACAATGCCAAAAAGCATACAAATTATCCGCTCATCAGGTGCGTACCAAGATGATAGATATGGTGGACCCCCTTGTAGTTACCAACAAGCCCACCATATGCCTATGAATCCCCTCCTCAATATACCTTTGAACCGCCACACTCACAAGCTCCTTTCCACCATTCACTTCCATATGACCCTGACCCTTATCCACCATACCAATCTCCTTATGAGCCATATGAACCATACATGGAACCACTCCAATTCCAACCTAATTACTCTCATGGACCACCACCTCCATATACACCATGTCCATATCCATCCATCCAAGAGCCATATGATCCTAATCATGCAATCCGAGTACAACAAGAATCAAAGGATCGTCTCAACAAAATAGTGGATCAATTTCATGCAACTCTTCATCAACTGGAGCAAGCAATAAACCGATTAGCTTCCCAACGTTTGGACACTCAAGGAACCCCTATGGCTTCATATGGAGAATCTAATGAAGAACGTAGCAGGAAGGAGACACTAGAAAATTTGGTGGACAATGAGTAGGCATGATTTTGTATTGGAACAATTGGAAGAAGCTATGCTTGCTAGAAAAAAGGTGGAAGTAGTTGAAGATCTAGGAGATGCTGAACCTCCATGGAAATCCAGAATTGTAGAGTATTCCTCCAATAAGATCGAAATTGATGTTGAGGAGAGTGGTGCACAACCTCCAAGGCATGTTCCTTATGAAGAATTGGACGAAATAAATCAAGAGGTAAGTTCTCTTGGTGATGATGAGCATGAATCAAGCCATCCTAGTGATGAACTCGCATCCGCGATTGAACCCCTTGAGTTTAAAGAACCTTCTCCAAGTAAATCTGAAAATGATGTGGAGGTAGACTTTTCTCAACCTTCAACTTATGACTTGCGTGATGGGAAAGAATTAGAAGAATTTGATGAGGTTGCAGTTGGAGTTGAAGATGCTTGCAAAAAGGTAGAAGTTGTCAAGGAGGAGCTCAAGGGAATGGAGCTGGAAATCACCTTGCCAAAGTTGTTGGAGGCCTCTCCCCCAAAGCCATCACCATCCATTCCTTCATTCAAGTGGGTAAATCTTTCATCTCTAAGCTTAATTAGCCCACTTGAATATGCTTTGCTTGAGACGGATGGGCAACTTAGAGCTCTTTGTGGCTATAAGAGTAAGAGGGAGATGGTTAGTGGTAAAAGTTATCCTGCAAGGTTCAATATGGTTGCACGCTCCAAGTTGAAGTGCAAAGATTGGTGTAGAGCTCAATTGAACGGGTCTAGGATGTTGTTTGGCCGCTTCTGTGAAAATTCAGACTGCTTGCCACTCGGATGGAACAATATTGCTTAAGAAGACGGGTGCAAAAGCAAGGTTTGGGACCCTAGAATTCATTCCAACAATCAATACTTTTGGGGCCTTGTCACTTGCTTATACTTGCTTGAAGGCTTTCTGTGCCTAGTTTGGGATCCCGGAGGCTATTGAAAGTACAAACATTGGTGGGGATTCCTGGATCAGTTCAAGCACAAGCCACCATGACAAGGAGCTCCCCAAATGTCCAACTTAAGGACTTTAACAAAAAGTGCTAGGTGGGAGACAACCCACCATGGTATAATCATCCCTTTTCATTCCTAGTTTTATTTTATTTTGTTTTCCACAGTATTCATTCATAATTATTGATGAGCGGATAATTTATACGCTTTTTGGCATTGTCTTTAGTATGTTTTTAGTATGTTTTAATTAGTTTTTAGTATATTTTTATTAGTTTTTAGTTAAAATTCACTTTTCTGGACTTTACTATGAGTTTGTGCGTTTTTCTGTGATTTCAGGTATTTTCTGGCTGAAATTGAGGGACTTGAGCAAAAATCTGATTCATAGACTAAAAAGGACTGCAGATGCTGTTGGATTCTGACCTCCCTGCACTCGAAGTGGATTTTCTGGAGTTACAGAAGCCCAATTGGCGCGCTCTCAACGGCGTTGGAAAGTAGACATCCTGGGCTTTCCAGCAATTTATAATAGTCTATACTTTGTCCGAGATTTGATGGCCCAAACCGGCGTTCCAAATCAGCTCAAAACTGCCCGGCGTTAAACGCCGGAACTGGCACAAGAATGGGAGTTAAACGCCCAAACTGGCACAAAAGCTGGCGTTTAACTCCAAGAGAAGTCTCTACACGAAAATGCTTCAATGCTTAGCCCAAGCACACACCAAGTGGGCTCGGAAGTGGATTTTTATGTAATTTACTCATCTTTGTAAACCCTAGGCTACTAGTTCTCCACAAATAGGACCTTTTACTATTGCATTTTCATCTTTGGATCACTTTAGATCTTAGATCAGATCTTGGTTCTTCTGGTTCCCTCTTTGGAGCCGAAGCCAATGATCACTATTATCACTTATGTATTTT
>NC_029778.3:66576873-66580506 GCF_000817695.3 Arachis duranensis
TCTAATTCCTTTAGACTGAAGCTTTAGACTAATATTGCATGATTCCTGGAATTCTCATTAAGAATTTTGATATCTTTATTTTCTTTTCCACTTAATTTTCGAAAAATCCAAAAAAATTACAAAATCATAAAAATCAAAAATATTTCTTGTTTGAGTCTAGTCTCATTTTAAGTTTGGTGTCAATTGCATGTTTCTGTTCTTATTGCATTTCTCATGTGTCTTCAGTGATCTTCAAGTTGTTCTTGATGATTTACTTGCTCTGATCTTTAAATTCTCTTGTTTTGTGTGTTTTGTTGTTTCTCATATGCATTCTCAATTTGTTAGTGTCAGTAGTATACAAACTTCTAAGTTTGGTGTCTTGCATGCATTGTTTATTCGATTTTAGTTGCATTTTGATTTTTCCTCATCATTAAAAATCCAAAAAAATTTTTAATTTGTGTCTTTTCAAGTCAATAATACAGAGAATTGAAGATTCAGAATATACAGCAGAGGAATTATACAGAAAAAGTTGGGCGTTCAAAACGCCCAGTAAAGAAGGCAAACTGGCGTTTAAATGCCAGCCAGGGTGCCTGGTTGGGCGTTTAACGCCCAAAAGGGGTGAGTTTTGGGCGTTAAACGCCAGAATGTGCACCATTCTGGGCGTTTAACGCCAGGATGGCACAAGAGGGAAGATTTTGTTTTTAATGCCAATTTTTTTTCAAGTTTCCAAAATTTTTCAAAATCAAATCTTTTTCAAATCATATCTTTTCAATCATATGTTTTCAAAATCAATTTCTTTCCATTTTCAAAAATACTTGCTAACAATTAATGATTTGATTCAACATTTCAAGTATGTTGCCTTTTCTGTTGAGAAAGGTTTAATGTTTGAATCATATCTTTTCTTGTTAGCCAAGTCATTAATTTTCAAAATCAAATCTTTTTAAATTGTTTTTCAAATCATATCTTCTCAATCACATCTTTTTAAAACCATAACTTTTCAATCATATCTTCTTGATTTCTAATTTCAAAGTCTTTTTCAAAAATCACTTGATTTCTTTTCCACTCTTAGTTTTCGAAAATCAATTAGTCCTTTTTAATTTCTTATTTCAAAATCTTTTTCAAAAATCACTTGATTTCTTTTCCACTCTTAGTTTTCGAAAATCAATTAGTATTTTTTAAAATGTTTTTAAAATATTTTACTTAATTTTCGAAAATTACTTCCCCCCTTCTCACATCCTTCTATTTATGGACTAACACTATTCCTCAATGAACAATTCGAACTCCATCTATCTTGATAATTTCGAATTCTTCTACTTCTGCCTTTTATTTTTCTTTTTCTCTGACACCTTAAGGAATCTCTATACTGTGACGTAGAGGATTCCATATTTTTTGGTTTTCTTCTCTTTTATATGAGCAGGAGCAAAGACAAAAGCATTCTTGTTGAGGCTGACCCTGAACCTGAAAAGACCTTGAAGCGAAAGCTAAGAGAAGCTAAGGCACAACTCTCTCTGGAGGACCTAACAGAAATCTTCAAACAAGAAGACCCCATGGCAGCCGAAAACAACAACAATGCCAACAATGCAAGGAAGGTGCTGGGTGACTTTACTGCACCTACTCCCGACTTCTATGGGAGAAGCATCTCTATCCCTGCCATTGGAGCAAACAACTTTGAACTTAAGCCTCAATTAGTTTCTCTGATGCAACAGAATTGCAAGTTCCATGGACTTCCATTGGAAGATCCTCATCAGTTTTTAGCTGAGTTCTTGCAAATCTGTGACACTGTCAAGACTAATGGGGTTGACCCTGAGGTCTACAGACTTATGCTATTCCCTTTTGCTGTAAGAGACAGAGCTAGGAGCTTGGGAAAGATACAAATAATTGATCAGAAAGTGTCCATCTGACATGCTTTCTGATTGGAGCATCATAGGTATTTTCTATGATGGTCTCTCTGAGCTGTCCAAGATGTCTTTGGATAGCTCTGCTGGAGGATCTCTTCATCTGAAGAAGACACCTGCAGAAGCTCAAGAGCACATTGAAATGGTTGCAAATAACCAATTCATGTACACTTTTGAAAGGAATCCTGTGAACAATGGGACAACTCAGAAGAAAGGAGTTCTTGAGATTAATACTCTGAATGCCATATTGGCTCAGAACAAGATATTGACTCAGCAAGTCAATTTGATTTCTCAAAGTCTGTCTGGAATGCAAAATGCACCAGGCAGTACTAAGGACACTTCATCTGAAGAAGAAGCTTATGATCCTGAGAACCCTTCAATGGAAGAGGTGAATTACATGGGAGAACCCTATGGAAACACCTATAATCCTTCATGGAGAAATCATCCAAATCTTTCATGGAAGGATCAACAGAGACCTCAACAAGGTTTCAACAATAATAATGGTGGAAGAATCAGGTTTAGCAATAGCAAGCCTTTTCCATCATCTTCTCAGCAACAGACAGAGAATTCTAAGCAGAACCACTCTGACTTAGCAACCATGGTCTCTGATCTAATCAAAACCACTCAAAGTTTCATGACTGAAACAAGGTCCTCCATTAGGAACTTGGAAGCACAAGTGGGACAACTGAGCAAGAAAATTATTGAACTCCCTCCTAGTACTCTTCCAAGCAACACAGAAGAAAATCCAAAAGGAGAGTGCAAGGCCATCAACATGGCCGAATTTGGAGAGGAGGGAGAGGCAGTGAACGCCACTGAGGAAGATCTCAATGGACATCCACTGGCCTCTAATGAGTTCCCTAATGAGAAACCATGGGAGTTTGATGCTCCCACTGAGACCATAGAGATTCCATTGGATTTACTTCTGCCATTCATGAGCTCTGATGAGTATTCCTCCTCTGAAGAGGATGAGTATGTCACTAAAGAGCAAGTTGCAAAATACCTTGGAGCAATCATGAAGCTAAATGACAAGTTATTTGGTAATGAGACTTGGGAGGATGAAACCCCTTTGCCCACCAAAGAACTGGATGACTTGTCTAGGCAGAAATTACCTCAAAAGAGACAGGATCCTGGGAAGTTTTCAATACCTTGTACCATAGGCACCATGACCTTTAAGAAGGCTCTGTGTGACTTAGGGTCAAGTGTAAACCTCATGTCTCTCTCTGTAATGGAAAAGCTAGGGATCTTTGAGGTGCAAGCTACAAAAATCTCACTAGAGATGGCAGACAATTCAAGAAAACAAGCTTATGGACTTGTAGAGGAAGTTCTGGTAAAGGTTGAAGACCATTACATCCCTGATGTTCTAGTAAAGATTAAAGACCATTACATCCCTGCTGATTTCATAGTCCTAGAGACTGGGAAGTGCATGGATGAATCCATCATCCTTGGCAGACCCTTCCTAGCCACAGCAAGGGCTGTGATTGATGTGGACAGAAGAGAATTGATCATTCAAGTGAATGAAGAATCCTTAGTGTTTAAGGCTCAAGGATATCCCTCTGTCACCATGGAGAAGAAGCATGAAGAGTTTCTCTCAAAACAGAGTCAAAACAGAGTCCCCACAGTCAAACTCTAAGTTTGGTGTTGGGAGGCCACAACCAACTTCTAAGTTTGGTGTTGAACTCCCACATTCAAACTCTATGTTTGGTGTTGGGAGGTTCCAACATTGCTCTGAGTATCTGTGAGGCTCCATGAGAGCCCACTG
>NC_029778.3:66580685-66581856 GCF_000817695.3 Arachis duranensis
AAAAAACAGAATGAAAAATAGAAAGAAAAACAGCACACCCTGGAGGAAGATCTTGCTGGCGTTTAAACGCCAGTAAGGGTAGCAATTGGGCGTTTAACGCCCAGTCTGGCACCATTCTGGGCGTTTAACGCCAGAAAGGGGCACCAGACTGGCGTTAAATGCCAGAGAAGGGCAAGAACTTGGCGTTAAACGCCAGAAATGGGCATCAGCCCGGCGTTTAACGCTAGAATTGGCACAAAGGGCATTTTTGCTCGCCACTTGGTGCAGGGATGAATTTTCCTTGACACCTCAGGATCTGTGGACCCCACAGGATCCTCACCTACCCCACCACTCTCTCTCTTCTTCTTCACCCATTCACCAATCACCTCAACACCTCTTCCCCAAAAACCCTTCACCTATCAAATCCCATCTTTCTCTTCACCACTCACATCCATCCTTCATAAAACCCCACCTACCTCACCATTCAAATTCAAACCACTTTCCCACCCTCCCATCGCCAAACCCTACCCCTCTCTTCACTCCTATATAAACCCATCTTCACTCCTTCATTTTCACACAACCTAAACACTACTTCTCCCCCTTTGGCCGAATCACAAAGCCATCTCTATCACCTTCATTTCTTCTTCTTCTACTCTCTTCCTTCTTCTTTTGCTCAAGGACGAGCAAACCTTTTAAGTTTGGTGTGGTAAAAGCATTGCTTTTTGTTTTTCCATAACCATTTATGGCATCCAAGGCCGGAAAAACCTCTAGAAAGAGGAAAGGGAAGGCAAAAGCCTCCTCCTCCGAGTCATGGGAGATGGAGAGATTCATCTCAAGGGTGCATCAAGACCACTTCTATGAAGTTGTGGCCTTGAAGAAGGTGATCCCCGAGGTCCCTTTCAAACTCAAAAAGAGTGAATATCCGGAGATCCAACATGAGATCCGAAGAAGAAGTTGGGAAGTTCTTACCAACCCCATTCAACAAGTCGAAATCTTAATGGTTCAAGAGTTCTATGCCAATGCATGGATCACCAAGAACCATGATCAAAGTGTGAACCCGGACCCAAAGAATTGGCTTACTATGGTTCAGGGGAAATACTTGGATTGTAGTCCGGAAAATGTAAGGCTAGCATTCAACTTGCCCATGATGCAAGGAGATGAACACCCTTACACTAGAAGGGTCAACTTTGAT
>NC_029778.3:66582225-66583003 GCF_000817695.3 Arachis duranensis
CGCCATCATTAAGGTGGACCCGTTCTTTAATTCCTTGTTCTTTATTTTCTGTTTTTCGAAAAAAATCATGCTTATGTTTGTCTATGTTTGTGTCTTGTGATCATTAGTGTCTTAGTGTCTATGCCTTAAAGTTATGAATGTCCTATGAATCCATCACCTTTCTTGAATGAAAAATGTTCTTAATTGAAAAAGAGAAGAATTACATGAATTTTAAATTTTATAACAGATTAATTATTTTGATGTGGTGGCAATACTTTTGTTTTCTGAATGTATGCTTAAACAGCGCATATGTCTTTTGAATTTGTTGTTCATGAATGTTGGCTCTTGAAAGAATGATGAAAAAGGAGACATGTTACTGAGGATCTGAAAAATCATAAAAATGATTCTTGAAGCAAGAAAAAGCAGTTAATACCAAAAAAAGGGAGAAAAGAAAAACGAAAAAAAAAAGAAAGAAAAAAAGAGAAAAACGAAAAAAAAGAGAGAAAAGAAAAAAATAAAGTTGTGATCCAAGGCAAAAAGAGTGTGCTTAAGAACCCTGGACACCTCTAATTGGGGACTCTAGCAAAGCTGAGTCACAATCTGAAAATGTTTACCCAATTATGTGTCTGTGGCATGTATGTATCCGGTGGTAATACCGGAAGACAGAGTGCTTTGGGCCACGGCCAAGACTCAATAAGTAGATGTGTTCAAGAATCATCATACTTAACTAGGAGAATCAACAACATTATCTAGATTCTGAGTTCCTATAGAAGCCAATCATTCTGAATTTCAAAGGATA
>NC_029778.3:66583029-66583805 GCF_000817695.3 Arachis duranensis
TTTTTCTGTGATTTCAGGTATTTTCTTGCTGAAATTGAGGGACTTGAGCAAAAATCTGATTCAGAGACTAAAAAGGACTGCAGATGTTGTTGGATTCTGACCTCCCTGCACTCGAAGTGGATTTTCTGGAGTTACAGAAGCCCAATTGGCGCGCTCTCAACGGCGTTGGAAATTAGACATCCTGGGCTTTCCAGCAATGTGTAATAGTCTATACTTTGTCCGAGATTTGATGGCCCAAACCGGCGTTCCAAATCAGCTCAAAACTGCCCGGCGTTAAACGCCGGAACTAGCACAAGAATGGGAGTTAAACGCCCAAACTGGCACAAAAGCTGGCGTTTAACTCCAAGAGAAGTCTCTACACGAAAATGCTCCAATGCTCAGCCCAAGCACACACCAAGTGGGCCCGGAAGTGGATTTTTATGTCATTTACTCATCTCTGTAAACCCTAGGCTACTAGTTCCCTATATATAGGACCTTTTACTATTGTATTATCATCTTTGGATCTTTGGATCTTTGGATCATTTTAGATCTTTTGATCATCTTTGGACATATAGTTCTTAGATCATTGGTAGGCTGGCCTCACGGCCATGCCTAGACCTTGTTCTTATGTATTTTCAACGGTGGAGTTTCTACACACCATAGATTAAGGTGTGGAGCTCTACTGTACCTCGAGTATTAATGCAATTACTATTGTTCATCTATTCAATTCAGCCTATTCTTGTTCTAAGATATTCATTTGCACCCAAGAACATGATGAATGTGATGATTATGTGACA
>NC_029778.3:66583811-66587467 GCF_000817695.3 Arachis duranensis
TGATGAATATGATGATCCGTGACACTCATCATCATTCTCACCTATAAACGTGTGCCTGACAACCACCTCTGTTCTACCTTAGATTGAGTGGATATCTCTTGGATCCCTTAATAAGAATCTTCGTGGTATAAGCTAGAATTGATGGCGGCATTCAAGAGAATCCGGAAGGTCTAAACCTTGTCTGTGGTATTCTGAGTAGGATTCAATGATTGAATGACTGTGACGAGCTTCAAACTCCTGAAGGCTGGGCGTTAGTGACAGACGCAAAAGAATCACTGGATTCTATTCCAACCTGATTGAGAACCGACAGATGATTAGCCGTGCCGTGACAGGGTGCGTTGAACATTTTCACTGAGAGGATGGGAGGTAGCCACTGACAAAGGTGAAACCCTACATACAGCTTGCCATGGAAAGGAGTAAGAAGGATTGGATGAAGACAGTAGGAAAGCAGAGAGACGGAAGGGACAAAGCATCTCCATACGCTTATCTGAAATTTCCACCAATGAATTGCATAAGTATCTCTATCTTTATCTTTATGTTTTATTCATCATCCATAACCATTTGAGTTTGCCTGACTAAGATTTACAAGGTGACCATAGCTTGCTTCATACCAACAATCTCTGTGGGATCAACCCTTACTCGCGTAAGGTTTATTACTTGGACGACCCAGTACACTTGCTGGTTAGTTGTGCAAAGTTGTGATAAAGAGTTGGGATTACAATTGTGCGTACCATGTTGATGGCGCCATTGATGATCACAATTTCGTGCACCAATTATCTACATTCTGCATTCTGCATTTTGCATTCTGCATAATAAAAAAAATGGGGATCGACACGCCAGCGCCTAGTGCGTGTCTGCGTCCTTCGTGGATACGACATGAGTTAGATTGAACAGAGAGTGGCGCGGGAGCTGGGCAAGAAACATGCCTTAGGCACAGTGCCGCCCACGCGTACTGCACACGTGCGCGCCATTTCCATTTTTGGCGACCCACGCGTCCGCGCCCTTGGCGCGTCTGCGTGGATGGGAAAATTGGCGTAAAACCCTGTTTTGGCCGAAAGTTGGGCTGGCCTCATGCTGGATTCGCGCAAGAGGCACCGTCTCGATCACACGTCTGCGCACTGGACGCTTACGCGTCCCTTCACTTTTGCGCAACCCACGCATCCGCACGCAGTACGTGTGCGCATCGCATGCACTGCCCAATTCCGTCTTCTTACTTCTTTCTCCCTACCTCTTTCTTCTTCCTTTCTCACTTTCTTCCCCTCCCCTCTCATCCTTATTCCCCTTCTATTCTTCTATTTGTTACATTTGCATGTTCGCATTCATGGCATTTTAACTTCATTGTTTCTTCTCCCTTTCTTTTCTATACTTGTTGTTTTCACATTGGTGTTAAAATTCTCTTACTCAACTATTCCATATTTTTTGCACTATTTTGGGTGCGCCTTGACTTGTTTGCTATTTAGTTGACATGCCCTGTGCTTCTATTTATTTTCTCACTTACATGTTGTCGCGACCATGTAGTTGAGAACCTTATTTTATGGCACTAACCCACATATGTTTTATTTCTTTTCATATCTTTGCTTGTGGGTTCTCCCCCTTCCTTTTTCTCTTCTTTCAGGATGGCCACCAAGAGGGAAAAGGAAAGTTTCTAACTGGAGCAACAAACAAGTTTGCCGCACAATCTTTGAAGAAAAGCATCAGTTGGAGCCACCCGTCCACTTGTACATCTCTGCATGCACCGAGGATGGTACAAGTTAGAATTTTGTATAATTTACAGGGGCCAGTCGCTTGTAACGGGTTCATCTAAAACTAAAATACTGAATTACTAGAAATGACTATGTAAATTTGATTGCTATGCTTATGATTTCTCTATGTCAATAATGTTCTACCAGCCCAGATGGTAAGTTTCTTGTATTTTTATCGGCAAGACGTTCAATTGACTCTAGAGTCCACTCTGCTACAAATTCACTTCAGAGACTTGATTGGCATACTGACATGAAGCAATATAAATCTGCAATAGTTTATGATGTGGTAAGATTTCTATTATGATTATTTAACATGCAAGCATTGTTGTTGAGCTTTATCATTTTTGCTTGTATTAAGAATGAGCATTAGCTTTTTGGCTCCCATTTGGGAAATAAAAGCTCATCTATACCTTTTTGGCTACAAGATGACATGGCAGCAGATGAGACTTTACAGGTAGAGTCTATACTCTATACCTTGAGTTTATGAAGTAATGCTTGTAATTGTGCTTCGGAAGTTAGTCTAATAAATTCCACTCACATTTCCAGCTACAAAGAAAAAATTGCTAATCTTTTACCGTCTTAGTCATTGTTATAGAACTAAAAATATTGGAACCATGTTTGATATAAGCTTCTTAATTTGTTGTCGCAACTTGTTATGTTTCTTACATATTTATTGGTAATTTCTTTGTAGGTGGAAGATTTCATCAAAGCCATATGTTAGGGACTTGGGTATCATGGGTGCTCAAAGTCCTACATCGAGTAGTATGGGATGCTTGATGTTGTATATAAGGAGAGTGGTTCTTCCCCCTTAACAGCTAGCTTTTTTAAGGTGTGGTTTTCCACTTTTCTTATATACTTAACATTGGTATCCAAAGCCGTTGTTGCAAAATCCAGCCTCTACGCGCAACTAACCAGCAAGTGCACTGGGTCGTCCAAGTAATACCTTACGTGAGTAAGGGTCGATCCCACGGAGATTATTGGTTTGAAGCAATCAATGTTTATTTTATTAATCTTAGTCAGGAGGCCAATAAAGTTATTTGGATTTAGTTGTAAGAAGTCAAAGTATTTAAAATTGTAAGTTAAAATAATAGAGAATAATAGCGTTACTTGTTGTGCAGTAATGGGGAATATGTTGGAGTTTTGGAGATGCTTTGTCCTCTGACTTCAACTCTTCCTTGAAATCCTTCAACACACGCAAGGCTCCTTCCATGGCAAGCTCTATGTAGGGTGTCACCGTTGTCAGTGGCTACTTCCCATCCTCTCAGTGAAAACGTTCCTATGCTCTGTCACAGCACGGCTAATCATCTGTCGGTTCTCAATCAGGTTGGAATAGAATCCATTGATTCTTTTGCGTCTGTCACTAACGCCCAGCCCTCAGGAGTTTGAAGCACATCACAGTCATTCAATCCCGGAATCCTACTCGGAATACCACTGACAAGGTTTAGACTTTCCGGATTCTCATGAATGCCGCCATCAATCCGGCTTATACCGCGAAGATTCTGTTGGGGAATCTAAGAGAAGTTCATTCAGTCTGATGTAGAATGGAGGTGTTTGTCAGGCACATGTTCATAGATTGAGAGAGGTGATGAGTGTCACGGATCATCACCTCTTTCACAATTAAGCGCAAATAAACATCTTAGATAAGAACAAGCGTATTTGAATGGAAAACAAAGGAATTGTATTAAATCATCGAGACGCTGCAGAGCTCCTCACCCCCAAAAATGGAGTTTAGAGACTCATGCCGTCACAAAGTATGTAATTCAGATCTGAAAAATGTCATGAGGTACAAGAAATGTCTGTAAAAGTTGTTTAAATAGTAAACTAGTAACCTAGGTTTACAGAAAATGAGTAAACTAAGATAATTGGTGCAGAAATCCACTTCTGGGGCCCACTTGGTGTGTGCTGGGGCTGAGA
>NC_029778.3:66588434-66591522 GCF_000817695.3 Arachis duranensis
TTTAGCCGCTTAGGCCTGGATTTTATTTCCTTGGGCCCTCCTATCCATTGATGCTCAAAGCCTTGGATCTTTTTTACTCTTGCCTAGTGCTCATGGCTTGTGAATATTTTTTTTTTTAACTGCTTTTTCTTGCTTCAAGAATCAATTTCATGATTTTTCAGATCATCAATAATATTTTTCGTGTTCCTCATTCCTTCAGGAGCCAATATTCATCAGATTCAAAGTACAATTTATGCACTGTTCAAGCATTCATTCAGAGAACAAAAAGTATTGCCACCACATATAATTAATTATAATTTTTATTATTGAGAACTCGAAAAATATAGATTACTTCTTTATTCTAAAAAAATCTACTACTTTATTCATGCCTGATGATGATGAGAAAAATAAATTATAGCTTAATTGGACATAAAATCAAAATAGACATACTAATTACTACTAAATATCTCCTAAGGTGAATTTCTATAATAATACTATTACTAAGCTAAAGCAAAAATTGGAACTCAGCAACCTGTTGTTTTGAGGAGTAGATGTTCCTCTAATCTGTGGGGTGTTGTTCAAGGACTAATTTTTGGCGCTTCAGCTCCCTTAGATCACGCCCTTGCTCTTCCTGTTCCTTGAGCAGTTTGCAAAGCATGCTACTTTGATTATTCTATTCTTCCTTTATTTGATCCATAGCTTCTTGCAATCTGGAAATAGAAGCCTCAAGATGTTCCTAATATTCGAATTGGGGCAGTTCTGGGAGGGCTTCTTGTGCTCTCCTCTTGGTTGAATCATCTTGTTGCTATTGTCTGACCATTGATATTCCAGTAATGGGCTTTTCAATTAGGATATATTCAGTTATTCCCATCTTTACTCCAGCATCTTTGCAAAGCATAGAAATTAAGCTTGGATAAGCCAATCTGGCGTCCTTAGAATTCCTGTTTGCTATTTTATAGAGCTCACAGGAGATCAGCTGATGGACTTCCACTTCTTTTCCCAACATGATGCAGTGAATCATTACTGCTCTTTTAATAGTGACCTCAGAGCGGTTGCTGGTGGGCAGTATGGAACGCCCTACGAAATCCAGCCAACCTCTGGCTACTGGTTTCAGATCTTCCCTTTTGAGTTGAACTGGGATGCCAGTCGTGCTGGTGGTCCACTTGGCTCCAGGGATACATATATCCTCCAGAACTTTGTCCAGCCCTTTATTGACCCTCATCATTCTCCTATTAAAGGAATCTGGGTCATCTTTCAGTTGAGGAATCTTGAATATCTCCCTGATCCTGTCAGAATTGGTATGAATGATCTTCCCTCTAACTAGGGTCTTATGGTCAAAGAGAGCAGCTCCAATGATTCTTTGCCTTTCTGTCTGCCATAGATTAGCATAAAATTCCTGAACCATGTTCCTTCCCACTTTCGTTGCCGAAAACAGTATATAGGGAGGGGGAGGGTGGGAAATTTTTCGAAAATAAGAAGGAGATAAGGTAGAAGATATGATTTATAAAAGATAGATATGATAAGAAAAGATATAGTTTTAAAAAGAGAAAGATATAAATCATAATTTAAAAGATAAATTTGAAATTTTTAATTTTGAAAAAGATTTAAAAAAAAGATAATTGAGTTTTGAAAAATAAATTTAAAAGAGTTGGATTGGATTGGAAAACCATTTGGCTTTATGAATTAAGATATATTTAATATTTTTGAAACGTGGATTTTTAGAAATCAGGGTTTTTGGAAAACTAACTTTGATATGATTGATGACAATTTGGAACATGTTGATGCAAGAAATCATAAATTGAAACATGAAAAATTTTGAAAAATTAGGATTAAAAACGAATTTGTTACCTTCTCCCACCATCCTGGCGTTAAACGCCCACATGGTGCATGTTTTGGGCGTTTAACGCCCACATGTTGCTTCTCCTGGGCGTTCAACGCCCATCTGGTGCTTCTTTCTGGCGTTGAACGCCAGGAGGTCCTTCATCACTGGGCGTTTTTCTGAACGCCCAGGATGCTAGCAGACTGGCGTTAAACGCCCAGAAGGTGCATCTTTCTGGCGTTTAACGCCCAGAAGATGCTCCTTTTTGGCGTTTAACGCCCAGAAGGCTACCTTTACTGGCGTTAAACGCCCAGTGGGTGCTTCTTTTGGGCGTTTAACGCCCAAAGTATTTCTTACTGGCTTTTTCACGCCAGTGAGCTTCCAAATTTCCCTGTA
The DNA here is from genome assembly GCF_000817695.3 of Arachis duranensis. Classification (NCBI taxonomy): domain Eukaryota; kingdom Viridiplantae; phylum Streptophyta; class Magnoliopsida; order Fabales; family Fabaceae; genus Arachis; species Arachis duranensis. Next base: position 66,590,629 of record NC_029778.3, read on the forward strand.
ACTCTGTGACTTCAACCAATTGCTATTTCACCTTTGAAGATACTTGGACTCAACCTGTAAAGAAAAGAAAATTTATTTAATTAGTAAATGAACTTTGTAAATGGCTGGGTTGCCTCCCAGCAAGCGCTTCTTTAATGTCATTAGCTGGACTGTCACTGATCTTCAATGAAGTCTCAGTCTTGAGCATTCTTGCTCGAAATTACCTTCAAGATAGTGTTTAACTCTTTGTCCATTAACAATGAACTTTTTGTTAGAGTCACTATCCTGAAGTTCTATGTATCCATATGGTGATACACTTGTAATTACATATGGACCTCTCCACCGGGATTTTAATTTCCCAGGGAATAATTTGAGCCTTGAATTAAATAGCAGAACTTTCTGTCCTGGCTCAAAGACTCTGGATGACAATTTCTTATCATGCCATCTTTTTGCTTTCTCCTTGTAAATTTTTGCATTCTCAAAAGCATTGAGTATGACATCCTCTAGCTCATTTAACTGGAGCAATCGTCTTTCTCCAGCTAACTTGGCATCAAGGTTCAGAAATCTGGTTGCCCAGTAGGCCTTGTGCTCCAGTTCCACTGGCAAGTGACACGCCTTTCCATACACAAGCTGGTATGGAGAGGTACCTATAGGGGTCTTGAATGCTGTTCTATATGCCCACAGAGCATCATCCAAGCTCCTTGCCCAATCCTTTCTACGGTTAATTACAGGCCGTTCCAGGATTCTTTTAAGTTTTCTATTTGAGACTTCAGCTTGCCCATTAGTTTGTGGATGATATGGAGTAGCCACCCTGTGGTTGACTCCATAACGTACCAGAGCAGAGTAAAGCTGTTTATTGCAGAAATGAGTGCCCCCATCACTGATTAACACTCTAGGGATACCAAATCTGCTGAA
>NC_029778.3:66592992-66593704 GCF_000817695.3 Arachis duranensis
TCATGCCTCCTTTCTTAGGGACAACTTGGACAGGGCTTACCCAGGGGTTGTCAGAAATAGGATAAATAATCCCAGCCTCTAGTAATTTAGTGACCTCTTTCTGCACCACTTCTTTCATAGCTGGATTCAGTCGCCTTTGTGGTTGGACCACTGGTTTGGCGTCATCTTCCAGTAAGATCTTGTGCATACATCTTGCTGGGCTAATGCCCTTAAGATCACTAATGGACCACCCAAGAGCTGTCTTGTGTGTCCTTAGCACTTGAATTAGTGCTTCCTCTTCCTGTGGCTCTAAAGTAGAGCTTATAATTACAGGAAAGGTATCACCTTCTCCCAGAAATGCATATTTCAGGGATGGTGGTAATGGCTTGAGTTCGGGTTTTGGAGGTTTCTCCTCTTCTTGAGGGATTTTCAGAGGTTCTATTATCTTCTCTGATTCCTCCAAATCAGGCTGAACATCTTTAAAGATGTCCTCTAGCTCTGATTCGAGACTCTCAGCCATATTGACCTCTCTTACCAGAGAGTCAATAATATCAACACTCATGCAGTCATTTGGGGTGTCTGGATGTTGCATGGCTTTGACAACATTCAACTTAAACTCCTCCTCATTGACTCTCAAGGTCACTTCCCCTTTTTGGACATCAATGAGGGTTCAGCCAGTAGCTAGGAAAGGTCTTCCTAGAATGAAAGTTGCACTCTTGTGCTCCTCCATTTC
>NC_029778.3:66594166-66594800 GCF_000817695.3 Arachis duranensis
AGTGGGTTGGGAAGCCTTTTTAGAAGGGTTGTTATCAGCACTTGTATGTGACTGATCACCCACTGGCATTTGAATGTCAAGTGTGGAAGCTGGAGTGGCGTTAGACGCCACCTCCTCATTGGTTACTGGCGTTTGAACGCCAGAACCATGTTCCCTTTAGGCGTTCAACGCCGGATTCATGCTTGTTTCTGGCGTTGAATGCCAGGAATGAGCATGGTCTGGGCGTTTAGCGCCAGCATCATTCCTCTCTGGGCTCTGATTGTCCTCAGAGGGATTTTGAGTAGACATCTGTTCATTTCTTGGCTTCCTGCTGCTTTGAAGTGAGGTATTTAACGTTTTCCCACTTCTTAATTGAACTGCTTGGCATTCTTCTGCTATTTGTTTTGACAGTTGCTTTTCTTTCTGCTTTAATTGCACTTCCATATTCCTGTTAGCCATTCTTGTTTTCTGTAATATTTCCTTGAATTCGGCTAGCTGCTGAGTTAGAAAGTCCAATTGTTGATTAATTTCATTAGCCTGATCCACCGGACTGAGTTCTGCAGTTACTGTTTTGGCTTCTTCTTTCATGGAAGATTCACTGCTTAGGTACAGATGCTGATTTCTGGCAACTGTATCAATGAGCTCTTGAGCTTCT
>NC_029778.3:66595093-66595224 GCF_000817695.3 Arachis duranensis
TAGGAATTTTTCTGACAGCTGTTTCCATGTTTTTATGCTGTTCTTAGGCTGGTTATTTAACCACCTCTTAGCTTGGTCTTTTACAGCAAATGGAAACAGTAATAATCTGTAGACATCCTGATCTACTTCCT
>NC_029778.3:66595340-66596650 GCF_000817695.3 Arachis duranensis
GAATACTGGCAGTTTTGCTGCACCATGATAATGAGCTGAGGATTCAGCTCAAAGCTACTAACTCCAATGGAAGGTATACAGTACTACTCCCATATGAAGCAGTAGTGGGGTTAGCATATGACCCCAGAGTCCTCTTGGACTGTTCATTCCTACTTGTTTCCATACTGGATTACAAGAGATAATTTATATGTTGATTTAAAAAATGGAATAAGTAAAAACAAAATATATAAAAAGAAGTAAAAAATATTTTTTTTCCGAAAAAAATTGAAATTAAAATCTAAAATTTTATGTATAAAAAATTTCGAAAAAGTAGTTCAAGATTAGTTAGAAAATATAAAATTTTTTTGAATTTTGAATTTTATGATGAAAGAGAAAAACACACAAAAGACACAAGACTTAAAATTTTTAGATCTAGTGCTCCTTATTTTCGAAAATTTTTGGAGGGAAAACACCAAGGAACACCAAACTTAAAAATTTTAAGATCAAGACACAAGAAAACTCAAGAATACCTTGAAAGTTCACAAGAACACCAAGAACAAAAGAAAGAACACCAAACTTAAAATTTTTAGAAAACCAAGACAAATTTTCGAAAATTATATCAAAATTAACAAGAAAACACCAAACTTAAAATTTGGTACAAGATTTAATCCAAGAAAAATTATTTTTGAAAAAGGTTCCAAAGGATATACCCAATTATTAAGAACAACTACTAAAGCTCCAGCAAAATGGGCAGCAACTTCAGAGTTAATTCTAAAAATGGATATAAGTAAAAAAAAATTTTTTTTTTGAAAGTTACTGTTTGAAAAAGCACAAGAGAGACAAGAAAAGACACAAAACAAGAAAAACTAAAGATCAATCAATAAAATTGGACAAGAACAACTTGAAGATCAAGGAAGAACCAAGAACACTAACACGAAAATTTTAAAGAAAATATAAAATATGTAATTAACACCAAACTTAGAATAAGACACTAAATTCACGAAAAATCAACAATTAATTAAGAAAAATAATATTTTTGAAAAGAAATTTTTGAAAAGAAATTATCCTATCAAAATTTAATGACTCTGTAACAACAAAAATAAATTATTCCTGATCTAAGAAATAAAATAAGCCTTCAATTGTTCAAACTCAATAATCCCCGGCAACGGCGCCAAAAACTTGGTGCACGAATTTGTGATTCGCACAACTAACCAGCAAGTGCACTGGGTCGTCCAAGTAATACCTTACGTGAGTAAGGGTCGATCCCACGGAGATTATTGGTTTGAAGCAATCAATGTTTATTTTATTAATCTTAGTCAGGAGGCCAATAA
>NC_029778.3:66597283-66597427 GCF_000817695.3 Arachis duranensis
TAACTCCGGATCATGACGTTTTTCTGGCGTTTAACTCCAGACAGCAGCATGAACTTGGCGTTCAACGCCAAGTTACGTCGTCTATCCTCGTGCAAAGTATGGACTATTATATATTGCTGGAAAGCCCTGGATGTCTACTTTCCA
>NC_029778.3:66597631-66602203 GCF_000817695.3 Arachis duranensis
ACCTGAAATCACAGAAAAACACACAAACTCATAGTAAAGTCCAGAAATATGATTTTTGCCTAAAAACTAATATTATTCTACTAAAAACTAACTGAAACATGCTAAAATCTACATGAAATTACTCCCAAAAAGCGTATAAAATATCCGCTCATCAGCTAACTTTTAGAATTCATCCTGATTTCCACAAAATTCAGAACCAAATAGAAACAATAATAGACAAGATTAAAAGATTATAATTCCAGAGATCTTTTCTCCAAATTTCAAGACTGGAGAGTACATTAGAATTAGGAAGCACAAGGTACTTGGTTGTGTAGGTTTTTGCATGTAATGTTTATAGATGTAGGTACATAAACTTTCATGGTTGAAATTTTGGAGATAGCGAATTCTAGTGTAACCAGTTTCAATATCTATATCAAAGGGTTTGGCACTAGCATTTGATTTTATTTATAGATCCTTGGTAAAATTAATATTTATGAAGAGGATTCTTCATAAATATTTGAAATTTAATGTTTTATTTTACAACGATTGTAACTAAAAAATTTTGGTTTACAATGATCTAATATTTTGTATAAATTTTATTTTTATATTTAAAAGTTTATTTGCATTAATTGTTTATTATTTTTTAAATAGAAAAAATAATTAAAAAAATATAGCTATTAAAATCGACAGCAGCGTTGTCGCTTTTTAAATTAAAAATAGACAAATAAAACAAATATAGACAAAGAATTTGTCAGTAATAAACAATTAAATCGACGGCCATTGTGTCGATTTTATTGAATCAAATATTGACTAAAACACCGTCGATTTTATATGATAATATCGACGATAATGTTTTCGATTTTATTAAGCAGGTAAAATTCACAAACTCATATTATAGACGAAGATATTGTCAATTTTATTGAATCAAATATCGACAGAAATGTCGTCGATTTTAATAAGAAGGTAAAATTCTCAAACTCATATTATAGATATAAATATTGTCGATTTTATTAAATTATTATCGACGGCTAGGTAAGCCGTCGATTTTATTAGGATTTTGAAAAATCGACAAGGTTAATAGCGACCACCACCGCTGTCTATTTTGCCGTCGATTTTGAATATTATCGACGGCCTAGCCGTCGATTTTAACAATGTTTTTTGTAATAGTGAGAGTGGTTTTTATTAATTATGTTACACATTTGTAGAAAGCTTTAGAGTTTTCGTGATCATATTTTGTATAAATGAATATTTAGATTAGATATGATGGTAAAAAAATTTAAAAAATAAATAAATTAAGTACTAGAAATATCTAATAATAATATTTAAAAATATCTAGATTAGTATTTATTAGAAATATTTAAGATAAATTTTTAAAAAGAATAATCTAAAAATTATAATGTACTAATTTGTGAAGTCTATCTAGGTAAGTCATCGTAGAATTCATTATAATCAATTAAAAAACACATCAAATCTCAAATATCGTTGTATTCTCTTTTTAGTTTACCAATAATACAACTATTAATTATTGTTTTTCCAACTATTCATTTAAATTATTCTTTCATCAAAACTAACTCATCTACTCTTGTTATAACATTTAAGTCTATAATATACTAAAAAAACTTCAAATTATTATTATTTCATAAAATTAATATTATTTTTTTATCTTGTGTAAATTTGAGAAATTCTGTCAAAAACAATAATGATTTAGCAACAGTTTAACATGCTATGTGTTTTTTTTTTTTTTTCTTGGCTGAAATGATAGTAGCAATGGATCGGAGGTATTATAGAAGATGAAAAAAAACGAGGTTGAAAATTATAGGAAAAAAATTTATAAATTTTTCATAACTTTTAATGGAAATCAATATAAATTTAATATTTAGATACTCTTGTTAAATACAACTCATCTTTATGCGGATGTAAAATGAGTTTAATTTTTTCATAGATAATTTTATCGATATCTTCATCCTTTATTAGTAGCAATATTCAAAATTATTACATAGCCAAACCTAAAAATGAAGTAACTTCGTGATGACATAAGGCTTTATAAAGATTCGCTTGGTACTGTATGTAGTTATTTAATGCAAGAATTGAGCTAAAGCGTTCTTCACGACGTAGTTTGCAATGATGCTGTTTGTCCTCTCAGTTGGATGAAAAGAGTCCCAAAACACAAATTTAGAAGCATCCATGCAACTGAAGCTACTTGCCCTGCTGCATGCATATCCCATCTCAAACATTCCAGTAGCACAACATGCCATTGACGCCACCTGAAACCCTGTTCAACAATTTATTATTTAAATTTACACATACGTTAATTAAAAGAAAAATATAATATGTTTTTCCACATCACATATTAATGTGTAAATATATTTATGTGAATATGGATAAAATATCATGTATGAAAATACCAATATAAAAAGTCTACGTTTAGAACACAATACGTTTATAGCCAAGTAACAGCTAATAAGTATTAACATGTTTGATCATTGGATGTAACATCTTACACGTAATATGCATAGAATAATTATAGGTGGAAAAGTTTAACTTACCATATTGGGCAGGCTTTTGAACAATATGCAACAAAATATCATATGGATTAGAAAATACCAATCTGATCCCAGGGAGGTCCTTATTGAGCTTATTTGTTAACATGCTGAGCTTATTATTAAACTCCAATGCTATGTTATTGTAATTGGAGACACAATCATTCCCATCAACAAAATTTGTGGTTCTCTCCAATGGCAAACACCCCATGGGGGGAATGCCCCCAAGAGATATCTTCCTTGCACCAAGACTATAGAGTTTCTTGATAAAATTCTCAGCAATTCCGGCCAAAAAATTTTGATACTCGCTTGGTGTGTATTCAGATGCTCTGCCAGAGAACGCATAATAGTTCTCTAGGAAGTCGTTTGTTCCTAGACTTGTCATGTGCAATGACTTGCCTATGCTTTCTTTTGCCTTGCTCTCTCCAACATAGGCTTTAAGTTTTTTTTGGTATTCCTCGTAGTACTCCAACTGCCTCCATAGTGGTATCACAGACTGCAATAGAATATTGAAATTAATTCATACTCCTTACTTAATCACATTCTATCTTATCTATGCTTGAATGAAGAATAAGAATAAATCGACTCAATAATACTTCAAACTTGATATGTATTAATGTATATATAACATTTTTAGTTATACCTACTATTAAACGCTCATTTAAAGATCAAATAAAAAAATGTTATTTAAAATGAAGGTCAAAATACAATGGTTAAAAAATTATTATTGTTCAATAAGATTTTTAATCCTAGGAACAATATTTGTGAGAAATTTAAAATGTTATTTTCGAAGCCCCGTTATGATCCCTGCTTGCTATGTTTGCATTTTTTCTCTTTATTTTATGTTGTCACTTTTACTTTTTATCACATATATATATATCAATCAGTGCAACTATAAGCGAATAATTTGAGGTAAGTAATTTTAATTCATATTGATCAATATTTTTCGTCAATAACAAGGTTTTAAAAAATAATTTGAATTAGTCGGTCAAATTAGTCGAACTATAAACTGCTAAAAAATACGATTTAATTTGATACAGAAATCGATCAATAAAAAAATTGAATATGAACCGAAAGATCAGAAAAAATTGGTGGGTCAGATTAAACTAAAAACTGACCGATTTTTAAAATTTGTCAAAAAAAATATCGATTTGGATCTCCTTAAAGAAAAGGACCAGAAATCGAAAAAAAGAACGAAAAGTAGAAACATAATCTCAATGAAAAGGATCAGAGATTTGAGGAGGAGGAGAAAAGTGAAAAAAAATCAACAGATAAAACAAGGAGCAGAACAAGAGAGAAATCAGCGACGGAAATTGGAATGGCACGACAAATAAAAATGTGTCATAGTGTGAATGTGTTATTTAATTGTACGATGTTTGGAAACCTTAGATTTCAATTCTCATCGAAATTGAATTCAATTTTAATGTTTGAAACAAAAATAATTAAATTACCTTAGATAGAATTTAATTTAATTCTGTTATTTTTTCTCAAAATTAATTCCAATCTAAATAAGTTCGATTTAGAATTTCATTTTATTGAAATTTCACTTAAAATTTTAAATGTTTAAAATATTTTTATGATTTAATTATTTTTTTAAATTTTTTTTATTTACTTTCTCTCGATACCTCTCATCTTTTAATACACATTTTTTCTTCTCTCACCATCTTTATTTCTTTCTTTGAACATTTCAAGTGAAGTTGTATCAAGCATGACACTCACAAGTCACAAGTTAGGATATATAATTTTATATGTTTAACTTATATAATTTTATTCTAATTTAATAACAATAATTAATTGCTATAATTTGTTGTTAATAACTAACCTTTTTTTACCTATTATGTCAATAGACTACTTAACAAGTTAGTTCTTGATAATTCATATTTATTTTTTGTTTTTGATTTATGTTGGAATCAATTATGAAGAACTATTTAATTTTTGTAATTAATAACAATATTTTTAAATTTAATATTTTTAGATTAATCCAATTTTTTATTTTTTTAAAAGAGATGGACAAATTTTAGTTGAAAAAAATTTAGTTAAAAAAATATAATTT
>NC_029778.3:66602291-66605589 GCF_000817695.3 Arachis duranensis
TTCTATAATTTTACTAATTTATTTTAAATACTAGAATTCAATTCAATTTTATACTATTAAATATTTTTAAACAGGCTGTTAGGATTTTAATAAAGATATAGATTATTAAAATTTAGGCCTAATTAATCTTTTTCTTTTCTTACTGAGATTTATTTTTTTCTAATATCTATTGAGTTCAATAATACCAAAAACATACTAACAAAAAAACTAATACCAAAAAAAAAATATTTACTTCAATTTCTTTTTCACTTTTAACATAAGTTATACTCATTTAAAATATTAATATAATATAATATGTATAATCTAAATAAATATATGTTGAAATATATGTGTTTGAAAGAAAAAATAATTTTGTAATCACTAAAACTTCTAAATTCATAATTAATTTAATCCTAATTAAAAGATGAATTGATCAAAAATTTTCGTCCAATAATTATAATTATAATATGACACTAATATAAAAACTTTATTTAAAAGATTAAAACTTAACATATTAATTAATGTAATAAAAGTATAATTTGATTATTTGTATTTATTTTTTATGTTTATTTACTATTTTATATATTATATTATGAATTTATTATTATAATTCAATTATATCAATTAAACCATAGTTAAATTAGTATACCAATCATAAAAACGGTTTAATAGTCAATTTAGTTTTTAGAACTTTAGTCAATAGTCTAATATTTTTAGCCTAGTAATTTAGTATTATATTTTTAGTCAATATTTTTAAATATTACTAACTAATTATTGACAAAAATAATAAACTGTATTACTATATATGTTATAATTCTATACATTTATTTTCACATATATTTCTTTTTCTAATGTATAAAAGAATTAAAGTGACAATTAATTCGAAACTAAAAGAGTAATTATCGTGCTAACATTTACTTATAGAAAAGAGGCATTTTATTGATTTGATGAAAAAAATAATTGTATAGACAAAACTCAATATTTAAAATTTTAAATTTCATGAATGATGAAATTGGATGGGACTTGGAGTCCGATATTTTTTTTTTCAATTTTGGATGGAATCTCAGCTTTTTTTTTTAACATAAAATAATTTACTTGTCAATATATATTTTATAACGGGTATGTAAATAATAAATCTTGTAGAAACTATTTAAAATGTTAAATAGTTTAAAGGACACTAAGCAACATGTTTGTTTATATATATATATTGTGTGTGTTTGTGTGCGCGCACGAGCACGTGATAAAGTATTATTTTATTTTCTAATATTTATATTAAGTTTTAATTTTGTTTTTAATATTTATAATATTTAACTTTTGTCTTAAATATTTTATTTTTTTATTTTTGTCATATGTTCAAAATTAAATAATTTTAAAAAAATATTAGTTATTTTTTATTATTATTATTTTCTTCTTTCTTTTGTTCTTCTACTATTTTTATCCCAAATCAGAACTATTACTAATGATCACTATTTTTTTCATTATTTAAAAGAAAATTATAAAGGAGAAAAAAGTTATTTTTGGATAAAAAATTAATTTTAATTGAAAAACTAAAATAAAATAAAATAAGATATTTAAATAAAAATATAACATTTTAAATATTAGAGATAAAATTAAAATTTAGTTTAAATATTAAAGACTAAAATTAACTACTTGCATTTATAAAAGAAATTTTGTATACTATGTTGATATTTACATAAAGTTAAGTCCTAAAATGTTTTCTGAAATTAATTGCATATACTAAAATAGTCTTTAAAATTTTAATTAAATCAATTAAGTTTTCAAAACTGGTAAAATAGTACCACGTTACTCTCTAACAATGTGATGAGTTATTTAACGAAAATAATAATAGACTAACATACTCACACAATACACAACAGGACAATAAAGCCGGTCTGCAACCCCGGTACTTAAGAGGCACATCATTGCCATACACAACCTCGTGTTTATTGATGTTCCTAACGTTGTCAAACAAATTTTAAATTATTTATTGCATTTTTTTGGTGACTCAATTATTTATTGCATTTGATTCATTATAATTTCAGTTTTAATATTGTAAATTAAACAATATTGTATAATAATACTTTACATTTATTTATTGAGATTTTATATACTTAATTATTAAAGATATTTTAATATTAATACTAATTAAATAATAACAAAAAAAATTAAAAATTATTGACCTTTAAAATGTCTCTTTTAAATATATTCTAATTATATTTTGGGAGTTAAAGCTATTCACGAAAAAATCGACTTGTCCTATCATATTATATGAAGGTAATTCTCAATGCATGGTATCATTGAATAATATTAACATATAGACCATTCAGATAAAGATGTTTAACACGTCTTTTTTTAAAGATATTTTTTAGTAACTAAAATTTAACACATATAATCGATTAAACTAAGTTATTTTTGTTAAAATTAGGCTATACAAATTAATTTGACCAAAAAAATACTGAATTAAATTTTGAATTTATCTAAATTAATAATATTTTTTATAAAAAATGATTACAATACCCTTATTATAAAAAAATGACTAAAATACTCTTATTATATATTTTAATTTTGTGAATCTTAAATTCTAGCCATTTACTTCTCTGCCATTATAGGATTAAGATTTAGAGTTTTCAAAATTTATATATATATATATATAAGAGTATTTTAGTCATTTTTCATAATAAGGTATTGTAATTATTTTCTATAAAAAATAATATTAATTTAGACCAATTCAAGATTTGATTTATTATTTTTTCGGTTAAATTAATTTGTCTAACCTAATTTTGACAAAAATAACATAGCTTAATCGATTATATGTGTTAGATTTTAATTAATAGAAAATATCTTTAAAAAAAGACATTTTAAACGTCTTTATCTGAGTGACTCCCTTAAAATATTAGTAGTTAAATTGAAACCGAATGACTTAATATTTCATTTTTTTGCAATAAATTATATAAAAATATTTTTAAAAGTATGTAAAATATTTTTATATAATAAAAATGGTATATTTTACAATATATTTTTATATAATTTATGAACAAGAATACATACTTATTATAGTCCCATTTGTTTTCTTTTTTGTTTTTTTTTTAATGAAAAACGTATTGGTGTGTTAAAGGCAATCCCATTAAAAGTGGTACATTTTAATATTTTGTTTTTGTTCAAAACAAAATAATAAATATACTTTTTGTTTTTAACGTTTATATTGAAAAACGGGAGAATTTTAAATATAATTGATGAAATGGATTTAAAATATTAAAAATAAAACTAAAGCTTTCTAAAATTGTTAGAGAAAAAATTAAAGTATATTTTACCTTTATAA
>NC_029778.3:66605607-66616752 GCF_000817695.3 Arachis duranensis
TTTTTTTAAAATAGCATTATGTGGTGTACAAAAGACTAAACAAATAAAACTAGCATCATGTGATGTCTAAATTTAAATAGTGATTTTTTCGGTTAGCAACATCAACTCTGTACTCATCCCATGTGAGACATGCTTCTACCAACGAAAGAAGGGACAAAAATACGTATCACCTAAATCCACAAAATCATTTTCATGAATTAATTATTTTATCATAATGGGCTTGTACTACTGGAAGTAAATTTGCTTTTGAAAAATATCACATTCTAATTCCATATTCAAACTTTTTTGCTATGTATCAACCATAACGAATTAACTAGCAAACAGATCAAAATAAAAAATATCAAACATATAAATGAGGGAGGCATTCTTCGCGGCATCTAAATAGTTAATGGTGTAACTGAAACTTTAATTTTTAAATTAAAAATTTGAAAACAAATATTTAAATTAGCTTCTAAAAAATTTTAAATACAATATTTTGGTCCTTCAATAAAATTTTATTATTTTAGAAGTCTCCGAAAAATATTCTCATAAAAGATATTGATACTTTCTTTGCTTTTAATAAAATTTTTAATATACATGTTAAATAAATAAATTTTTAACTAATTTTATTATAAACAATTAAATTTCAAAAAATAATTATCAGAACACAAATTTATGTTCTTATCTAGACACAAATCCATTTGAAAACGACTAAAGTATTTTAAAATTTCTTAATAATGAGGTTAGGTATTTACTAAAAATTTAATTTGTTTGTGAAGTTTGACGAGAGTTTAGCAAAGTGGTATCTTATATATATTGGTCGCATATACGAAAAATATTTTCAAAATTTCAATTGTCCCGATTACAATTCTGATATTGAAAAAGTGCACTAAGTTAGTTTTTCAACCTTCAACTATTTTTCATCAAGTAGTGACTCGTTACATTATTAAAGATTAATGTGGTGCATTTTTATTCGTTTCAAGATATAATTAACGCAATTGACATCACAGAAACTATTTTAGTACACCCAACTAACCTCGGGAACTATTTGGAATTTAACTCCATCATGGTACGTGTTTTATTTGATCAGTTAGTTTACCATTGCTACAAAACCAACCACCTGTGATTCTGTTATTAAACCTTATTTGAACTATAATATATATGATCACAGCTTTTGCTAGATAACCGTTAGTAGTGTTTTCTAGATAAGGAGAAAATAATAACATTTTTTGAATAACTTAAGTAAAACCAGTAACTAACAATTTATTTGAATAACAAGGCATTACATAAAGTGTTAATTACCAGCACATTGGAAGTAGCATTGTCATAGCCAGTAGCAGCGGAAGCAAAAGAGACTCCACTGGCAAAGTCTGAGATCTTATACTTGGGATCCAGGTATGCTGGTATATATGGCTTTATCCCAAATGCTTCAGATATGAAATCTGTCGCTATTCTGCCATTGCTGAACCTCCCAGTTGGCTTGCCTCCCAGAAAGTCACGGCCGTACGGCTGGAAATTGCTCCGTGCAACGGTTGGTATGAAATTGTTGTTTCCGGCGTCAACAGACGAATCACCGAAGACAATGATGGCCGGAACCTTTTTAGCAGTAGCTCTGGTGATAAATGAGAGCAACAGGAAGATGCACAAAATAGGTGTGCGTTGCAGCTTCTTTCTAGGCACTTCCATTGTGTGTTTGCTTAAGGTAACTTTGAGTGAGCTCTCAGTTGGTAGCTTGTGTCCAATAAATAGTGGTCTGATTGGAATATTAATGGAACTCTGATTTTTAGGTGAGGAAGTTGTTGGGATTCATAATATTTGATTGACATCTATCTATGGCAAGAGTTATGATCCTCTTTTTAAGTGATGCTTTATTGGCACATTTTGTTTCAACAACCGGAAGTTTAATTTGTACTGTTATCATACATCATGAAAATGAGAATGAGAATGAATTGATATTTTATTTGAGTAGAGTAAGAAAAATGCAACAAAAAGTTTTAGTGGGCGAATAAAAATGATTTTGAAAGATGAAAATGACAAAAGGAAAATTTTAAAAATTAAGATAATATTAGGTTAATAAAAATGACCAAATATTATGTTTTCATTTAGCCTTAAATGAACTTGAAGAGTGGAAAATGTGACTTTAACGTAGAACTGCCGGAAAAAAAATTATAAATTAGTATACCGAAAAGCTATCTGTACGCTATTCATGTATATATTTAATGCACTCTTAATAGTAATTATATTATAGAGTAAATGTTCGAAATCATACTTAAAAAATCATTCATTTTTTAAATTAGTTTTCAAAAGATTTTCTAATCAAATTCATGTTATAAAAATTTTAAATTTATCATATTAGTCCTTCCGTCATTTTTGTTGCAAACAACATCAAAATTTACTGATATAATATGTTAAGTGATACCACACTGAACACAACATACATTTGACACTCTTAATTAGTTGTTGTTGATTGAAAATAATTAAAATCAAAGAAAGGAGTTATTTGAGAATTAGTAAGTTGGTTCTCGAATGGAAATTTACATCGAGAAGGTCTTGTGATTGGAGATATCGAGTAAAAGTCTGATTAGCATAACGGGCTAATAAATTGATTGAAGAAGTAGATTGAAGCTCTCGAGATTCGAAAATTGTTTTCCAAGACGTTATATGATCAAGCAAAAGAAGCAGGACTAGTTACACATATTTTCAGAAGGCTCGAAAATACAAGGGTTAGAACTATGCTTCAGAAATTATTCTCGAACACTCACATCCTAGTGACTTTCTGAGTATGCTTCGAGTCAATTTTCTGTGGGGTTCCTTCCATTCCTTTTCGTTTACTTTTTCTGCAAACTTTACTTTTCTTGCAAGTTTTGTCTTTCAAGCAACATTTACTTTACTTATTCAATTTTATGTTTCGAAACCTTTATTTTCCATGTCAAAAGTCCTTTGATTCGATCGGAGGCATTTTACTGTTTTTCTTTAAATTCAATGCAATTCATATCAATTTCAGGCAATTTATTTTCGAAGTCTTTATTTATGTTTTCACATTTTCTCGAATATTGTCTAATTAAGGGGTCCTTAATGCACTTTTAGAAAACTGGTACTCACAAAGAGGAGTAGGTTTCACTCCCAAACTATTAGATATCGAATCACCATCGATTTGCTAAAAATCGACAATACAAATTGGTATGCCTGATAGGACAGTTTGAAGTTAAGTGTGTCAAATGATCTTATGTAGCCATAGTGAAAGCAATTAAGAAGTTGAAGGATTGTATACATGGCGGAAGAAGTTTCAAATGTTAATGGTGGTTCATCCACAAATGACAGTGCACCGGTAGTTGTACAACCTTCGGATGTTACTTCACGTTCGGAAAGTGTGGTTGTAAGTTAAACTGTGGCAGTTACTAATGTGCAAGCTGGAAATAATGGGCGTAATACTCGCCCACGTGGTAATTCAACACCAATACAGCCCCAAGTAACAGTTGGTTGGCCTCCTTATGACCTTCCTCCAGGTTATACGCCACCAGTAAGTGGCTTTGGCCCTCCAATCCGATTTGGAGGTGCAAGTGGAGTAAATAATGTTTAGATTTTACAACAACATCCCGAGTATTCTCGAGATTATAATGTGAGTTCTACATCGAATGCTTCTAATTCAATAGCAACATTTCAACAACATGTAGAAGAAAGTCATCATGATTTAGTCAATTTATTGACTCAACAAATGACTATAATTCTAAATCCCATGATTGCTGATCACGAAACAAAGTTTGATTGTCTTGTGAGGCAAGTCAAGCGAATTTCTTGAATCATTGATTATGATGAAAAGGAAAGGCAGAATGCAAGGGAAAATGATGAGGGTTTTGAAAATATATTTCAAAATGAACTTGATGCTTTTAGGGGCAGAGAAAACCCTCAGTTAGTTCCTCGTGGTTAAAATGCAGATGACGTCTTAGCTCGATTACGTGTTAATCAAGTTGGTGAGCGTTATCAGGTCACAAGAATTATGGAAGATGTCCTTAATAGGGTCAGATTTAATATAGGGTTCATGAATTGACCCCATTTTGTGTCACCTTTTCCTCATAACATTCAAATGGCTGAAGTGCCAAGAAGAATAAAAAATCCCAAAATAGTTACAAAGTTTGCAGGAGAAGCTGGGGAATCGACTATTGAACATGTTGCTTGATATTTGGTTGAGATTAGAAATTTAGCCAATGATGAAAATTTGAAAATGAAGTTTTTCCCTTCTTCGTTGACAAAGAATGCATTTACTTGATTTTCGAATCTTAGACCAAATTCGATAACAACATGGGCTCAGTTAGAAAATACCTTTCATGCCCAATTTTACCGAGGAGAACTGAGTGTAGAAGTTACTGATCTAGTGGCTTTGAGACGAGAAGATGGTGAAACCATCGATGATTATATAATTCATTTTTAAAACGTTATGAGTAGCTGCTATGTGTCTCTTCCTGAAAGTGAAGTGGTAAAAATAGCGGTTATGGGGTTAGAATTTTATATGGGTCGAAATTTTCTTAATACCTGACTTGGCTCATTTGGCTGAGAGAGTTCGTCAGGTTGAAATTCTAAAGAAATAAAAAGAGAAATATAAGAATGATGAAAGGAGGTTGAAGAATAAATCTTTTTCTCGAAAAGAGAAAGTCTCTTATGTGGTAATGGAGTCCTTTGATGAGGAGTTCGATCTATAGGCAGAAGTGGATTTGACCGAACTTAGGAAAGGCCCACCTTATGTTTGCTCTTTATTAAAGAAAATCCCTAACATTGAAAAGTTGAGTTATTCAAAACAGAAAAGTGGAAAGAGATATAGTTTTGATATTTCAAAATATGATCAGGTTTTCGATGTGTTGCTTAAAGATAAATAGTTAATTTTACTTGAAGGCTGAACTTTGCTCTTGGTAAAAGATTTAAAAGAGAAACCTTATTATAAGTTTCATCAAGTAACTAATCATTCGACTAACAACTGTGTCCGTTTCAGGGATCTGATATAAGAAGCTATCATGGAAGGGCGGTTGAAATTCGATGATGAAAAGAAAGACATGAAGGTTGATTCTGATCGCTTTGATAGTGAGGCTAGTTTTGCAGAGCCATGTTTCGGTGTAAATACGGTTAGGATGTCTTATGACTTTGACGTGACTTTAGGAGATTTTGAGTCGAATGACTGTGTTGTTTTCCCCGGTGTGGGGGATGGATTACTAGAGTTTCTAATGCAGCAAAAAATGAAAGATCAGAACGTATTTCTGTGTCCTAGGTGCAATGCAATTTTCGATGCAGAGGCTGCAATGATTTTCGAGAAGGAAAGGATTAAGAGGGTGTTAGCTCACAAAAAAGAGCCTGGCAGAAGCATCCTATTCGACAAACAAAAGGAAAAAGTTCTGATGGTCCTCAGAGGAATGTTGCTGCACTCATAAATCGTTCTCAAGCCTTGGGTGTACAAAGGATTCGAAACTGTCAAGCGTTTTAGAATAGGGATGCTTATTATAAACATAATCCATAGTGGGGTTATAGAGGTCCTCCTTGAGGTCGATATCCTTATTTTTGTGGCCGGGCCAGAGGGTAACAAAAGGGGCAAAAGAAGGAGAAGACATCGGTCATCTAAAGTGTTTCAAGACAACAAAGCAAAGGGGGCAACCCCTTCTATGCATTCTCGGGTAGTGTTTCCAATCGATGGATAAACTTATCCAAAGGGTGTTCCTTCTTTAGTGAAATTGGATAAGGGTAAAGCTGTGGTTGTTGCTTCTGAAGTGATAAAGATAAAGTTGATGACCTAGATGAGGAGTATTTCAAAGAAGGAGAAGATGTGAGATGGTCAGTACTATTTCGATCATCCCAACTGAGTACTTGGGAGAATATAAAGGTAATCCGATGGAAGATTATGACGTTGATGATGAGGAAGCCTTTGCGTTCATTTGATATGAAGATGAACCTGGTTATTTTCAAAGGCTTTCTAAAAAGCATAAATCTCATCTGTGTCCACTACACATTACAGCAGTTATGATTGGGATCAAAATAAATAAAGTCCTTATTGATGGAGGAGCAGCAATTAGCCTCCTGCTAGAGAAGATGTTAAAGAATGTGGAGAAACACCCTAATGACTTAATTCTTACTAACATTTCTATGACAGATTATAGTGGTGTTTTAACCCGTGCAAAAGGATTGGTGACTCTTGGGGTGAAAGTTGGGTCCTTTGATCGAAATATTGTCTTTGTGGTAGTGTCATCAAAGGCTAGTTATAATGCCTTGCTGGGGCGTGATTAGATCCATGAAGTTGGGGTTGTACCATCCACTATGCGTCAAAGCGTCATTCTTTAGACAGATGATGGAAAACCTGAAGTAGTCAAGGCTGATTCGAATTTATATGTCGAGCAGTTACATGTCAATTTCAGGGTGTATAGTCCTAAATTAAAGCCTTTAAATGTTGATAGGGTACTCAATTCTTTCAATTGTGAATTTTGTAATTTGACTTCAAACGGTTTAAATGTGAAGCTTCGCCATCTAAAACTTAGTGTTCCTCCATCTGAGTGGGATTGTTCAACACAAGTGGTAGTTCAAAAACGTTCTTTCATGGCAGGTGATCAAGACGTCTTGAATTATCTAGTAATTTTGAATAAGTACTTAAGTAATTTCCCTTCAGCTGAGAATAAAGATGATTCTTCTGATAAAGTTGAATCATTTAGGAATGTAGCTTCATCTTCTTCAGGTAGCATAGATTCGATTCCTTCAATCAAATTTAGTCATGGTTTAAATGTCTTTTGTTCCCGTAGTTTTAATACTATTATCAATCAAACTACTGCCGACATAGCAGAAGTACATTGTATTGAAAACAAAGTTGTTAATTCAATGGACAATCAAGTGTATTTCAATCCCAATGAATCTATTGATTTGTCTTTTGGTTTCATATATGATTTAGAACCTTAGGGTTTTGAAAAATATTCAGTAAAGGATGATGAATATACAAAGGGTTTCAAGTTGCAGGATCCTTTAGAAGAAATTAATTTTGGATCTATTGACGATGTTCGAATTACTTACATATGTATGGACTTTGCAAACCCATTTCGAGCAGAATTGTTCCATCTTTTACATGAATTTAAAGATTGTTTTGCTTGGGATTATCTTGAGATGCTTGGTCTTGATTTTTCTCTAGTGGAACATCGATTAGCTTTAAGACCGAATGCTCGACCTGTAAAGCAAATGCCTCGGTGATTTGCTCCTGAATTTAATCAAAAGATTAAATAAGAGATTGAACATTTGATTAAGGCAAAGTTTATTCGAACCGCACGATATGTAGAATGGGTTTCGAACATTGTCCCTGTAATGAAGAAAAATGGAAAATTAAGAGTATCCATTGATTTTCGAGATTTGAATAATGCTACTCCAAAAGATGAATATTTTATGCCCATAGCAGATATGTTAATTGATTCTTCTGTAGGTAATGAAATTTTAAGTTTCATGGACGGTTATTCGGGATATAACCAAATCATTATTGCAGAAGATGATGTCCCATGGAATCGAAAAGCAGTTTTTGACACATCATCTTCTGCAATAAAGATTTGACGATATCCCGAATAGTATTCATTGCTGGTGTGACATATCAACGTGCCATGAATACTATTTTCCATGAGTACATTGAAAACTTTTTGGAAGTGTATATTGATGATGTTATGGTTAAATCAAATTCTCCTATTACTATGAATTCTCACCCTTTTGGCTATGACTCTGGTTACAATTATGTTGCAGGAAGAAGAGATTACAATGAGAACAGGCATCAAGATTGGAAGTATCAAAGATGGGAGGAGCCACAAGGATTTGATCAACCCTCATGGCAACAACCACCTCCAATGGACTATCAACAACCATTCTGTGATGCATATCAAGGCAATGGCTATGGTGAGCACTCTTTTGACTACCAACAAGACCCACCATATGCCTATGAACCCCTTCTTCCTCAATATAATTTTAAACCACCATACTCACAAGCTCCTTTCCACCAAACACCTCCGTATGACCCTAATCCATATCCACCATACCAACCACCTTATGAGCTAAATGAACACTCCTATCCACCCCAAACCTCCATGGAGAAAGTATTTGCCGATTTAAACTCTACTATACAATGTCTGGTCACCCAAATCGGACCACCGAATACCTTCAACAATCAACCCTCAAGCTCTAGTGCACTTCCTTTTCAACCATATAATGATCCACCCATTCTATCACCACTCATCCCATCACCACTATCCATGGAAGAGCACCCACATCCATCAATCCAAGAGCAAGATGATCTTAGTTATGCTATTGAAATGGAATAAGAGTCAAGGGATTGTCTCAAGGAAACAGTAGATCAATTTCATGCAACCCTTCATCAATTGGAGCAAGCAATAAATCAATTACCTTTTAGACGTTCGGACACTCAAGGAACCCCCATGGCTTCATGTGGAGAATCTAATGAAGAACGTAGCATGAAGGAGACACTAGAAACTCCAGTGGACAGTAAGGAGCATGACTTTATACTGGAACAAGTGGAGGAAGCCATAATTGTTGAAGAAGAAGAAGCGGTTGAAGACTTAGGAGATGCAGAACCTCCATGGGAAATTCAAGTCATAAAGCCTCCTTCCAAAGTATTTGAAATTGATGTTGAGGAGGGAGTACAACCTCCAAGGCATGTCATAATAGAAGACTTGGAAGAGGTTAATCAAGAGATGGAGATTCAAGAAGAAGAGGCACAACCTCCCATGCCTTGGTGCGCAATAAAGAAGAGATTAAATTGGAAGAAAGTTACCAAGAGGAAGAGGTTGAAATTGAAGAAGCTTGCAAAGAGGAGGAAGTTGCCAGAGGAGAGCACAAGGGAGTAGAGCTTCCACGTTCATTCCAAACACCTCCCCCTAAGTTGCCATCATCCTTCACAACATTCAAGTGGGTAAAATTCATATCCCTTAGCTTTCTAATTCCACTTGAATATGGGCTACTGGAGACGGATGGTCAACTTAGAGCTCTTTGTGACATTAAGAGTAAGAAGAAGATGGTCAGTGATAAGATTTATCCTGCAAGGTTCAACATGGTTGTGTGCTCAAAATTTAAACGCAAAGGTTGGTGTAAAGCTCAACTGAATGGGTTTAGGAAGTTGTTTGGCCGCTTTAGTGAGAATTCAGATTGCCTGCCACCCGGTTGGAACACTAATAATCAACAAGAAGACGGGTGCAAAAGCAAGGTTTGGGACCCCGGAATTCAATCTAGAAATCAATACTCTTGGGGCCTTGTCACTTGCTTCAACTTGCTTAAAGGCTTTCTGCGCCTAGTTTGGGACCCCGGAGGCTACTGGAATTCTAAACACTGGTGGAGATTCCTGGATCAGTACAAGCACAAGCCACCATAACAAGGAGCTCACCAGAATGTCCAACTTAAGGACTTTAACTAAAAGTGCTAGGTGGGAGACAACCCACCATGGTATGATCGTTCCCTCTCCATTTTACTCTGTTTTTGAATTCTGATTGAACCTGGAATTTTTGCATAACATTCATTACATTTTTCATTCTGCATACTGTATATAAAAAAAAAGAAGAAAAAATCGCACGCGACGCGACAGCATCGCTGACGCGTCCGCGTCACTAGTGCGTTGGGTAGAAAAGAATTGAACAGAGAGTCACGCGAGAGCGAGGCTGGAGGCGCACCTTTAGCATAATTTGACCCGACGCGACCGCGTCATGTGGGAACTTTGGCCTCCCACGCGACCGCGTCACCCACGCGGCCGCGTTCCATGAAAATCGACGTGAAAAGAGTGCATAGCCGAAAGTTATGCTGGAGTGGTGCTGGACTGGTGCTGAAAGCACAACCTTACCACGCGGATATATGGCTCACGCGTCCGCGTCATATCCCCATATTGGCCACTCACGGGATCGCGTCGACCACGCGATCGCGTCACCCAAAATTTGGCAAAATAAGATTTTGAACAGAGAGTTGTGCGAGCGCGAGGCTGCCCTCGCGCCAGTAGCATAAAACGTGTCACGCGACTGCGTGACCGATGCGACTGCGTCGATTAACTTCAAACGCAAGTCACGCGACCGCGTCCCCACACGTCCGCGTCGCTTTCGCCGCATAACTTATCCAGAGCAGGCAAATATCTTATCTTTTCTTCCCTATATCTACTTCTTTTCTTCCTTTCTTATTTCTTTTCTTCTTTCTTCTTCCTTTTCTTACTTTCTTCTTCTCATCCCTCTTCACTTCCATTTAATTTATTTGCATAGTTTCATTCATTGCATTATCTTCATTGGTGTTAGATATTTATTTAATTTGCTTGTGGATTATTCAAAGAATTGTTTGACAATTATATAACTTTTTTTTTAAAAAAAAAGGTTGCTTGCATGTTCAATTTAATAATTTCAATGACTTATTTACCATGCATGCTATGTGTTTGTGAAAAAGCCCGTATGGCATCATGCACTTTTCTACATTATTCTATTTAATGCCTGCTTTTCACAAATTCCATTTATTATTATAATAATTGATTTTAATTGTCAATACAAACGTGATAGTTTGTTACGGAGTGATGCTTGATCTATGCTACTCATGCCCTTGCCGGCATGCCAATACACATCCTGCATCTACTTACCCTTTCATGCACTTATTCTATTCCCTTTGATGAACTTTTCACATGTTGTCATGACCATGTGTAACCTTCATTGATCTATAGCATGCATTGACTATCACTCACTCATTCCTCTTCCTTGCTCTATCTCTTAGAATTTAATTTACTTTCTCTTTCTGATGACAAGTCATCATATACCCATTTTTCAAGCTAATTTCACTTGTTTTATTAGTTTTTATGCACTTTCTTGCATCCTAAGTAAGTGATTTGGAGTGAAAATGCATAACTTCTTTAAATCAAACAATCACCATGAAATTAATGTTAACTCATAAGGTTTAAGCTAATTTTAATTGAATTTTAATTGATTTATAAGCCTTGTGAATTTAGTGATACTTGGAATGGTTGTTTTGGTTTAATGTAGGTGAAGAAAAGAATAAAAGAGAAAAGCGTGGCCTAAGAAAGCGTGACCAAAGGAGAAGAAAACGTGGTCAAAGGAAGGAGAAGTGTGCCGCATGAAAAGAAGGGAGGCAAGCATTGCCCTCCACAAGGGCACACTGCCCTCTAGGAGGGCAACATAA
>NC_029778.3:66617221-66621466 GCF_000817695.3 Arachis duranensis
TCCAAGCTTGCAAGTGATTTAATCTTCCTGTTCCAACACCTTGAAAGAAAAAAGAAAACATACACATATCATTAGATTTTTAAATAATATAAATGCAACAAATACTTTTTTATTAGTACAAAAGAGAATGTTCAAAATAAAATTGTGGTCATAATCTTAGTATAAGTGATATGATACTTCATTTATATATCATGAAAATTCAACTTTATTATTCTAACTACTCACATCATACCAATATCAATGTTTTCACATTTAAAAAGAGAAAATATTTTCTATAACATAGATACTTAGTCAAAAAGAGAAATATTAGAAAGTTAATTTTTACCTTTGGTTTTTTCTTCAAACCATACTTGTTCCGAAGCCAATCTCCTCCACAAATGAGAGCTTCAATGGACTCTTGATTTAGTCGAGAACGATATTCATCAATAACTCTTCCTCCAGCACAAAATGAAGACTCTGAAGCCACCGTTGAGACAGGAATTGCTAATATGTCTGCTGCCATTTTAGATAAAACCTTGAATTTCAAGCTATTGTTTTTCCACCACTCCAAAGCACTAAAAGACTTAGAATTGCCTTCAGGAATGTAAGCACTCTCATCAAGATAAACTTCTAATTCTGATTTTGTTGGATGAATGGCTTCTTTTTCTCGAACCATATTCAACATTTCATCAATTCCACTAATTTCAGAACTAACCACATTAGAAGAAGCAACTAGACTATTAGTGTTAACTCCACTTATTATTGTCTCACCATGATATTTTTCAGCATATTCATCATACATTTCTTGCAATGTATTCTTCACTTTTTCAATATTTTCAGCAGCCACATGCTCAGGTTTGTAAATTAAAGGAAAACAGAATTTAATAACATGTAATTTGCACCTAGGATCCAAAACACAAGCAAGAGACATTACCATATTGCATTCTCCCCAATATTTGTCAAACTTTTCTTTCATTGAGGTTGCCATTTTTCTCATGAAGGAATCTCTATCTTCAATAGCATCATCAATTACTTGTTTCACTCTCCAAACTTCAGGAAGGTACAAGTTTGCAGTAGGATACTCACTACCAGAAATGACATGAGTAGCAAGATTAAAAACTTTTAAAAGTTTGCAAATCTTCTCAACTTTTCTCCAATCCTCTGATGATGGTTCGTAATTGTAATGAGGTTCTCTTTCCTTATACACAGGAAACACTGATTTAAACTTCAAAGCCACAGATAACATGTTGTAAGTAGAATTCCATCTTGTAGGACAATCAATTATGAGTTTTTTCTCCTTCAAACGCTTGTTTTCAGCAATCTCAACAAATGTTTTAAATCTTGAATCATTAAAATTGACATACTTGACACTCTCACGAACTTTATGAATAATATCTTTAATTTTACCTAGCCCATCTTGTACCAACAAATTCAGAATGTGTGCACAGCACCTAACATGAAATAAACTACCACCAACAGGTAATGAGTTGTTATCTGAAATAGTATCCTTAAGAGCCCTTAGACATGAATCATTATAGGAAGCATTGTCAACAGATACTGAAAAGACTTTATTTTCAATTCCCCAAGTCTTCAAACACTTGAAAATAGCATCAGCAACATCAATGCCACGTCTAGGAGCAGGTACCTGAACAAAACTCAAAACCCTCTTTTGAAGATTCCATCCTGCATCAATAAAGTGACCTGTGAAAACCATATATTCAACAATTTGATGGCTTGATCTCCACATGTCAGTTGTCAAACTTATCTTCCTAACACCTTGTAACAAAGCCTTCAATTGTTTCTTTTCAGCCTCATATATTGCCAAGCAATCACTTCGAGCAGTTTTACGAGAAATTTTATGAAATTCAGAATTGGCATATTGGAAGCCCCACATCCAAACTTCATCCTCAACAATGCTGAAAGGATGCTCATGAACCATAATTGCTGTAGCAATTATTTGTCTCATCTTCTCTTGAGAATATCTTGCACCTGGTGTCACAAAGGGATTAACACTTGAATTAGAAGGTTGAAATGGAATCAATGGTTGCTTCTTTTGTGCAGCAACATGCAATCTCCTTTGTAAGCAACTACTAGAACGCCTCCATAAATATGAAGTACTAGCTCCTTTTCCAGCATAAGAAAACATTGATTTGCAATACTTGCAAATAGCTTTTGTACCTTCAGAACTTTCAACTTGATCAAAATCATTCTAAATTGGTGAAGTCTTCTTCCTTTTTTTTGTAACAACAGTTTCATTACTACCATTTTCATCCGTGACTGGTTGATTTGTAATAGTTGTTGTGTGTGTTGGTACAATGCCAGTGTCTATTGTTGGTATTGTTGGTACTGACTGATTAATTTCTTCTCCATTTAAAGAAATAGAATTGGCCAATGGATTACTTGGAGTTACAGATTCAGCCATTTCTAAAGCTTATTATAATGCCTAAACAAAAATTAACAGACAACATTATCTCATGATTTTTTTGGCTTTCATCATATCAATGGCATAAAGTAAGAACCTTTTAATAAAAAAAATTGATAAAATTTTATATTCAAAAAAGTAGAAATAATATCACAACACAAACAAAAAAAATCGAACTTAAAAAAAGATCTTTGACAGACAAAAACCCTAATTGATGAAAAATATTTAATATTATAACAACATATATAAAAAATAACAAAATAAAAAATAATGACATGAGAAAGAAGAAGAAGTACTTGCAGTCAAAGGAAGAGAAGATGAAGAGGATGGTAGATCGGTAGCTGGTAGTGGTAGGAACGTGTAAAGTGGAGAAGAGAAAAGAAAAAGACCGTGTAT
Source organism: Arachis duranensis (assembly GCF_000817695.3). Taxonomy (NCBI): domain Eukaryota; kingdom Viridiplantae; phylum Streptophyta; class Magnoliopsida; order Fabales; family Fabaceae; genus Arachis; species Arachis duranensis. Next base: position 66,620,019 of record NC_029778.3, read on the forward strand.
ATGTATATTTCTTTATTAGTGTGGAGGGAAAGTTTTTAGAAATATTTTATTTGATTGACTTTTGATATTCCAATATCAAAGATTAAAGATATTAAGAAAATAAAAATGCACATATATAATTAAAGAGATAAATGGCTGAGTGGATAAAGGTATTTTCATAAGATAGAAGACGCAAGTTCAAATTCTTCCAATAGCATTTTTATTAGTATAATAAAACTCTCTATATATATTTACAGGCTCAGGCCGGCCTGACAGGCCCAACAGGCTATTTCAAAAGCCTAGGCCTGACCTTTTAAAGAATATAGGCTTTTTTAATAGCCTGAGCCTGGGCCTATTTCCTATCAGGCCAGGCCAAACACAGGCCAGGCTGCAGGCCCCTGGCAGGCCGCCTGGCCTATTTCCACCCCTAATTATGGTGCCAAGAAAGCCAAGGAAATTGAGTAGCATGTGTTTCTGCCATGATTCGAACACGGGACGTCAAAATGGAAACACTGCCCTGCCTTCCGCGAGGGCAGGGCAGCATTGTATTGTGGCATGAATCTGGCGCACCAAGGCACCATTCTGGCGCACCACAGCATCATCTGGCAGCACCAGCAGCGCACCACAGCACAATTCTGGCGCACCAACTTTTTCTGCCCTGCCCTCCGCGAGGGCAGGGCAGCATCCTGCGCACCAAGCCTGCACCACGCTGCACCACGCACGCACCAAGTACCAAATCCTGCCCTGCCCTCCACAAGGGCAGGGCAGCCTCCTGGAAGCTATTATTTTTGGGCCAAAAATTGAATTAAAAATCCAATTTAATTCATTTCTTCACCAAATCAAAAGCCCATTCAAATCCCAAAATCCAAGAATAGAAAGTGTATAAATAGGAGCTAGTTTGATGTAATTAGGACCTTTTACTTGACTTTTTAATTTTGCACTTTCTTTGAGCTTTGAATTTTTGCAACTTTTCTTGAGAGACTGAACCGAGATTTCAGAGAATTGGGGAGGAGAATTGATCTCTCTTCTTCCTCGTTCTTGCTTAGGCCTTTTTAATTTCCTTGTTTTGAGTTTTGGGTGTGAAGAATTGAGGAAATTCTGTCTCAATCTCCATTCAAAATCTCTTTAAACCCTCTTCTGCATAATTAAATCTAATTTTAGTTCCTTTACTGCTTCTTCTTTAATTTCTTGTCAATTGCTTTTGTGGACTTGGATCTGGGAAGGCAATTGAGATCTAGACTTTGCTATCTAGTCTCTTGAGTCCTGAGATCCCAATTTCCTTGTTGGTTCTTCTGTGAACCCTGCTGCACTTTAATTTCAATTTCTGTTTGAACTTTAGTTTATTTCAATTCATCTTCTACTTTATTAATTGTTGCAATCTACTTTCTCTTGCTGGAATTCTGAATTCCCAATCCTTAATTCCCCTTTTATATTCAAGCAATTTACATTTCTTGCACTTTAAGTTTCAG
>NC_029778.3:66622176-66628914 GCF_000817695.3 Arachis duranensis
TTTTATCCCCCTCAAAGAATCCTAAGATTGAAGACTGAGGTGCAGACATTCACTCAAATGGAGGTTGAAAACTTATATGAAGCATGGGAAAGATATAAGGCACTATTGAGGAAATGTCCACCAGAGATGTTCACTGAGTGGGACAAGTTGCAGAACTTCTATGAAGGACTCACTCTTAAGGCTCAAGAAGCACTTGATCATTCAGCTGGAGGCTCTTTGCAACTCATGAAAACTACAGAGGAAGCTCAAAACCTCATTGATATGGTGGCCAATAACCAATATTTCTTTGCTCATCAAAGACAACGCCAACCATCACAAAGAAGAGGAGTAATGGAGTTGGAAGGAGTGGATTCAATTCTAGCTCAGAACAAGATAATGCAGTAGCAGATTCAACAACAGTTTGAGCAAGTTGCCAAAAGGATTGATGGCTTGCAAGTTGCATCAGTGAGTGCCACAAGCCAACCACCAACTACTTGGGTGCAAAGTGAAGAAACTCAAGAGGAGCAACAGCAAGAGCAAGTCCAGTACATGCACAACCAAAATCTTGGAACAAATGAAGTCTATGGTGATACTTACAATCCATCTTGGAAGAACCATCCCAACCTCAGATGGGGAGACAACCATAATCAAAACCAACAACCATGGCAAAGAAACTCAAGTCAGAACAATTGGAAAAGCACAAACCACAACCCCCAGCCAAACACTAACCAAAATACATACAGAAAACCACAAAATAATTACCCCAACTCTAACCATTATCCACCCAATAACCACCCAACAAACCAAAATACCTATCATCATCTATCAACACCCCAAAACCAACCAATCTCACAAGACTCTCAGAGGATCACTAATCTAGAGATGCTCATGGAGAAAATGATGAAGAACCAAGAATTGACAACAAAGAGCCAAGAAGCCTCTATGAAGAACCTAGAGAGGCAGATTGGACAGATCTCTAAGAAAATTTCTGTTGAAAAACCATCAAGTTCACTACCTGTTGACACCATTCCCAACCCAAAGGAAGAATGCAAGGTCGTGCAACTAAGAAGTGGAAAAGTGTTAGTGGATGGCAACCAAGGAGCAACCAAGAATAATGACGATGAGCCAACAAAGAATGATGAAGCCATCAACAAGGACATGATAAGCAAGAATGTCCCAGAAAAACTCATAGAGGAAAACAGCGAACCACAGAATCTAAAGAAAGGAAAGCAGATCATGGAAGAACCAAATCCAAAACAACATCAAGTGGAGAAGAGCTCAACACCACCACTACCGTATCCACAGAGATTCCACAAGGAGACAAAGGATCAGCATTTCCACAAATTTCTTGAGACTTTCAAGAAGTTGGAAATCAACATACCTTTAGCTGAGGCATTGGAGCAAATGCCTCTGTATGCCAAGTTCTTGAAAGAGTTCATCAACAAGAAAAGAAGTTGGAATGAAAAGGAGACTGTAATGCTTAGTGAAGAATGCAGTGCACTCATTAAAAAGGGACTCCCTCCCAAGCTTGAAGATCCTGGAGGTTTCTTCCTACCCTGCACTATTGGAAACCTATTCATCAACAAGGGAATGTGTGATTTAGGAGCAAGCATAAATCTAAGCCCATCTTCTTTAGTAAAAAAGCTTGGCATAGAGGAGGTGAAACCAATACAGATGTCTTTGGAGTTGGTGGACCAATCAGTAATATATCCTAAAGGTCTGATTGAGAACCTTTTAGTTAAGGTTGACAAGTTCATTTATCCTGCAGATTTTATGATCCTGGATTCTTTAGAAAATGGAAATGACTCCATAATACTTGGTCGACCATTTTTGGCCACTGCTAGAGCCATTGTGGATATAGAGCAGGGAGAGTTAACCCTCAGGATGCATGAGGAGAGCATCATCTTGAAAGTCTTTCCAGAATTACAAAGGAATGAAGAAACAAGCAAAACAAGTGGTGATTTCCTTCCAAAGCAAGCAACCGACAAAGTAGTAGAACAGAAAAACAAGCAGATGCAAGAAGAAAAAGGAATTCAAAAGGAAGCAGGGGTGATAAACAAGGGGTGATAAACAAGAAGGAAGGTACACAACCCAAGTCACTGTCAAGAAAGAAAGATCAACAAGAAAGAAAAAGATGAAGAGCAAGAATAAGGCTCACAAAGGGTGGAAGAACAAGAAAATTCTAACTGAGGGATTTTCCAAAGGTGACAAAGTACAATTAGTATATCAACAGCTAGGAACAGAAGATTATTACACTGTCAACCAAATACTTTCTCTTAAGCATATGGAAATTGAGCATTAAGGCACGCAGAGAAAGCTGACAGTGAGAGGTGACAAGTTGAGACATCACCAACATCAACCACCCTAAAGGGAGTTCAATGTCAAGCTAGTGACAATAAAAGAGCGCTTCATGGGAGGCAACCCATGATTTAAGATTTCTGTCTTCTCTTGCATTTAATAAGCTATGATTCCTCTGAGTATGATTTTGAACTTTCATGCCTGATAAATGCATACATTGTTTTGAAGCACATGTCAAACTTCTAAGTTTGGTGTACCTTAAGGCACACCCAAGTTCATTTTTCAAAAAAGGGGATTATTCTTAGAACATATGCATAATTCTTTTGATGAAGCATATGACCAAACACTAAGTTTGGTGTCTGCATGTGTAACAATGTTCAGAAGATCATTTTCCTATTTATGGAATCAAAACCATACAGAAAGGGATCATGCATCAAGTTTTTATCATAAAATACATCAATTGTGAAGAATGGTTTGCATTGATAAGCCGTCCCCTCAACAAGAGATAAGTTTGGTGTTCACCAACTTTTAGCATTTTCATTTAAGGACGCAATTGATCACAAAAAAAAATTAAATAACAGTTAAACAGAACAGAACAATTTTTTTTCTTTATTTACAAGTCAATAGCTAACGTTTATATTAATATCTAAGTCTAGCTGTTTTGGTTCATATAGATCTCGACAAAAGCAAGGAGGGGCCACGGCTAGGACAAGCTTAGAGAGGAATGGTCACATGTGCCTAGGGAGATGTGCCCCTTGGGAAGCAGAACATGCATGCATGCATCATTGAACGCCTAAATGCATGCAGCCAATGGGAGAAGGATCCTCGTCAAAGCCTCAACAATGCATGCAGACCGTCCATTCCATGAACCCCTTAGATGAACAACTCAATCTCAACCCTTCATGAGCACTAATGAGCTCCTTCTTCATTCATTGTGGTTTTGTTGGAAAGCTTGAAGAATCTGCCTATTAATAGCCGTAGCACTAAACGGTTCACACACTCATTCAAGCTACCTTCACATGAAAACCATAATCCCCTCTACTCCCAAAACCAACATAATTCCCTTATCTCACACAACAGAACCGAACCAAAACTCATCCCAAACACAACACATACTTCTTCTATTCTCACTTTTCCTTTCTTCTCACCTCAAATCCAATGGCCTCCTCAAGTTCAAAAAGAAGGCCGGGAAAGGAACCTATGGTAGCCGAACCTCCATCATTTGATGCAAACAAATTTAGATCCCAATTCCATGAAGGCAGATATCATAGGTTCATGAAGACAAAGAATGTAATCTATGAGAAAGGCCTTGAGTTGAGAGACGGAGAATACCCCATCATGAGGCAAATCACTAAAGAAAGAAGGTGGGAACTCTTATGTGCTCCTCTAATTGACATCAGTGCAGTCATGATCAGGGAGTTCTATGCAAATGCTGTAAAAGAAAACAAAGATAGTGCCCCTTACACAAGTTATGTCAGAGGAGTTGAAGTGAGTTTTAGCCCAGCTGCCATCACAAGGGCCCTCAAGTTGAGAACCATAACTTATGCAGAGCCCAGTTATGAAACCAGATTGCAGATGGAAAACAATCCTGATGAGATCTTGCAAGGGTTATGTGTGGAGAATATAGATTGGGAAAGAGATTCAAAGGGAGTTCCAAGTCACTTGAGAAGGATAAATCTTACTCCCGTGGCCAAGGGATGGTATGAAATAGTGAGGAGATCTATCCTTCCTACTGGAAACGCCTCTTGGGTCACAATCAAACGAGCACTCTTGACTTACTGCATCTTACATGGAGGTGAAATCAACCTCGCACAACTCATAGCCGACAGTATTCAAGAGATGGCCAATAGCACAAGCAAATCAAGTGGTCTTGGACATCCAAGTACCATCCTCAGGCTATGTGACAAAGCTAGAGTAATCTTTGAAGATGAGGACACAGAAAAAGTGAAAAAGGGAAAAGGAATCACCAAGAAGAGTATAGAGGGAATGAATGAAGAAGAAGATCAAGAAGGGGTGGTAGCTCCTAGACAAAGGAGATCACAAAGAGAGGAAGGACGAAATCAAGCTCATGATGCCATAGACATGAGCCAATTACAAAGATCAATTGAAGAACTATCTCAGCAACTCATGCAGGCTCAACAAGGTCAAAATCAGGGGGGCCAAGAGAAATATCTAGAGCCCCATCCAGAATTTGTAGAGCAATATTTGAAAGATAAAGAGGAACGGGAAGCTTGGCAGTGTCAAATGGAGGAGAAACAAGAGAGATGGCAACAACAAATGATGACTCAACAGCAAGAATTTCAAGCACAGATTCTTGAAGGACAAAAAGAGCAATACAAAGAATTCAAAGAATCATATGATAAGCTGTATTTTAGTCAAGCTAAAGCAGGGGAATATAATCACAACCTGTATCAATGGAAGAATATTCATCACACCATGGGAGAAGTTAGATATGCACAAAGAATGGAGAATGATGAAAACATGCAAGCAAGGTTGGAGTACTTGACCCATAATTTGCCAACACTCAATCCTCAGATCAAGCCATTTGAGCAATGCCCTGAATTTGTAGCCAAGCAGCAGGCAAGATCTCATCAATATACTGAGGCAACTTTTAAAAGATTGGAAGAAGTTGGGCTCTCAGGACTCTTAGATTCTGTTTGGGGTAGAAGATGTCCTGGTGAAGAGATCAGAGATTATTCCAAGACAGGGAAGAGAAAGAAGAAAAAGGGAGAATCTAGCAGCAGCCACGACCATTAGAAGGTGGCAAAGTTCTTTCATAATTCCTCTTTCATGTCCCTAATAAGGAGATGCATATCTGAAACATGATATGCCTCCATCGTTTATGTCTTTTTACTTCATGCAATTTTTGTTCTTTGTTTTTATTTTAGTTATTTAATAAATAGCTAGAGAAATGCTAAATCTGCATAATGCTTGTTATCCATCACTTAGCTTGAAATTTTGTTTTGTTTCCCATATGCTTAAATAAAAGAGACTTGTTTGAATTGAGAAGTGAAATATCTAATGTTGCATAAGTAAGAATGGAAGTTAGTGGTGGTGTATGTGTTTGATTAAATGCATAACTCATGGAATAATTGTTGCATAATATCATTCTCCTTCAATTGTGAGTTAGCTTGCTGTTGTAAAGACTCTTATCAATAATGAAAAAGCCCTTGGGAATAAAAACAAAAAGAAAAGGAAGAAGAAAAAGCCAAAATGGCAAGAAAAACAAAGAATAAAGGTTGGACACCAATAGCTTGGACCCTAGGACATATGCCTGTGATGTTCTTGTACTGAGATATGCTTGGATGAGTAAATTCTAAGGGGTATTTTAAAACCCGGTCACTTAGATCAACTGATTTGGGATGGCCAATTGAAATTCCACAATAAAGAGCAACTTAGATACAGAACATTTAGTTATCCAAAGAGATGCTGGGCATCAATGATCCTAGGAAGAATTAGTGAGCCATGTGTCTGTGGTGGAAAGATGTTGAGCAAAAGAAAAAAAAAAATAAAGCCAAAGGCTACTACTGCAACATTTGACACCAAACCTCCACAAGAATAATAAGCTTGTTAAGCATTATAAGCCAAGAAAAGTTAGCAAGGGAGTAATCAAAAAGTGAGTCTTATAACAGCAAGTTTAGCAAGCCTTTGAAGAAAGATGTATATTATGTAACAGCAACAATAATTGAGTTATCATTGTCTGCATAAAGATCCCATAAATCAAGTTCTGCTTTATGCCTAATAAGGATATGTGTTCTTTTATTATTCATTTCAATTTCTCTTAGTTTTGATGCTTGCTTGGGGACAAGCAAGATTTAAGTTTGGTGTTGTGATGACAAGTCATCATATACCCATTTTTCAAGCTAATTTCACTTGTTTTATTAGTCTTTATGCACTTTCTTGCATCCTAAGTAAGTGATTTGGAGTGAAAATGCATAAGTTCTTTAAATCAAGCAACCACCATGAAATTAATGTTAATCCATGAGGTTTAAGCTAATTTTAATTGAATTTTAAGCCTCTTGAATTTAGTGATACTTTGAGTGGTTGTTTTGGTTTATTGTAGGTGAAGAAAAAAAAAAGAAAAAAAAACGAGAAAGAAAATACTTCATGAAAGAATGGCTGTGAATGTCTTTGCGTATCTGCCAAAAGACATTCCTTAGAAGCAGTGTCCTTCTCATGGGAATAAGAAGTTTGAGGCAACATGACCCAATACCAGCATAGGGAAGCCAGTTTTCTATCTATGGAAATTTCTATATATAACCGAAAAAAGTTCATTTGATAAGATGGTATCTTCATGGAAACAAAATCAAGAGAGTACCAATAGCTTAATGCAGTATATAAAAAAAAAAAGGCATACTTCAAACATGAAGAAAGCCTTGGATGATCAATATTTCTAGAGAATTGAATCGAGGAAAACAATCAAATAATGAAATAAAGATAAATAATTGTGAAAAAAAAATG
>NC_029778.3:66630802-66671067 GCF_000817695.3 Arachis duranensis
ATTTTTGCACGCTTCCTCTTTATTCTCTAAGCCATTCCTGCCCTATGAAGCCTGAAACACTTAACACACAGATCAAGGCATCAAATGGTAATAGGAGAGGATTAAGATTAGCTAAATTAAGACCAAAGAAGCATGTTTTTAATCATAGAACTAAACTAGGAAGGAATTGTAAAATCATGCAAATCTTATGAATAAGTGGGTGAAAAGCTTGATAAAACCACTCAATTAAATACAATATAAACCATGAAATAGTGGTTTATCAACTATCACTCACTCAACCTTCTCCCTTGCTTTATCTCTTTAAATTTAATTTACTTTCTCTTCCCTCCTTTTTCAGAATGGCCACTAAGAAAGGCAAAGAGAAAGCTACCCCCAAAACCACCAGCAAGGAAAGGAACAAAAAGAGCACTAGCTGAGGAACCACAACCCGTCCACTTGCACATCTTAGCATGCACCGAGGACGGTGCAATCTTTAAGTGTGGGGAGGTCGATATGATCTCCATGGGTTAGTTACTCTTCTATCTCAACACCAATGGTTTATTTTTCTTGTTAGTTGTTGCATTTGCATATTTGATTGCATATTTATTTGATTTTGTGCATTTAGTTACTAGATTTTGTGCATTTAGTTACTACTTGGTTGAAGTAATATTTTTTTTTTCAAGAAATTTTTATAGTATTTCACTAATTTAAATTGAAAAATTTGTGTTAAACTTGTTTGGAAGTTGTATTTGGAACATAGTTAAAAGCTAGAATACACAACCTGTGAGACTTTGAGCTTATTTACATGGCTACATTGTTTAACCATAAATATTTTATTCTTGTGTGTTTCCTTCTCTATAACTGCAATCTAGATTTTGTTCCAATCTATATGTTCATTATTTAGTGTATTTACATGCTTGCATATGATTGAGGTCATCATTTGAAATTTTTCTCACTTATCCCAAATTAGCCTACCTTTTGCATCACCCTTATTAGCCCCCTTGAGCTTTTTAATCCCCTCTTGTTCTATAAACCACATTACTAGCCTTAAGCAGAAAAATAAATTAAAAAATCCCAAGTTGAATCCTTGGTTAGCTTAAGATAAATATTGTGTAAAATTTAAGTGTGAGAATTTTACGGGAACATGGGATGATAAAAAAAAAGTAGGAAATTAAACTGAATAAGATATTTCAAGGTTTGGGAAGCATGCTCATATGAAATCAAAATAAAAATAAATTACCATGTACATTGATAAAAAAAATTATTATTAAGTGATTGAATAAGGGGATACAAAAAAAAATAATACCCCAAAAGCAAAATAAAAAGAATCAATGCACATAGGACAAAATTCAAAAATAAATTTGGTGCATGAGCATGTAATACAAAAGTGGAAAAATTTGGGTAGCTAGGTAAAGAACTTTGAAATTATAGAAGGTATGTATGTTAGGTGAGATCTTAGACTAATCAAGGATTCACTTTGTTAGCTTACTTAGCCTTATATATACATCCTCACCCTTGCCTTGGCCCCATTACAACCTTAAAAAGACCTCATGATGTTTGCATTAGTACATTAAATATTTGTTGATTGGTTAGATGAAGAACAATGTTTAGAAAGCATGACTAGGGAAGAGTAGAGTGATTGACCCTAGACACTTGAGAGTTAGAGTGATATACACTACCAGTAAGGGTTCAGTGCTTAAATCTATGTTCCCTGCTTTCATAAGCTATATTCTTACAAGTTTACTTGTCTTTTATTGTGTAATTTGAATTAGTGGAATTTGATTCATATTTGTCTTGAAGAACTTATTTACTTTTAACCAAGTAGGTAGAAACATTTTGCATGTGGTTGCATTCGCATAGATAGGTTGCCTTGCATACTCTCTATCATTCCTCTTCACTTCTTTATAGCTTCTCTTGAGCTTAGCATGAGGACATGCTAATGTTTAAGTGTGGGGAGGTTGATAAACCACTATTTTATGGTTTATCTTGTGCTCAATTGAGTGGTTTTTATCAACTCTTTACCCACTTATTCATATGATTTGCATGTTTGATATTTTCCTTTCTGATTCTGTGCTATGATTGAAAACATGCTTCTTTGGCTTTTATTTTCTTTTATTTAATCCTCTCTTATTACCATTAGATGCCTTGATATGTGTGTTAAGTGATTTCAGGAATTACAGGGCAAGAATGGCTTAGAGGATGGAAAGGAAGCATGCAAAAGTGGAAGGAATACAAGAAGTTGAAGAAACTGCAAAGCTGTCAGCCTGACCCTCTCGCACTAAAACGACCATAACTTGAGCTATAGAGGTTTAAATGATGCAGCTCCACTTGCGTTGGAAAGCTAACATCCGGGGCTTCGATTTGATATATAATTTGCCATAGTGGCTGTACAGATAGGTGACGCGAACGCGTCATTCATGCGGACGCATCGCATTTGCGAAAATCAGCGTGGCAGAATTCGCAAACAGCGAATCCTGGGCTATTTCCGGCCCAGTTTCAAGCCCAGAAAACACAGATTAAAGGCTGCAAAGTGAAGGAATGAAGGAGACACTTCAGATTAGGCTCTCATAATTCATAATTTTAGTTTTAGATGTAGTTTTTAGAGAGATGTTCTCTCCTCTCTCTTAGGATTAGGATTAGGATTAGGATTTCATCATCCTCAATCACAGGTTCAATATTCCTTTTATATATTTTCCCAATTTATTTTATGAACTCTTTATGTTTGGATTGATTTTCTTAATTAATGTTATTTGAGGTATTTCAGTTTATGATTGTTTTATTTATATGAATGCTTTTAATTTAATTTAGATATTTTTCCTTTTGGCTTTGGTTAAATAATTGGTAACTCTTGAGTTATCAAACTCATTGTTGATTCAAAATTGGAATTCTTCAAGAATTAATTCGAGATCCAATAACTCCAACTTTTTCCAAGGAAAGACTGGGACTTGAGGATTCGAATTAATTCATCCACTTAACTTACCTTCATAGTTAGAGGTTAACAAAGTGGGAGAAAAATTCAATTCTCATCATAATTGATAAGAATAACTAGGATAAGACTTCCAGTTCTTCATACCTTGCTAAGAGATTATATTATTGTTAATTTATTTTATTTGTCATTTAAATATACATGTGCCCATTGCCCAAACTCCAAAACCCCAATTTACAAACTCATAACCAATAATAAGAACATACTTCCCTGCAATTCCTTGAGAAGACGACCGAGATTTAAATACTCGGTTATCAATTTTAAAAAGGGGTTTGTTATTTGTGACAACCAAAACGTTTGTATGAAAGGACTTTTGTTGGTTTAGAAGCTATACTTTCAACGGAAATTTATTTTGAATTCTAGACCACGCAAAAGTTCTCTCATCAGCGAGGGTTTGTCTGATTTTAGTACCAGTTGATGAGAGAGGAGCGTTGGCTTAAGATGAATGGGAGGATGATGATTGGAGAAAACCAGTTGCTGAATATTTAAAAGATCCTAATGTTCGAGTCAACAGGAAAATAAAGTTGAAAGCAATGAACTTTATGTTGTTGGCTGATGAATTATATAAGAAAGGTCTCGACGGAAGTCTTTATAGGTGTTTAAGATAGTCAGATAAAAATATTGCTTTGGGGAAAGTTCATAGAGGTACATGTCATGCTCATCAGGCTGGGATGAAAATGACATGGATACTAAGTCGAAATCAGGCCTGTTGGCCCTCTATGTTTAAAGATTGCATTGAATTACGCAAAAGCATGTTAAGAATGTCAACGCCATGGAGTGGTACAACAGATCCCAGCATTCGAATTACATTCAATTATTTAACCTTGGACTTTTCGAGGATGGGCTCTGGATTTGATTGGGGTGATACACCCTCCTTCGTCGAAAAATCCTAAGTTCATTCTAGTGGCGAATGATTATTTCACAAAGTAGGTTGAAGCTGTTCCTTTAATAGAGGCTGGACAAAATGAAGTGATAGACTTTATAAAGGAACATATAATCCATCGATTTGGAATTCCCGAAACTTTGAGTACTGATCAAGGAACTATATTCACTGGTCAGCGGATTAAGAATTTTGCAGCTTCAAGAAACATTAATATGGTTACTTCAACTCCATATTATGCGCAAGCCAATGGGCAAGTTGAGGCAGCAAATGAAATATTAATCAATTTGATTAAGAAACAAATTGCTAGTAAACCTCAAACCTGGCATGAAAATTTGAGTCAAGTATTATGAGGTTATCAAAATTTACCAAGAGGATCAACAGGTACTTCCCCTTATAAATTAGTATATGGTCATGACGCAGTTTTGTCACTAGGGATTAATCTCAATACATTAAGAATATTGAAACAAGATGAGTTGCTAGTCGATGATTATTGGAATGCAATGTATGATGAATTGAATGATTTGGATTCAGAACGTATGCTGGCACTTGAAAATATAATTCGGAAAAAAGAAAGTGTTGTCTGAAATTATAATCGTTGAATAAAAGAGAAATGTTTCAATATGGGAGAATTAGTTTTAAAAGTTGGATTGCCAATGGAAAAGAAGTCAATATTTCTTGTCAAATAGTCCCATACTTGGGAAGGACCTTTCAAGTGATTGATTTGTATTCTGAAAATGCATATCGAATTAAAGATATCGATTCTGTAAACGTGGTTAAATCGATAAATGGAAGATACTTGAAACAATATCAATGTATGAAGGATCAAGATTAGGAATATAAATAAATATATAAAAGCACATGAAAAGTCATTATACATGGAAAACATTCTATGTAGGTGAAATAAGGGGTGCCAGAAGTTCAGCTAGTTCGGAATAAAGTTGAACCCTCTCACTGTTCAAAGCGGAAAGCGCTTCGATTTGCTTATATTTTTCATTTTGAGCCTTGTCAAGTTGCTTGTCAAATTATTTTTGTTTGCCTTCTGTAACGCAAAGTTCTGTGAAGATTACTTGTTGTTTATGTTGAATTGTGGCCAAGGGGATAACTAAGTCAGCTTTTCTTTTTCAAATTTTAGCTAGTTTTTGTTCGATTCGGGCTAGTTTTGCTTCAAGTTGTTCTTCTTGTTTGTCATAGTAGGCTTGAGTGTTGAACGCTTGAGTAATCTTCAAATCATATGCTTTGCATAATGTTTTCATTGGTTGAAGAACCTTATTAATTTCTTTTGATTCAATCTTGATTTTGGCCACTTTCTCTTTGGCCTCTTGCAACTTGTCCTGAGCAGTGATACAGTCATTTGAAAATTTTATGAACTTCTTGACTATAACAGAAAACTGGGGAGGAACCTGGAATTCGAGAGAAAAGCTTAAAATGTCAAAAAGGAGAGAATTTAGGTTTGATTGATTAGTCCATTCTGAGGGAGTATGTGTTTAAAGCCTTAGAAGAGTGGTTATTTGTTGGAGAGTGTGTCGGTTGAGCTCATAAGGAAGGCTAGATGTTGAAGGGTCCTCATAGGTTGGATTTGAAATAGGCACTTCATCTTCCTGAATGATTTGTGTTTGAAAGGTGTTCATACCCTAGGTCGAGCTGTTCGACCCAGGATGTTTATGACAAGATGACCGACCTCTTTAGGACAGGACCATCTGACCTTTTCTCAAAGAGCTCGGCCAAACCACCAAGTCCAACAAGTCAAACACGGCGGCTCTGGCCATCATCATCCAGTCGGACATAACAGTTCCAACAAGTACAGAAGATATCGTCCGAGATCATCCTACAGTTTCAGGTAACCCACGGAACATTGGCGCCGTTGTCGGGGACCTGAAAGTCATCCCACCATCATGGCAGACAACTTGGACAATGACCACAATTCTGATGTGAAGAACAGAACACCACATAAGAATGTGGAGATTACACTAGACAATACTTCTCAACCTAACAAAGACAAGGACTCCCCAAGCACGGGACCCATGGAAGCACTTCAAGATCGCCTAAAACAACTCGAAAAAGAGGTCGAATATCAGCGGAAAGCCGAGAAAGACCTACAAAGGAAAGTATGCGACGCCACGAATTAGAAGACAAGCTCCAAAAGCTCGAAGCTGATCTCAAAACTAAATTTACTCGATCCAGTCACGAGGATAATTCCCACAAGGACCACGACCCATTCACCAAAGAGATCATGAAGGCTAAAATCCCAAAAAACTTCTAACCTCCCGATATGACTTTATATGATGGCACATCAGATCCCAGCCATCATCTCAGCAACTTCTGAAGTAGAATGTATCTCACCGATGCCTCAAACGCAACTCGGTGCAAAGCTTTCCCGACCACCTTAATAAAGGCAGCAATTAAATGGTTCGACAATCTGCCTCCCAGGTCCATCTCAAGCTTTAACGACTTAGCCGAAAAGTTTCTAGCTAGATTCTCCATCCAGAAGTACAAAACTAAACATGCCCTAAGTCTACAAGGGATCAAGCAAGGAGATCGGGAAAGTCTTCGTAACTACATGGAAAGATTCAACAAAGCATGTATGGACATTCAGAGTCTGCTAACCGAAGCAGCCATTATGGGTCTCATCAATGGCCAACGAGAGGGACTTTTTAGTCAATCCATATCAAAGAAACATCCCACATCTCTAAATGAAGTACAAGAACGAGCAGAAAAATACATCAACATGGAGAAAGACTCTCGACTAGGAGAAACCCCAAAATCCGGATTCGCCAACTCCTCCCGAGATAAAGACAAAGATTCCAAGAAAAAAGATGATCCGCATGGAGAGAAGATTAAGAAATACCATAATTACACCCCTCTTCGGTGTCTCTTGTGGAAGTTTACAGAGAAGTATGCCACACAGAGAAGATTCCACCACCCCGTCCACTTAAAAGCAAAAAGGGAGGAGGAAATCGGATGGAATATTGCAAATACCATCGAATCTATGGACATCCCAGCAACGAGTGCTTCGACTTGAAGAATGTCATACAGAAATTGGTAAGAGAAGGGAGACTAGATCAGTACCTAGCCAGTAAGACATATGAGCCCAGAAAGAGAAGAATAGACGAAGAGGTTGGCCGAACAAAACGACCACCTCGTACCCTGGAGAGGCATGTTCACATGATACATGGGGGATTCGCGGGAGGAGAAATCTCCAAATCATCTCGCAAAAGACACCTTAAAGAAGTATACCACGTCGAGGGAGGAGAAGAGGAACCCGATCTCCCTACTATCACCTTTACTAAAGATGACGCAGCTGGCGTCATCTCGGGAAATGACGATCCCATGGTCATCACTATCATATTGGCCAACGCTAATCTCCACCGAACACTGGTGAACCAAGGAAGCTTGGCCGACATTTTATTCAAAACAGCCTTCGACAAACTCGACCTAGAAGAAAAAGAGCTCAGAGCATATCCGGACAGCTTATTTGGACTTGAAGACACCCCAATCCAACCACTTGGTTACATCTCGCTACACACAACCTTTGGAAAAGGGAACCGGTCTAAGACCCTCAACATAGACTACATTGTGGTCGACGTGAACTCAGCCTACATTGCCTTAATAGGTCGGACAACTCTAAACCAGCTCGGAGCAGTAGTCTTAACTCCACACCTATGCATGAAGTTTCCAACTACAGAAGGGATCGCTACGATAAAAGGAGAGCAGAAGACGGCCCGCCGCTGTTACAACGAAAGTCTAAACCTCAGAAGCAAAGGAGAAGATATCTACACCATCGAACTTGGAGGAGTTCGAGGTCGAGAAGAATTCCGTCCAAAACCAGAAGGCGAGATAGAAAAAGTCCAGATTGGAGATGCCCCGGACAAAACAACCAACGTTAGTGCAATCCTTAAAGAAGATGTAAAAAAGTCCCTCATATAGTTCTTAAAGGATAACATCGACCTCTTCACATGGAAAGCCGCAGACATGCCGGGCATAGACCCCAAGCTAATGTGCCACAAACTGGCAGTATATCTAGGGTCTCGGCCAGTATAGCAAAGGCGTAGAAAGCTCGGGCCAAAAAGATCCCAAGCTGTCGAAGAACAATATACAAGACCTACTGGAGACAGGATTCATCAGAGAGGTCAAATACCCATTATGGCTAGCCAACGTGGTCTTAGTGAAAAAATCAAATGGGAAGTGGCGGATGTGCACTGACTACACTAATCTCAACAAAGTCTGCCCAAAAGATCCTTATCCGCTCCCAAGTATCGATACTCTGGTGGATGCCTCCTCCAGTTACAAGTACCTCTCATATATGGACGCTTATTCAGGATACAATCAAATCCCAATGTATCCGCCTGATCAAGAAAAAACTTCATTTTTAACTCCCAAAGCAAACTACTGTTACATCGTCATGCCCTTCGGACTCAAAAATGCAGGAGCTACCTTCCAAAGGTTAATGAACAAAGTCTTCGCAGAGCACATCAGAAAACTAATGGAGGTATATGTAGATGACATGTTAGTAAAAACACAAAGCGAGGAGTCGCTACTATCCGACCTCGCCCAAGTATTCAATACCATAAGAAAGCATGGCATGCGACTTAATCCTGCAAAGTGCACCTTCACAGTAGAGGCCGGCAAGTTCTTAGGTTTTATGCTCACACAAAGAGGAATTGAGGCAAACCTAGATAAATACCAAGCTATACTCGACATGAAGAGTCCGACATGTGTTTAAGAGGTACAACAACTCAATGGAAGATTGGCAGCTGTTCCGGGGGTTACCTGAAACTGTAGGTTGATCTCGGACGAGATCTTCTGTACTGGTCGGAACGGAGGTATCTGATTTGTAGGACTTGATGGAGGTGCTGATTCCTTCGTCCCTGGAGGGTGGGGGGTACCTGCAAGGGACTCCGATGCTTAAGTTAGCAAGGGTATTAAGCAGGTATTGAGTAGAATCAGAGTATGAGTTATACCTGGGTGCTCCAGTGTATTTATAATGGCATAGAGCGACCTTCTTAGATAAGATAAGTTAGTTATCTTATCTTATCTTTATCTTTTGAGTAGGGTCACCTTATCTTTCAAGGGAACCACCTTTCTCCCTGTAAGCTTGGACTGCCTTGGGCTTTGTTGCGCGGTCCTCCATTTGGGCCCTTCTTTAGGCTTTCCTAGTGACTTGTCCGAGCTCTTTGAGAAGAGGTTGGTTTGTCCTAACCTGAAGAGGTTGGTCGCTTTGTCTGTAGACATCCTGGGTCGGACAGTTCGACCCTGGGTATGAACAGTGCCCCTGCTCGAGCTCGGTCTTCCTTTGGAGATAGAGTCTTAGTTTTTAGGACTTCGAACCTTCTCGAATGGATCCGAACTCGAGCATTTTGTCGACTTCATCTTTTGCAGAGTTCATTTGAATGTGGAACGTTTCGCTTCCTCTGAGAGCGCGCGCTTTTGTATTAGCGTCCTTGCCTTGGGAATGTGCGAGGGTTTAAATGCCCTCATTAATTGGTTTTTAATGCCCCTATTTTCTCTTGGTTTTCTTTATTTCAAATTTTGTATCCAAGAGACGATTTCCCTTTTCCTGTAACTTCCCTTCTTTCTCGCCTTTTCCTGTTCTGCATTTCTTATTTTCTTCTTGTGACGTTTTGGCATTCGCTGGTGCTTTTTCTTCGCGGTTAATCCCTGCTGCTTTGCTCTTCAGCTTTTCCCTTCAAAGCTTCCTCCTTTTTCCAGGTTGGTTCTATTTTTGATTCTTTGATGACGCTCTTATTTTGTATGTTGGAAAGTTTTGAACTTTTTCCTTAGTTTCTGTATTTGGTTTATTGCTGTAATGCCTGTTTCCTGGTCTTCTTTTCGTCCTTATGTATGCTTTGGGTGATTTTCCTGGTTCTGGCTTCTTTTTAGGGTTGATTTCCGTACTGCTGTTTCGAAAAAGGTTGCTCCTTTGATAACTTGTTTTCTTCATTAATGATTTTGCTATACTGGTTGATGATTGTTCTTCGATAGAGATGATGGTTTTTGATGACTTTCTTTTGACTTTTCGCCTTTTTTCTTCTCAGAACGCTTGTTTTGTTTGAAAGAGGGTTTTATCTTTGTAGCTTTTTCTGGGACTTTACTCTATCATTGCCTCCAAAGGATGCCCCTGGACCCTGGTGTGCGTCTTGGGGTTTTCCTTTTATTGTTTTTTGTGTGCTTAAGCTCGCATTTGTTTGAGTTGCTTCCTTTTTGTCCAAACTTGCTTTTTGGGGTTAGTAACCCGTTTCCTTTTCTTTGTAGGATTAGTTGGCCATGTCGTCTCACAAAAATATTGTCGAGGCATCCTCTAAGGTACCTGAGGGGATGTCCGAGTGGTTGGACTCCCTGGTGTTGTTGTGTGTATCCCTAGCTAATGCAAAATTCTGCACAGAGCTTAGAAAACACCATCGAATCTGTAGTAGTGAGAATCAGGAGCGCAACTATGAGTTGGGGGAACCCGATTCTGATGACAGGGTCTGTTTTCCAACTTCGAGCCAGGGAGAGCGTCCTTTCTTTTATGCATATGATTTCTTCTTTAGCCAAATGGATATTACCATTCCTTTTACTTCCTTTGAGACCGACTTGTTTTGGTCTTGCAACGTGGCCCCATCTCAGCTTCATCCGAATTCTTGGGGCTTTATCAAGATTTTTCAGATGGTTTGTCATGAGTTTGGCGTTAAACCCTCTTTAACCCTTTTTCTGTATCTCTTTGTGTTGACCAAGCCTGGGACTACCAAAAAGAAAGCTTCTTGGATTTCTTTTAGGTCGGCCCAGGGACATAAAGTCTTCTCCATGTATAATGAGTCTTTCCGCGATTTTAAGAATTATTTTTTCAAGATCCGAGCTGTTGAAGGAGCTCGTCCTTTCTTTCTGGATGAGAATGGCGAGCCTCGTTTCCCTTTAGAGTGGCAGAGGAATGTAGTTGTGTCTAGGTATACCTGGGAGATGTTAGACGAGGTCGAGCAGGCCTTTGTCGCTGCTCGAGAGGATATTTGGGGGGAACCTCCTCATCTTGAGACCAAGAAGTTTCTAGGGGATCCATCCTTGATTCGTGATGTGCTGGGTATTTTATAAACTGTACTCCCATGTCATTTATTTTCTGCTTTTCTTTCTGGATATTCATAAGTCGTTTTCATTTCTCTTATTTTTTAGAGATGTCGAAGAATAATGACTTACTGAAGGCCTTTAAGAAGGCGAGGAAGGCTACTGCGGCTCAGAATGTCCCGGCCAAATGGCCGGGGAAGGATCCTTCCAAGTTTTGTCGAAGTCGTCTGTCCCGAGCTCTCCTGGGCCGAGGAGGATGATCCCGACTCCCCGGGTTCATTTGGTTGACCTGCCTTCGACTTCAGTGGGTACCTCTGCTCCTCCAGTTGCTCCTCCTCCAAAAAGACCTCAGACTGTCGAGCCATTTAATCTTGGTGCTCCGGATTTTGATGCCGTTGGGTTTGTAGACCAACAGATTGCTCTTTATGGTGTCATGCCTACTGACGATGTATCCATTCTTCGTCATTTAGAATTTATTACTCGGAGTGGTATTACTCTGGCACACATGGGAGCGGCTTTATACCGAACTACTCAAGATCTTCCTGTTCATGCTACCAAGGCTTTTATGGAGGAGGCAAAATCAGAATTTGACCGAATTAAGGGTTTGAAGGAGGAGCTCGAGGTGGAAGTGGCCAAGCTGAAAAAAGAGCTAAAGGGGGAGAAGGCCCGGGCTGTTGGCCTGGCGGCTGCAGCGCAACTGGCCGAGGATACGGCTCAAAAACACAAGGATAGCTATGTTACTACCTATAGAGAGGTGATGGAGCTTAGGAGTAGGTTGGAATCTGTTCAGGCCGATTACTCTGAACTTCAAAGTAATCTCGTAGGTAGTGTTACTGCGGCCTATGAGAATCTGAAAGAGCAGGTTCGGGTTATCGCCCCTGGAGCTGATCTTGCGTTATTTAGCTTGGATAATATTGTGAAGGATGGTAAGATTATCCCTGACGATCCCGATGATGATGATGATGTCGTCCCTCCTCCGGTCACTTCTACCAAAGCCTCTGTTGTCCCGCCTTCCTCAACCTTGGCAGTTGAAGCTGCACAGCCGGGATCTGATCCAGACGTCCAGATTTTGAACTGGGATGACAGGACAGTGGACGCAGTTTCTCTTCAGACTCACCCTCATTCTCCCCAAGATGCTGCTATTGGGAAGCCTTTGGATCCTCTATAACATTTCTGATATGTTTATGTATAGCCCGATTTTTGTGGGCTTTTGAACTCTTTATTTTTGTAAGCTTGTGATCTCTGACTTTGGATGCTCCAGTTGCTACTTTAGCAACTTTATTTTGAAAAACAAAATAGTTTCTCTTGCTCTTGGGGTTGGCTTCAAGCAGCCTCTTGAGTCTTGTTTTGTGGTAACTGCCTTGTTTCTTTGTGATATGCTTGCTTGCAGCTTTCTTTTGCACTTACCTGGAATCTTCAGAGTGTTCATTATCCGACCTCTTTTGATTGCCTTTGTGCTTTGTTTAGTTTTTTCCTTAGTTGAAGTGTCCCTTTTAAGGCTAGTTGTTTGTTTGAGTATTCTTTGATAGAATACTTTATAGATTGACTTTGGCGAGGTTGAGGTCTTTCGGGTTGAGTTATCTCCCCTCTGTTGGTTGATTCTCTCCGTTGATCTTTTCTTGAGTTATTTCTAGTAACCCCTTGGGATTACTTTTTATAACTTTTTATAGCTTTAGTCCGACTTCTTCATGTCGGTCCCTGTTCTGTTACTAGGTAATCCTTTTTCTTGGATCTTTGTTCAGATCTCTTTTGGGGTTTTACCTTTTGTAACTTTATCTTTTTCGGGCCGACTTCGTCATGTCAGGCTTTGTCGAGTTACTTGATAATCCTCTTTCTTGGACCTTGTTTAGGTCTCTTTCAGGGATTTATCTTTTGTAACTTTATCTTTTCCGGGCCGACTTCGTCATGTCGGGCTTTGTCGAGTTACTTGATAATCCTTTTTCTTGGACCTTGTTCAGGTCTCTTTCAGGGATTTATCTTTTGTAACTTTATCTTTCCGGGCCGACTTTATCATGTCGGGCCCGGTCGAGTTACTTGATAATCCTCTTTCTTGGACCTTGTTCAGGTCTCTTTCAGGGATTTATCTTTTGTAACTTTATCTTTCCGGGCTGACTTTGTCACGTCGGGCCCTGTCGAGTTACTTGATAATCCTCTTTCTTGGACCTTGTTTCAGATCTCTTTCAGGGATTATCTTTGTAACTTGTTTGTAAGAGTCCAACTTCCTCATGTCGGGCTCTTCGAAGTTATAGTAATCCTCTTTTATAGGGTTGGCCAGACCTCTTTCCAGGGCTTTACTTATAACTTGAGTTGTTGTGGCTGGTCCGACTTTTTGTGCCGGCCAGTCTTTAAGTTATTTTATAGCAATCCATTTTATTAGGACCTCGTCAGGTCCTTTCTATGGATCACTTTCTATAACTTCTTGCATTATTCTATTTTCATCTTTGCTGATTTTGTAGATCTTGGGTTTTAACCCTCATTTTTATCGTGATCGCGCAGTGAATTCGGTTTGCACTTTTTGTCGATCTGTAGCTTTATAATCGGGTGATGAATGTTTTCAGAATAATACGACTTGAGCGTTTGTAGAGAATCTGAACAAATTTTATTAAAAAAGAATGCAAATATACATGAGGAGTTAATTTTCTAAGTCGGGTGATTTGTAAGTCTTGGCAGGGCGCCTCGTTAAAAAACCTTTTTTCAGGAAAAAGAGTGCGCCTTGTCCAAGATCTTTTATCACCCCTAGTTAAAGTAACTTCTTAGGTTGTAGGTGTGCCATGACCTGGGAAGCTCTCGCCCGTCGAGTTCGGAAGGCCTGTAATAGCCTTTTCCCAGCACTTCTATGACTCGGTAGGGTCCTTTCCAGTTTGCTGCCAGCTTCTCTCTCTAAAACTAACTTTCCCTCCAAAACTAAACTAAACTAAAATGGTAACTAAGTGTCTCATCCCTCTTCATTCCTTGGCTTAAATAGCATCAGAAATGAGTTGGATTGGCCCACAAGGCTTCTAAAATCACTGGCCACGAGTTGCATTAAGTGGATCATTGCCACCATCGGCACATCCGTGTACCATGCACGTGCGACCCCTATGCACGATGCAACTATGGCAAATCTTATATTATTTCGAAACTCCGGATGTTAGCTTTCCAACGCAACTGGAACTGCATCATTTGGACCTCTGTAGCTCAAGTTATGGTCGATTAAGTGCGAAGAGTTCGCTTGACAGCTTTTGCGATTCCTACATTTCTTCATGAGTTCTCCATTTTTACATGCTTTTCCTTCATTCCCTGGATCCAATCTTTGCCTCCTAAATCTGAAATCACTTAACAAACATGTCAAGGCATCTAATGGAATCAAGGTGAATTAAATTTATCTATTTTAAGACCTAAAAAGCATGTTTTCACTCTTAAGCACAATTAAAGGAGAATGTACAATACCATGCTATTTCATTGGGTAAATGTAGGTAAAAGGTGATAAAGTCCCCTAAATTCAACACAAGATAAACCCTACAAATAGGGTTTATCAGTCCTCTAATTTTTCATTTCGGATGAAAAATACCAGGCACAGCAACCGCAAGGCTAATCAGCTGTTGGTTTTCGATCGTGTCAGAATAAGATCCAATGATCCTTTTGCTTCTGTCACTATGCCCCACAGTCACGAGTTTGAAGCTCGTCACAGTCATCCCTTCCCAGATTCTACTCGTAATACCACAGACAAGGTTTAGACTTTTCGGATCTCAGGAATGCTGCCAATTAATTCTAGCCTATACCATGAAGGTTCTAATCTCAGATTCAAATGCCCCATTGTCAGAGGGGAGTCGATGTGAATCGTTGATTAAAAACCCAAGAGATACACACTCTAGCTTTTGCAAGTAGAACGAAAGTGGTTGTCAGGCACGCGTTCATAAATTGAGAATGGTGATGAGTGTCACGGATCATCACATTCATCATGTTGAAGTGCGAGTGAACATCTTAGAATAAGAATAAGCTTGAATTGAATAGAAGAACAATAGTACTTTGCATTAATACTCGAGGAACAGCAGAGCTCCACACCTTAATCTATGGTGTGTATAAACTCCACCGTGGAAAATACATAAGTGATGAAGGTCCAGGCATGACCGAATGGCCAGCCCCCAATGTCTAAGGACTAAACGTCCAAAGATTTCAAATTTCAAAGATATCAATTCTAATAGCCCTGAGTACAATAGTAAAATGTTTTATTTATACTAAACTAGTTATTAGGGTTACAGATATAAGTAAATGATACAGAAATCCACTTCCAGGCCCACTTGGTGTGTGCTTGGGCTGAGCATTGAAGCTTTCACGTGTAGAGGCCTTCTTTGGAGTTAAATTCTAGTTTGTAACTTGTTTCTGGCGTTTGACTCTAGCTTGCAACTTGTTTTTGGCGTTTAACACCAGAATAGGGCAGAAAGCTAGCGTTGAACGCTAGTTTGCGTCGTCTAAACTCGGGCAAAGTATGAATATACAATGAAAATCAAATAGGATAAAAAGAAAAGAATATACAATGAATCCCACAGTATCAATGAAACTTAGTCCCAATTAGATGAGCGGGACTAATAGCTTTTTGCTTCTGAACAGTTTTGGCATCTCACTTTATCCTTTGAAATTCAGAATGATTGGCATCTATAAGAACTCAAAATTTTTGATAGTGTTATTGATTCTCCTAGTTCAGTATGTTGATTCTTGAACACAACTACTTTATGAGTCTTGGCCGTGGCTCTAAGCACTTTGTTTTCCAGTATTACCATCGGATACATAAATGCCACAGACACATAACTGGGTGAACCTTTTCAGATTGTGACTTAGCTTTGCTAAAGTCCCCAATTAGAGGTGTCCAGAGTTCTTAAGCACACTCTTTTTGCTTTGGATCATGACTTTAACCACTCAGTCTCAAGCTTTTCACTTGGACCTTCATGACACAAGCACATGGTTAGGGACAGCTTGATTGAGCCGCTTAGGCCTGAATTTTATTTCCTTGGGTCCTCCTATCCATTAATGCTCCAAGCCTTGGATCCTCTTTACCGTTGTGATAAACCACTATTTTATGATTTATCTTGTGCTCAATTGAATGATTTTATCAATTCTTC
The DNA here is from genome assembly GCF_000817695.3 of Arachis duranensis. Classification (NCBI taxonomy): domain Eukaryota; kingdom Viridiplantae; phylum Streptophyta; class Magnoliopsida; order Fabales; family Fabaceae; genus Arachis; species Arachis duranensis. The sequence continues at coordinate 66,646,782 of NC_029778.3, forward strand.
ACCCACTTATTCATATGAATTTGCATGGTTTTACAATTCCTTCCTTATGATATCACATATGTGAAAACATGTTTCCTATGCTTTAGAAATATTAAATTTAATTATCCTTTATTACCATTCGATGCTGTGATCTGTGTGTTGAGTACTATCAGGCTTTATAGGGCAGGAATGGCTTAGAGGATAGAAAGGAAATATACAAAAATGGAAGGAACGCACAAAAGGGAGTTTTTGAAGAAAAGCAGCGATGCGAACACGTGGACGATACGGACGCGTACTTAGCGCAAAAAGCATCAACGCGAGCGCATGGATGACGCGGACGCATGCCTTGAGCAGAACGCAATTGACCCGAATGCGTGACTAACGCAGATGCGCAGAAGAGCAAAACTCCAAATGACGCGGACGCGTGACCCACGCGAACGCGTGACGGACCCCACATGCAGAAAATGGCAGAAATCGTCCCAGTGAATTTTGGACCCTTTTTGGTCTAGATCCAAGCCCAGAGAACACAGATTAGAGGCTATAAATTAAGGAATCCATCCATTCATCAACAACAATTCATATACGACTAATAATTCACAATTTTAGGATTAGATGTAGTTTTTAGAGAGAGAGAGGTTCTCTCCTCTCTCTTAGGTTTTAGGATTTAGGATTTCTCTTAGTTTTAGGATTTAGGATTATTTCGTCTTCAATTACAGGTTCAATGTCACTTTAATTTATGTTTCTCTTGCATTCTTAGATACTCTAATGCTTTTATTTGATTTATGTTGCCAAATTGGCTTATGAACTTTTCATGTTAGGATTTTCTTAATTAATGCAATTTGAGGTATTTTCAGATATATGATTTTTATTTAGCTTTCTACATTCTTGGCTTTGGTTGATTAATTAGTAACTCTTGAGTTGTTAGACTCATTGTGATTGATAATTGATATCTTTGCTGATTGATTTAGATTCCTATAACTCTAGTCTTTCCTTAGGAGCTGACTAGGACTTTAGGTGTTAATTTAATTTAACCACTTGACTTAGTGGGAGAAAAATATAATTCTCATCACCATTGATAAGGATAACTAGGATAGGAATTCTAATTCTCATACCTCGCCAAGAGTTTTCTTAATTATTAATTTATTTTTCGTACTATTTAAATTACTTGTTCTCTATTTCAAAAACCCAAAAATATACCTTTTTTCATAACTAATAATAAATCATACTTCCCTGCAATTCCTTGAGAAGACGACCCGAGGTTTGAATACTTCGGTTATTTATTTTTATTGGGTTTGCTTAAGTGACAAACAAAACTTTTGTACGAAAGGATTCTCTGTTGGTTTAGAAACTATACTTACAACGCGATTATATTTTTAAATTTCTTTACCGATAGAAAATCCGATCGTCAAAATAGCGCCGTTGTCGGGGAATTGCAAATGTGTGCCTTATTATTGGTTATTGTAAATATTTTTCTTTTACTTGTTTATTTGTTTTTGTTTTCCCTTTTTATTTCTATTAGCTACCATGAGTTCTCACCCCTCTCGCTTTGAGTTTGGTTCTGATTTTGTTGAAAGGAATGGAAGCTATAACACGAACATACATCAAGGTCAAGGTAATCAAAGATGGACGGAGCCGTGAGGATCTGATCAACCCTTTAGGCTACAACACCTTCCACGACACCATGGACGAAGACCATTCTACAATGCATGCCAAGGCAATAGATTTGGTGGACCCCCTTGTAGTTACCAACAAGCCCCACCTTATGCTTATAAACCATCTCCTCAACATAGCTTTGGACCACCATACTCACAAGCCCATTTTCACCATTCACCCTCGTATGACCCTTATCCACCCCAAGTCCAATCCAATTACTCCCAAGAACCACCACTTCCCTATGTACCATGTCCATATCCATCACCTCTAGAATCAATGGAGCGCTTCAAGGAAATAGTGAAAAAACTTAATGCAACCCTTCGCCAACTGGACCAAGTGATAAGTCAATCACCTCCCCGACGTTCGGATACTTAAGGAACCCCCATGGCTTCATGTGGCCAATCTCATGAAGAACATACCATGAAAGAGATCCTAGAAACTCCGATGGACAGTAAGGAGCATGAATTTGTACTGGAACAATTGGAGGAAGCCCAAATTATCCAAGAAGAAGCAGAATTGGTTGAAGACTTAGGACATGCTGAACCTCCATGGGAATCCAGAGTTGTGAAAATTTCCGTCAAGAAAATTATGTTGATGCTAAGGAGGACAGTGCACAACCCCCAAAGCAGGTATCTTATGAAGAACTGGACAGAACAACCCAAGACGCGAGTTTCCTTGATAATGATAATCACGAGTCAAGTTCTCCTAGTAATGAACTTGCATCCGCAAGTGACTTTTTTGAGACAGAAGAACCTTCCCCAAGTGAATACGAAGACGATGCTGAGGTAGACTTTTCTCAACCTCCAACTTATGACTTTAGTGATGAGGAAGAAATTGAGGACTTTGATCAAGACATGGTTGAAATTGAAGAAGTTTGCAAAGAAGTGGAAGAATTCACAGAGGAATACAAGGGAGTAGAGCTTGCAGAACCACTGGAAACACCTATCCTAAGGCCACTACCACCCAAGTCCAACTTCAAGTGGGTAAAATCCTTGACTTTTATCTTTACTTTTCCACTTGAATATGGCTTGCTTGAAATAGATGGCCATCTTAGAGCTCTTTGTGGCTTCAAGAGTAAGAGGAAAATGGATCGTACTCAGAGTTGGTATGCAAAATCCAATAAGGTTCCACGCTTCAATCTGAAGTGCAAGGATTGGTGTCAAGCTCAATTGAATGGGTCTCGGAAGCTGTTTGGTCGCTGGAGTGAGAATTCAGATTGCTCACCACCCAGCTGGAAAAATGCTGATCAAGACAAAAACGGGTGTAAAAGTAAAGTTTGGGATCCTGGAATCTATTCTGATATTCAACACCCCGGGAGCCTTGAAGCCTGTTTAAACTCACCTAAGGGCTTTACATGCCTTGTTTGGAACCCCGGAGGCTGTTGGCATTCCAAGAATTGGTGGAGATTTTTGGATGAATACAAGCACAAGCCACCATAACAGGAAGCTCATCAAATGTCCAACTTAAGGACTTTAACCAAAAGTGCTAGGTGGGAGACAACCCACCATGGTATGATCGTTCCTTTTTCAGTTTAGTATGTTTTTGAATTTTGATTGAACCTGGAATTGTGCATAACATTCATTGCATTCTGTATACTGCATATTAAAAAAAATCACTCCACGCGAGCACGCAGGCCATGCAAGGGCGTCGAATGGAAATCGGCGTAATGATCCAACGCCCAGAAAGTTGGGCTGAAATCGTGCAGCTGGTGTGCATTTGGCACAACACGGCCCACGCGTTCGTGTCCCTAACGCAAACGCGTCACTTGCACAACACTCATCCTACACGAAAGCGTGAGCGACGCATCCGCGTCGCGTGGATATTATGGCCCCCTAAATGGAAACAGACAGTTGCGCCAAAACGACGATGGAACTGTGCGTCTAGCACAATTCATAGCGACGCGTTTGCGTGCTTCACGCATCCGCATCACTTATCCTCTACCCAACTAACGCGATCGCGTCAATAACGCGACCGCATCAACCCCCTTTCGCCCCAATCACGCGATCGCGTGCTCCACGCGTTCGCGTGGATTTGGAATCACTAAACCCAAATCACGCGAATCCTAACCGCCTTTCTCTTCTTTCTTCTCTTCTTCTCCCCTCACCTCCTTTCCTTCTCCACCACTGCCCCTACCCGAGCCCCATACCTCCCTTGGCCCTAACCCAACCACCGAACCGCCCCTGCCTCCACCAGCCCGCCCGCCGCCAAGCTGCCTACCTGTGCCGCCATGTCGCCGCCACCACCACCACACTCCCACCATCTCTCTGATCCATACCTCCGTTCATACACATACCAGGTTCCGCCGAACACGAATTTCTCTTTCATTAGTGGTTAGTTGCATATTTTTTAAATTCTGTTCAAATTAGGATAGTTAGAGATGCATGATTATAGTGGACTCTAGGTGGTTAGGTAGCTAGGCTGTGGTTAGTGGATTTAGGCCTGATAATTGCGCCGTTCTTGTTACCTGTTTTATCTATTTCGTAATTCTGAATTTGCTGTAATGATGATGTTGTTCATATGCTATTCTTTCATGTTTCATGCTACTGTTACACTATTCTTTAATATTCCTACTATTTGTGACTCTTTGCAGCACTTTTTAATCTCATATGAACTGACTTATCCTACTGTTTATTTCCCGGGAACATCCGATTTTAGCCGGAATGCCACCCAATTTTCTGCAAATTGTTTCATTTTTACCCCATTCATGTATTGGTTTTGGCGATTTAGATTTTGCACTACTTAGCTATAACCAAACCAATTCATGAATGCATGGACTAACATTCTTATTTCTTTCTAGTTCCCTAGTTAATAGACTGCATTATTGATGATTTTATTTTAATTTACAACTCTTGTATCTATCTGGATTATCATCAATAAACTGAAATCTTTGCTTGAATATGAGTTGATTATTCTTTAACTCACTGCTTTCACTTTCTAGCTTCCTTTTCACCTATTAACCATTTCAACTTTCTGACTTCTCTTTTTTACCTGACTACTTTAACTTTCTAACTCCGGGCATGATCATTATTTTTCCTAATTAACTTGAACTCCGCTTATCATATATTTTGGATTGTCCTTTTCTTTTTAGACTTTTTCACTCGAATACAATCCAATATGCACATATATTTAACTCATTTCATGCTTCTCTTGCTCTTTTGCCACTCTGTGTTTATATTGCTATTATTCTATTTACCTACTTATTTTTCTGCTTTTGTTCTTCAATTATATCCTAAAATTTCTGCTTTTCAGGATGTCTGACCCTCAAAGCAAAGAAAAAAGACAAAGCAACCACTGGCAAAAGGAAAAGAGGCGAATCCTCTATGACCATCCTTGACATTTTGCATGATGATTCCTGGCGGGAGAAGAACTTTACCCCACAGGAAAAGGCTGATTAGTTGGTACCTGCGGCTGACCCGATAAATTTTGCAAATAAATATTGTGAGTTGAAGTACCCAGTTTTTGCCACATCCAGGAACCTATACCTGGAGAGGACACTCAAAATTCCAGAAGAACTCAAGTAATACACTTCAGACCAAATTAAACAGAGAGGCTGGTTCTTTCTGGAGAGAAACTTGACTGAGATCAACTCATCCCGGGTCAGAGAATTCTACTGTAACTATTTTAAAACATCTCTGGATGCAGTATAGCTCAGAGGCAAATAAATTCTGGTTACTGAGGAAGCCATAGAAGACATCCTCCAGCTCCCACCTAAATCAGATCAGCCAGACAGTTACCAAAGGGCTGAAGAGGATATGAGATTCATGAGATTTGACTAGGATGCAGTAAAACGAACTATAGCTCTTGATCTTACTGTCCCATGGGTCATGGGAAAGAGCACAGTGGTACCTAAAGGAATCAGGCTAATGTATCTGAATGATGAGGCTCGACTTTGGCAGCAGATTCTGAGTAACCACGTAATGCCGAGCACTCATGAGACAAAGGTGCCAGCTGCTATGATTACCCTCATCTGGTGTGTGATAGAGGATAAGGACCTATATCTACCCCGCTTCATCCGGTATTACATGGCCAGGGTCCATGTCAGAGGTACCCTCCCGTTTCCATTCTTGATTACTCAGTTGGGTCGCCGAGCTGAGGTGCCTTGGGAAATTGCTGATGAAAAGTCATCCGCCGCGGACTGCAGAAAGATCATCCCTCACAGTAGGAAGTTTCAGGCTCTAGGCTACCGACCTCCTTTTTTCACTGACTCTGCTGAGGTAGCTACGTCTTCAGCATCCAATGCCCCAGCTTCATCCACTGCACCCTTACCTGCTCCTGAGCCCGTTTATCTTCTGGTGCATCGACTCTTTGACCGCTTAGACCAGATGGAGCGCTGCCACCAGCAGTAATTTAAGAGGTCTGAGCGTCGCAACAGGCGACGTTTTGAGAGGTTTGAGCGCCGCCACAAGCGACGCTATGAGCACCTCAAGTTGATGATCCAATCCGGTGGCGACATCCCCTTCGAGCCCGACACACCATCAGAGACATCTGAGGAGGAGGCGAGTGATCATGAGGAGGAGACACATACTAAGGCTGCGCAGGCAGCTCCTGAGCAGGTTGCACCACGCCATGAGGAGCCCCATTGATGAACGAAGTTTTGTTGATAGAGAATTTTCCTCAATTGAATGAATTCTCGTTGCAAGTATAGTTCTACACCAACAAACAATCCTCTCAATCAAAAATTTGGTTTTGTCACAAGTACAAACCCCAAATAAGAATTATCCAAAGTATTTGGACTCCGGGTCGTCTCACGAGGAATTGCAATGAAGTGTATGATTATTGGCTATGATGGGACAAGAGAGTTTTGATTTATATAGGGACAATAAAATATAAAGGGGCAAGAATTTAAATGACAAGAAAAGTAAATCAAGTAAGCAATTAAAGAAAGCAAGTAATAAAGAGAGACATTCATGGCAAGGGTTGAGATCATAGGCTTTCTATCCCAGTCATGCAATAATCAATTCATCTTCTTTAGTTAACTCACACATCAGGAGAAAGTCAAACAAGATTAATCAATCATGTCACAAATATACACAAGAATTTATCTTATTACGTCATCTCCAACAATGGAAGAAGATATCATATTATCTTCCATGAGAGAGTCTAACAAGACTAGCTAATCTCAATCCAAAAGTCCTAATCAACTTACTAATTAAATTAGCAAAAGATTAGTGTCAATGAAAATGATATTAGCTAACAACTCTAGATCACCAGCATGAGTTGGGTTTTCATGACTCAAGATTGCCTAATTACTCTTTCCAAGCCAAGAATGCTCAAAATTTACTCTAAAGCCCAACCAAGCATTTTGTCAAACACTTGGTGAGTACAAAAGGAAAGCATGATAAAAGTGCAAGAAATAGTAAAATCTACCAACTACTAATTGCAAGAAAGGTAAATCAACAACTCAAATCATCAATAAAGAAACATCAAATATCAAATCTCATTAAAAGAAAATCCAATTCCAACATGGGTTCATCATGAACAGAAAAGAGATATAAGAGTAAGATTGACAAGAGAACTAAGAAAAATAGAGTAGTAGAGACAAGAAATTGGAAAGGAAACAAGATGAAATCAAGAAATCAGGCCTAGATCTAAGATGGATTAACCTAACCTAATTCTAGAGAGAAGAGGGAGCTTCTCTCTCTAGAAACTAACCTACATGATGCTAAGCTACCAAACAATTGTCCCCCCTTTGCCCCAGCTTGAATTCTGCATGAAATAGCATTAGAAATGAGTTGGATTGGGCCCAAAGTGCTTCAGAAATCGCTGGAGGCGATTTTACTTTAGTGGGTCACGAGCAGCATCGGCGTGCACGCGTACATGGCGCGTGTGCGCCCCTGAACGCAAAGTAACATATGGCAAATTTTATATCATTTTGAAGCCCCGGATGTTAGCTTTTCACCGCAACTGGAACCGCCTCATTTGAACCTATGTAGCTCAAGTTATGGTCGATTGAGTGTGAAGAGGTCGGACTTGACAGCTTTATGGTTCCTTCATTTCTTCATGAGTTCTCCCACTTTGCATGCTTTTCTCCTCACTTCTTCTATCCAATACTTGCCCTATGAACCTAAAATCACTCAACAAATATATCAAGGCATCAAATAGAATTAAAGTGAATTGAATTTAGCTATTTTAAGGCCTAAAAAGCATGTTTTCACATTTAAGCACAAATCAAGGGAGAATTGCTAAACCATGCTATTTCATTGACTAAATGTGGGAAAATGTGATAAAATCTCCAAAATTAAGCACAAGATAAACCACAAAATTGGAGTTTATCACCCATCCGATCCTGCCTGCTGACCCAGAGATCCCTCTATAGACTGAGCCCCCCTTCAGCAGACAGACCCCCTTCCACTCGCAGAGACACCGGCAGTCCATCCTTCCAGAGATGACCCTTCTTCACTCCCAGTTTGAGTGAGCATCGAGGACGATGCTATTATTTAAGTGTGGGGAGGTTGCCATCTTTGGCATATTTTTTTTTGGTGAACCACTATAAGACTCTTCTATCTTATTTTGTTCATTTTCTGTATTTTATTTTATCTTTCAGTACTTGCACATTTTTCTTTTACTTTTGCTGTATTTTTATTTTATTTTTGTATTTTGTACTTTGGGCTGTATATATCTTAGATATCTAGCTTAATGTGCACTTTTAGCTTATTAGTTATAGAATATGTGGTTTAATTAGTATAGTTTACCTTTTAGCATATGATAAGTTGGTCTAATTGAAAATAAAAGAGTAAACTAGAAACTTTAGCATAACAGAATACAAACAATCCACACACCTTGTATATATATAGCAACAAATGTGAGTTAGTTAACAACATTTCTTCAAGGAAGAACACTAAGATTTTAAGGGCCACCTTACGATTTACATTGAGTTGAATGAAAACTCTTGATTTCTACTTGCATGACATATATAACTGATGTATGATTTCTGAGCTAGGGAACACACAACCTGTGAGTTTTGAGCTTAATTGTATGGTTACATCAAACCATAAATTTCATTCCTGTGTGTTTCGTACTTCTTTTCTATGCTTGCAATCTTTATTTTGTTTTAATCTATATGTTCAATATAGAATATAGATACATACCAAGAGATGATTAAGGCCATTAATTGTTTTTGCTCACTTATCCCAAATAGCTTACCCTTTCAATCACCCTTGTCAACCCCCTTGAGCTTTTTGACCTCCTCTTCTGTTTTATAACCACATTACTAGCCTTAAGCAGAAAAACAAGATAAAAATCCCAAGTTGAATCCTTAGTTAGCTTAAAATAGATATTGTGTATAATTTAAGTATGTGGAATTTTGTGGGAACATGGGATGATAGGAGAAAGGGGAATTAAATTGAATAAGTTATTTCAAAAATTTGGAAAGCATGCTCATGTGAAATCAAAACAATTAAATTACCATGTGCATAAAAAAAAATTTAGTATTTAAATAAGGGGATACAAAAATTACCCCAATACAATTATAAAGAATCAATGCACATGGGACAAAAGTCAAAAATAAATTTGGTGAATGAGCATATAACACAAAAAGTGAAAAAATTTGGGTAGCTAGGTGAAGAACTTTGAAATTATATAGAGTATGTATGTTAGGTAAGATCTTAGATTAATCAAGGATTCACTTTGTTAGCTCACTTAGCCTTATATATACACCATTACCCTTACTTCAGCTCCATCACAACCTGGGAAAAGACCTCATAATTTTTGTATGTCTATATTCAATATTTGTTGATTGGTTAGATGAAGAATAAGGTTTTAGAAAGCATGACTAGAAAAGAAGAGAGTGATTAACCCCAAAACACTGAGTGATTAGAGAGTAAACACAAAAATTCAGTGAGGGTTCAACAGCTCATTCTCATATATCCATGTTTAATTTATTAACTGTTTTGCAAGTTTGTGACCTATCTTAACCCAACTCAATTGTAACCGTGATTTAATATGATTTGGTCTTAATTGTACATATATGATTCCTTGAATATATGAAGCAAATTAACCACATGAAAGCTCTATATATATAGGTGGATAATAACTAGAATTGCATGATTCATGTAGGTAGTTTGCATTTAGAATAGATTGCAATGCATAAGATTCCACCATTTTACCTTTACTCTTTTCTCTTGGATTTAGCATGAGGACATGCTAATGTCTAAGTGTGGGGAGGTTGATAAACCACTATTTTATGATTTATCTTGTGCTTAATTGAATGATTGTATCAATTCTTCACCCACTTATTCATATGAATTTGTATGGTTTTACAATTCTTTCCTTATGATATGACATATGTGAAAATATGTTTCCTATGCTTTAGAAATATTAAATTTAATTATCTTTTATTACCATTCGATGCCGTGATCTGTGTGTTAAGTACTTTCAGGATTTATAGGCCAGGAATGGCTTAGAGGATAGAAAGGAAACATACAAAAATGGAAGGAACGCACAAAATAGATTTTTTGAAGAAAAGCAGTGACACGAACGCGTGGATGACGCGGATGCGTGCTTAACGCAAAAAGCATAGACGCGAGCGCATGGACGACGCGGACGCATGCCTTGAGCAGAACGCAATTGCCTCAAACACGTGACTAACGCGGATGCGTGGAAGTGAAAAACTCCAAATGACGCGGACGCGTGACCCACGCGAACTCGTGACGGACCCCACGTGCAGAAAATTGCAGAAATTGTCCCAGCGACTTCTGGACCCTTTTTGGTCCAGATCCAAGCCCAGAGAACACACATTAGAGGCTATAAATTGGAGAATCCATCCATTCATAAACAACAATTCATATATGACTCATAATTCACAATTTTAGGATTAGATGTGGTTTTTAGAGAGAGAGGTTCTCTCCTCTCTCTTAGGTTTTTGGAATTAGGATTTCTCTTAGTTTTAGGATTTAGGATTATTTCCTCTTCAATTACAGGTTCAATGTCACTTTAATTTATGTTTCTCTTCCATTCTTAGATACTCTAATGCTTTTATTTGATTTATATTGCCAAATTGGCTTATGAACTTTTCATGTTAGGATTTTCTTAATTAATGCAATTTAAGGTATTTTCAAATATATGATTTTTATTTAGCTTTCTACATTCTTGGTTTTGGTTGATTAATTAGTAACTCTTGAGTTGTCAGACTCATTGTGATTGATAATAGATATCTTTGCTGATTGATTTAGATTCCTATAACTCTAGTCTTTCCTTAGGAGCTGACTAAGACTTTAGGTGTTAATTTAATTTAACCACTTGACTTAGTGGGAGCAAAATATAATTCTCATCACCATTGATAAGGATAACTAGGATAGGAATTCTAATTCTCATACCTCGCCAAGAGTTTTCTTAATTATTAATTTATTTTTCTTGCTATTTAAATTACTTGTTCTCTATTTCAAAAACCCAAAAATATACCTTTTTCTATAACCAATAATAAATCATACTTCCCTGTAATTCCTTGAGAAGACGACCTGAGGTTTGAATACTTCGGTTATTTATTTTTATTGGGTTTGCTTAAGTGACAAACAAAACTTTTGTACGAAAGGATTCTCTATTGGTTTAGAAACTATACTTACAACGCAATTATATTTTTAAATTTCTTTACCAATAGAAAATCCGATCGTCACGTTGCCTTTTTGTTTTAAGGGCTATTGGCTTTTTCTGCTTGCTTTTTCTTGAGCGGTCCGGTATAAAGCTGCTCCCATGTATGCCAGTTTAACGCCACTCCGAGTGATAAAATCCAAATGCTGAAGAATGGATACATTATCAGTAGGCATGACACCATAATGAGCAATTTGTTGATCAATAAACCCGACAGCATCAAAGCCAGGAGCATCTAGATTAAAAGACTCGACAGTCCGGGGTCTTTTTGGAGGAGGAACAGCAGTAGGAGAAGAAGTAGCAGCAGAGGTCTGAGGAGGATCAACTAAATGGACCCGAGGTGTTGGGATCACCTTCCTCGGCCCAGTAGAACTCGAGATCGGTCTCTTAGGAGAAACTTGAGAAGATCTCTCCTCTATAGCCTTGGCCGAAATATTCTATGCAGCGTTAACCTTCCTCGCTTTCTTAAAGCTTTCATGGAGTCATTATTCTTGGCCATCTCTGAAAAACAAAATCAAACAGGTTACAAGCTGGAAATAAAAGCAAAAAACAAAGTAAAACGAGACAAAAGGAAGTCGGTCACTACCCAACTCAGCTCGGACAAGAGAAATGTCCCCTAAAGATTTCTTTGTATCGAGATGAGGAAACTTCCCCCCAATGTCTTCCAACACATTTACAAAGGCCTGCTCAACCTCATCAAGCATCTCCCACGAGTACCGAGACACCACGACATTTTTTTGCCAACACAAGGGGAAGGTAGGCTCACCATTCGACTCTAAGGAAAATGGCCGAGCTCCCTCAACAGCTCGGACCTTAAAGAAGTAATTCTTAAAGTCCCTAAAGGACTCGTCATACATAGCAAACACCTTATGTCCCTGGGCAGATCGAAAAGAAATCCAAGAAGCTTTCTTTTTTGAGGAAATTCTGGGCTTAGTCAAAACAAAGAGGTAAAGAAAGAGAGTTTGGGAAGGTTTGACAGCCAACTCTTGGCAAAGCAACTGAAAGATCTTGATAAAACCCCAAGAGTTCGGATGGAGCTGGGATGGAGCAACGTTACACGACCATAATAAGTCATTCTCGAAGGAAGTAAAAAGGAAAGTAATGTTCAGCTGGCTGAAAAAATAGTCTAAGGCATAAAAGAAAGGACGCTCCCCCTGAACCATGGTCGGGAAACAAACCCTCTCATCAGAATCAGCATTTACCAAGGAGACACACATCAACACTAGGGAGTCTAGCCAGTCGGACATAGCCTCAGGAATCTTGGAAGACGTCTCAACAATATTTTTGCGAGAAGACATGGCCAACTAGTCCCACAACAAGGAAAAGAAAATGGATTACTAACCAAAACAGCTTGGGCAACATGAAAATATCTCAGACAAACATGACTTCGAGCAACACAAACAGTAAAAGGAAAGCCCCAAGACACACACCAAGGTCCAGGGGCATCCTTTGGAGCCAGAGACAAGAGTAAGGACCCAGGAAAAGTCTACTAGGCTACACCCCAACAAATTCTCCGTAAAGAAAGATGATCCCATTCCAAACAAACAACAACACAAGAAAGAAAATCGAGCGTCTTCTACAAGTTTATCAAAAAATCACTAACATGAGCAAAAATCGTCAAAGGAGCAATCTTTCTTGAAAAATAAACAATAGATCATTAGAAGTACGATAAAGAAAAACAACGACAACATTCAAAAACCCTAGTAATGTCAAAACTGTCATCCACCCAAGAGTATACATAAGGTCGAAAGAAAACCAGAAGGCACACATCACAACAACAATCAAGCATGGTAATACAAAAAGGCTCTAGCCTTCCAAACACAAACTCAAGCAAAATCGAAACTTTGCCAAGGATAGAACAAAATAAAGAAGTAGAAAGAAAGAACCAACCTGAAAGAGGAAGCGACGAGAGAGGGGCAAAAATCTAGAAATTGCAATAAGCAAAGAGGAAGGAAATGGAAGCGAAATGTTTTTTGAGAAAAGGAATCGACGAATGGAGGAATTAATGGGTTTTTAAAACCCTCGCATGTTCCCAAGAAAATGTAAAACGCACGCTACAAGAAGAAACGTTACACATTTAAAGCTGCTTAAAGGAAGTTCCACAAACAGACCCAACAAAAAAATGCTCGAGTTCGGCTTCCCCAAAAGAAATCGAAAAACTCGACTTCAAAAGAAAGACCGAGCTCAAGCAGGGACACTGTTCATACCCTAGGTCGAGCTGTTCGATCCGGGATGTTTACGACAAGACGACCGACTTCTTCAGGACAGGACCATTCGACCTCTTCTCAAAGAGCTCGGCCAAATCACTAGGAAAGCCCAAAAAAGGGTCCAAACAGAGGAGCACGACCCAAACCCAAAGGCAGCCCAAGCCTAGGGAGAAAAGGGCAGTTTCCTTGAAGATAAGATAACCCCACTCAAAGATAAGAAAAGATAAGATAACTATCTTATCTCCAGGAAGGTCATTCCACACCGTTATAAATACACTGGAGCACCCAGGTATAACTCATACTCTGATTCTACTAAAAACCTGCTTAATACCCTTGCTAACTTAAGCATCGGAGTCCCTTGCAGGTACCACCACCCTCCGGTGACGAAAGATTAGCACCACCATCAAGTCCAACAAGTCAGACACGGCGGCTCCGGCCATCATCATCCAGTCGGACATAACAGCTCCGACCAGTACAGAAGATCTTGTCTGAGATCGACCTACAGCTTCAGGTAACTGGTGGACGAAATTTTGATCCTCAAAATTGGTCTCTTTGTATTTGTATGAAATCAAAAATACCCCAAAGAGATCATGGTATGATGAACTGGGATCTTAATAATCCCTGGTAATGGCACCAACAGCTTAGTGTTGTTGTTGGACCAAAAGAGTTACATGCAACTGTTAGAGAAGCTCACAACTCCGTTCAACTTAACCAGCAAGTGTACTGGGTCATCCAAGTAATACCTTACGTGAGTAAGGGTCGATCCCACAGAGATTGTTGGTATGAAGCAAGCTATGGTCACCTTGTAAATCTCAGTCAGGCAGACTAAATGGTTTATGATGAGTTCGAAAATTAATAATAAACAGAAAATAAAATAGGATAGAAATACTTATGTAAATTATAATCCTTCCTACTCCTTTCCATGGCAAGCTGTATGTAGGGCATCACCGTCATCAATGGCTACTTTTCATCCTCTCGGAAAAATGGTCTTATGCGCTATCACTGCACGGCTAATCGTCTGGAGGCATCACCCTTGACAATGGCTACATCCCATCCTCTCAGTGAAAATGGTCCAAATGCTCTGTCACAGCACGGCTAATCATCTGTCGGTTCTCAATCAGGTTGGAATAGAATCCATTGATTCTTTTGCGTCTGTCACTAACGCCCAATCTTCAGGAGTTTGAAGCTCGTCACAGTCATTCAATACCGGAATCTTACTCGAAATACCACAGACAAGGTTAGACTTTCCAGATTCCCAGAATCCTACTCGGAATACCATAGACAAGGTTAGACTTTTCGGATTCCCATGAATGCCGCCATCTATCTAGCTTATACCACGAAGATTCTGTTGGAGAATCTAAGAGATATGCGCCCGGCCTAAGGTAGAACGGAAGTGGTTGTCAGTCACGCACGTTCATAGGTGAGAATGATGATGAGTGTCATGGATCATCACATCCATCAAGTTGAAGTGCAACGTATATCTTGGAATAAGAATAAAAGAGAATTGAATAGAAAATAATATTAATTGTATTGAAACTTGAGGTACAGCAGAGCTCCACACCCTTAATCTATGGTGTGTAGAAACTCCACCGTTGAAAATACATAAGTGAAAGGTCCAGGCATGGCCGAATGGCCAGCCCCTTAAAACGTGATCAATAGCCTCTTAAGATGAAGAATAAAACAAAACTGAGACCAAAGATGACTAATACACTAGTAAAAAGTCTTATTTATACTAAACTAGCTACTAGGGTTTACATGAGTAAGTAATTGATGCATAAATCCACTTCCGGGGCCCACTTGGTGTATGTTTGGGCTGAGATTGATCTATCCACGAGCTGAGGCTCCTCTTGGAGTTGAACGCCAAGTTATAACGTGTTTTGGGCGTTCAACTCCGGGTCGTGACGTGTTTCTGGCGTTTAACTCCAGACAGCAGCATGTACTTGGCGTTGAACGCCACTTTACGTCATCAATTCCCGAATAAAGTATGAACTATTATATATTTCTGGAAAGCTCTAGATGTCTACCTTCCAACGCTGTTGAGAGCACGCCATTTAGAGTTCTGTAGCTCCAGAAAATCCATTTCGAGTGCAGGGAGGTCAGATTCCAACAACATCAGCAGTCCTTTGTCAGCCTCCTATTAGAGTTTTGCTCAAGTCCCTCAATTTCAGCCAGAAATTACCTGAAATCACAGAAAAATACACAAACTCATAGTAAAGTCCAGAAATGTGAATTTAACATAAAAACTAATTAAAACATCCCTAAAAGTAGCTTAAACTTACTAAAAACTACCTAAAAACAATGCCAAAAAGTGTATAAATTATCCGCTCATCAGTAACCCTCGGAACAAAAGGCAACAAGTTCAGTCAGCATCAGAAGATTTAGAGGTGATATCAGGAATCTTAGGTGATGGTTGAGGAGCATGTGAAGAAGAAAGCTCAATGGTTCTTTTTGGGCTTAAAATTCTTCGAGGAGAAGGGATGTTCCCTGTATCCTGGGTAGGTAATTCAGGACTCTTTGTAATAGAAGACTTATGAAGAGCATCAGTTTGAATTGGAGAAGGAGGATCTTCAATGGGTTGATCTTCTGGTGGTAAGGATTTCTCTTGAGTTGAATCGACCCGAACTTATGTTTCAGAAAAGATGACTTGGATGGGCTCAGCAGAGATCATGGTTTGGGTAGAAGAGTGATATTCTTATTGTGTTTGTCTTGATTGGTCCCTTTGTGTTTTCGATTCAGGGTTAGATGATGGAGCAGAAATAGACTGAGCAACTTTTTTCGGTTTGAAATAAGAAAGAAGTGTTTTATAAGTTAAGTTTTTTCGATTTATTTATCATTTTTGAGATTACCTAGATGTATTTTATTTGAATTAGATGAGGGAATAAATTATTTTCTGAATCATCTTCTGAATCGGAAGAAGCAGCAAAGATGTTTGTTTGTTTTGGCTACTTACTTTCATCAGAAGAATTTTCTCGTGATGATTGAATCTAATAATGATCTAAAGGTCAATCCATCAAGATGTGTTTGCATAAATATTAAAAAAGAAAATATTTCAAAGTTTGATGGAAAAATTACGTTTTTGGAGGTTCTTGTAGGAACTTTTTGAATTTTCTTTTGTGGTTGTTTTTATTGTGCTACAGTTTCGATTCTTCTCTTCAAAGTTCTTTTTGGTGAACTTTCAGCAGCTGAAATAGTCTTGGTGGCTGAGTTTTTGATCTTATCAAAGGTGCGACTATATTGGGAAAAATATGTAGTCCACCATTCGGAGTAAGATTTGGTGATGTATGAACTGCACTCGTAAATAAGGTGAGTGTAGTTTTCTTTTTGTTGTTGGTTGGTGGTGAGCCAAAGGTCAATTTCTTTTTTTGAAACCAATTTGACATGACAGAGAGGACGGCTGTTTCGAGGAATAGGATTTGGAATGGTTTGGAAGAAGCCCAATTGCCTAGCAATGTAATGACGAGCATAGAGAGCTGCTTTAAATTGTTCTTTTTTGTATTGAGGCAGTCCCATTGGAATCACCTGAATAGCAAGCAAATTTGCCCAATTTTTGTTGGCAATCTCATCTTCTTGGTTATCGGTGGGAAAGAGAAGGTGTTCGAACCATGAGGGACCACATTGATGAGCGGATAATTTATACGCTTTTTGGCATTGTTTTTAGGTAGTTTTTAGTATGTTTTAGTTACTTTTTATTATATTTTTAATAGTTTTTATGCAAAAATCACAATTTTGGACTTTACTATGAGTTTGTGTATTTTTCTGTAATTTCAGGTATTTTCTGGCTGAAGTTGTGGGACTTGAGCAAAAATCTGATTCAGAGGCTGAGAAAGGACTACAGATGCTGTTGGATTCTGACCTCTCTACACTCAAATGCATTTTTATGGAGCTACAAAAGTCCAATTGGCACGCTCTGAATTAGGCTGGAAAGCTAACATCTTGGGATTTCCAGCAATGTATAATAGTCCATACTTTGCTCGAGATTTGATGGTCCAAACTTGCGTTAAACGCTAGTCAGAGACCCTTTTCTGGCGTAAAACACCAGAAATGGCACCAAAAACTGGAGTTAAACGCCCAAACTGACATCCAAGCTGGCGTTTAACTCCAAGAATGGCATATGCATGTGAAAGTTTTAAAGCTCAGCCCAAACACTCACCAAGTGGGTCCCGGAAGTGGATTTCTGCACTATCTGCACTTAGTTACTTATTTTCTGTAAACCTAAGTTACTAGTTCAGTATAAAAACTACTTTTAGAGATTCATTTTAAAACTTATGACATTTTACATCTCATATTGAATCTTCTACGGCATGAGTCTCTAAACCGCATAGGTGGAGGTGAGGAGCTCTGCTGTGTTTCAATAGATTAATGCAATTACTATTGTTTTCTATTCAATCACATTTGCTTCTGTTCTAAGATACTCATTCGTACTTCAATTTGAAGAATGTGATGATCCGCGACACTCATCATCAATCTCAAATTTATGAACGCGTGCTTGACAACCATTTCTGTTTTATTTGAGCTCAACGTAGTCATTGGGTGACAGCTTGAGTGCGTATCTCTTGGGTTTCTAATCCACGAGTTTGATTTGTATCTCCTGACAACAGAGCATTCAAACTCGTGAGAATAGAACCTTCGTGGTAGAGGCTAGAATCAATTGGCAGCATTCCTGAGATCTAGAAAGTTTAAACCTTTTCTGTGGTATTCCGAGTAGGATCTGGGACGGGATGACTGTGACGAGCTTCAAACTCACGAATGTTGGGTGCAGTGACAGTGTGTAAAAGGATAGAGAGATCCTATTCCGACACAAGTGAGAACCGACAGATGATTAGCCATACGGTAGCTGTGCTTGGTATTTTTCATCTGAGACGAGAGATCCGACAGTTGATTAGCCCTACAGAAACCCTACCTGGACCATTTTTACTGAGAGGACGGATGGTAGCCATTGACAATGGTGATCTACCAACATACAGCTTGCCATGGAAGGAAGCCATGCGTGTTTGGAGAAGAAGACAATAGGAAAGCGGAGATTCAGAAGATAGAGCATCTCTAAAACCTCAACCTGTTCTCCATTACTGAATAACAAGTATCATTCATTTCATTCTCTTTTACTTTTTACAAACGAAATCATTTTTATCACTAATCTCCTGACTAAGAGTTATAGGATAACCATAGCTTGTTTCAAGCCGGCAATCTCCGTGGGATCGACTTTTACTCGCGTAAGGAATTATTACTTGGACGACCCAGTGCACTTGCTGGTTAGTTGTGCAAAGTTGCAAAGGTGTGATTGCAATTTCGTGCACCACACATCTTCGATGCAAGAATGGGGTAAAACTCATATCATTGTTGTTGAAATTTTTACAAGAGTGAAAAGGGAGAAAACAGTCCAGAAGAGGTCCTCAGTCGATTTGGCATCTTTAAAATTTGGTTGAAGAGGGTCCAAACAAAATCCTTTGATATATTGTTTTTTGGATGTTTTATTCCCATCTTTCTGCATGAATTTCTCGAACACAATGTTTAACCAGAGTTGGAGAAGCCAAAGAGGACCTCCTACACTGATTGGCGAGTTGATTTGAAGACAAACAACTAAGTGGCCAAGTTCCTTAAACAAGTGTCCTAGGATTAGCTTGGCAAAATTAAATCTATAACCTTCATGTAAGAGAGCAGCCAAAGGAAGAAATAACTTCTGCCTTTGGACACTTCTGGAGCAGAAAATGATAGCATTTAACCAATAGTACAGAAATGCAACATGCTCATCATCAGTCACAGGCTCGTTCTCTTGTCTCATATTTTGAGCAATAAAATCACTGTAGAAAGCCCTGTGGGTTACCTTATAGTCTCGACTTGGATGCGCATCAAAGGTTAGTTCAAGAAAACTTACTAGAAGACCAGTAATGGTAGCTACATTAAGCAGAGAAAGTTTAATCATTCCATAAGAAAGATGGAAGTTGTTCGTAGTCTTATTCCAGAAGTTTACGACTGCCCCAATCATCTAATGGTGAGTCATGGGTGTGAAGTGGGAAAGTCAAAGGAGTTCTTGGATACCAAGGGCTCTCTAAGCAGCACCCTTTTCTGATCCGAGGTGCCTATGCCAGGCTTAGAAGTCAGCTCCTTGGGAGTAATTTTAGGGTTGTTCCTAAAGGGTTTCTGATAGTTAATAAAATGAGCAATAAGGAGATTTTGTTTGATGAGCAAATCTTTCCCTTTTGCATTAGGGAAGAAGTTGAGACGCTTGTTGGCACGCTCCAATGTTTGAATGGGGCCAACGAAACAGTGGGTCTCGCCATTGATAGTGAAAGTGATGAGGATCCTTTTATCATCGAGTTGTGGCTGAGGCTCCTCAATGATCTCGTCGTTAATCTGGTTGAGTATTTGCAAGGTTGAGGGAGCTTGATCATGAGCCATAGAACCTTTGTCCTTATCCTGGGCAGTAGAAGTGCCATAGACTGAAGGGGAAGCAATTGATGAGTAGATTGAAAAGTAGATGGTGAGTTGAACTTGTAAGAAAGTTGAATAGAAAGCTCAGAGAAGAAGAAGAGGTTAGAATCATAGAAAGTGAAAATTCGGGAAGTGAGACAATGGTAAAAAAATTTAATTTAATAAGCAGAGGTGATTTTTAGCCGTTTTGTAGAATGAGGCTGAAAAAATTTGAAATTGGGGTAACTTCCTGGAGAAGGTGAAGTGGTGGAGAGAGAGAGATTGAAGATCATGAGAAACGTGTCGAACGGGTGTAAGTAGATGGAGAAAAATGAATGTCATTTATGGTTAATTAAATGCTTTACGTTAATAGCATATTTAGGATTAAGTGTTTCTTCTTTAAGGTGATATCGAGAGTATCACATTAATCCTAGGGGACAATTTGTTGATTGAAAATAATTAAATCCGTAGAAAGGAGTTATTTGAGAATTAGTAAGTTGGTTCTCGAAAGGAAATTTACATCGAGAAAGTCTTGTGACTGCAGATATCGAGTAAAAGCCCGATTAGCATAACATGCTAATAAATTGATCGAAGAAGTAGATTAATGATCTCGAGATTCGAAAATTGTTTTCCAAGACGTTATATGATCAAGCAAAAGAAGCGGGAACGGTTACACATATTTTCACGCACCTAGGAGTTATATTTCAATTTGATTGGTTAGGAGATGGCTCTAAATAGAAGAAGGCTCAAAGATACAATGATTGGAGCTTTTCTTCAGAAATTACTCTCGCACACTCACATCCCAGTTACTTTCTGAGTATGCTTCGAGTCAATTTTCTGTAGGGTTCCTTTCATTCGTTTTACTTTTCGTTTACATTTTCTGCAAACTTGACTTTTCTTGCAAGTTTATCTTTCAAGCAACATTTACTTTACTTGTTCAATTTTATGTTTCGAAACCTTTATTTTCCATGTCAGAAGTCCTTTGATTCGATCGGAGGCATTTTACTTTTTTTCTTTAATTTTAATGCAATTCATTTCAATTTCAGTCAATTTATTTTCGAAGTCTTTATTCATGTTTTCAAATTTTCTCGAATATTGTCTAATTAAAGGGTCTTTGATGCACTTTTAGAAAACTGATATTCACAAAGAAGAGTATAGTTTGCTCCGAGACCGTTAGATATCGAACCACTATCGATTTGCTAATAAAAATCAACAAAACAACTGCTAATATTATAAGTTTATTCAATTAGATCAAATCAATCTAAAATTGAAGGGGACTTTGAGGCATCCAAATTTCATAATTTGGAATTGATTTGATTTAATTTTATAAATTTATCATGTTAGTAGCCAACTAAGATCCTCAAATATGTATTATAATGTCACTTAACATGTTATATAAGTAAATTCTCATACCTTGAGCAACAAAAATGATAGAAAGACTATTATGACTAATTTAAAATTTTTGAAATACAAATTTAATTAAAAAATCTTTTAAAAATTAATTTAAAAAATAGTGATCTTTTAAAAATGAATTGACCATTTATTCTTATATTATAAGTAATTTATTTTTTATTTATAATGATTAAAACTAATATAAAAAACAAAGAACAAATTATTGCGAAATTCGTTAACCGCATATTAAGGATACCTACATACTTTAAGGAAACACATTTAGTAAATTCAAGCGGTGGATATATTCTTTTCTTTTTAACTACTAGAAAATAGTTTACGGACGAATTTATCAAGTCTTGAAATTCAAACGGTAAGACTCCGAAATTTTTAGAATTTATTACGAACTGGTTTTGATTTATTTTATTTATTTAAGATATTATTTTTAAAATTTTTTTATTAAAATAATTCAATCGAATGTAAAATCCTAAATTTTTAAAATTTATTATGAATCAGTTTTGATTTATTTTATTTGTTTAAGATTTTATTTTTAAAATATTTTATTAAAAATAATTAAATTTAATTTTTGGTAATTTGAGTATAAATTAATTAGGATTTTGAGATTTTTATAATAATTGAGTAATTTTCATATTTTAAATTTAAATTTTTAGTAGTTGAAAAATAATATGAATTTCATATAATTTAATTTAAATATTGAGATTTTGAATCTAGTTTTATTAACAAAAAAATTTAAGTAGATACTTTTAATTTTAAATTAGACTAGTTATTTGAAATTCATTAGTATGTTGACAAATAAATGTATTGCTAAAATAATTTTATTAAGTTGCATTTGGTTTTTAATTACTCTCTTTCTCTAAATTTTCAAAAAATTCCTAAATCACCATTGGTGTCGATTGGAGTGGCCGTCATCGATGCGATGAATATAACGTGACGAGAGAGAGTGAGCTCAATGTAGAGTGAGAAAGGAAGGAGAAAGGGCGCAAGGGTGATGATAATGCTACTGCTATTATCACCGGGAAGACCGTTGGAGCATGTCGGGGTTGCCGTTCTGGTTCTGCTGCAACTTGCCCTTGTCCCTGCTCATCTCTAACATTTGTTTAGCTTTTGCTGGAGCCTTTGCCGTCATGGGTATTGCTGTTAGAGTCGCCGAAAAATCACCACTATTCTACCTTTTCCTTGGTAAAACAAACCCTATTCTACATGTACTTAACACCCTTTTCTGTTTCTATTTCATTTTTATGTACCTTACTATCTCGCTCTATTTTTGTGCTATCTTCCTAGATTAATTCTCCATTGCTATTGATGTTACCATTATGGGTGGTAAAGCGGGCCGGCCCGCTCCAACCCTATGAGAGGAGCGAGGGGCATGGAGTATAAGGGGTGGCAAAGCGGACTGGTTCGTTCTGCCTAGGCCCACCTCATAAACGGGGCGGATCGGCCTGTCCCGCCAACTAAAATGGGTTCAAAATGCTAGCCTGCTTGACTCTTTTTTTTTTGGAAAATAAAATTCATTAAAATTAACCAAAAAATAATAATTAAAAAATAAAATAGAAATAAAAAATAGTCAAATTATAATATAATTTTTTTTACTATTTTTTTGAATTTTTAACCTCAATAAAATTGTTCAAAATAATATTTGTCAATAAAATCATCTTTATTTTAAAAAATAAGTCACATAATTTGAGCATATATACGAAATTGTAAAATAAAATAAATAAAGTTAATAACTAAAAGAAGAATAAAAACAAATCCAAATCCTAGCCCGACCCGCCTTTTTTAGTGGGTTTAGCGGATTAGCCCGGCGGGCTCGACCCGTTTTGCCACCCCTAGTTACCATGGCTGCCTTGTGTTGTTGTTGTTCTGTCAGAGTTGTTATGAATGCTACTGATGCTGGTCTAATCATGCAATTAAGTCACATTGAGGTAAGACATTTTTCTTTAAACTTATTTTATTTTAAGGAATCGTCGTAAATCAATGTGTAATATATGTACATTTAGTGATTGTGTGAGTCTTATGAATCAAATTTAAATATTTTTGAGAAATAGAATTGATAAACAATGATGGATTTTAAAGTAATAAAACTAGTTAGGAACACTAGTTGAAGCTTCCTGTGGATGGACTAGGATTTGAGAATATTCTATTGTTAATTAAAAATAAAAGAGCATGGTGAATAATTGTTCGGATTATTGGATGAAGTTTATGATTGATTTTCAGCGAAAATGAATATTGTGTTACAGATTGATGAGTTTAGTTTGATTATTATAATTTAGTGCTATAGAAACTTAGAAAAGCAAGTTGATGTTAGGAATGTTGCTTTTGATGAGGATTCTGTAACTGACAATGATCAAGTCTTTGTATGTATTATTGTTCAAGACACAATTATAGTACAAGAGCACAATGAGAATCCTACTGTAGATCCAGTTACAGTATAAGAGAACAATGAGAATATCGTTGTTGCTCAAAATACTGCTACAGCACAGAAAAATAATGAGAATTCTCTTCAATCCCAATTCATACAGCAAGCTCAACAACCTCAAGAAGTGTCATTAAGGAGATCCAATAGAGAAAAGAGAAAATCCATCTATGATCTCAAACAAGCTTCCTGGTGGACGAAATTGTGATCACTTGTTCTTTTGTTTATAAAGGATGTATACTCTGAGGGCATTGTTTATTTCCTTCACAATCTCGTTCAACTACCAGCAAGTGTACTGGGTCGTCCAAGTAATAACCTTACGTGAGTAAGGGTCGAATCCACAGAGATTGTTGGTATGAAGCAAGCTATGGTCACCTTGCAAATCTCAGTCAGGCAGAAAAAAGAGGAATTGTAATTATAATAAATAAAAAGGAATAATAAAAGGGATAGAAGACTTATGCAGATTCATTGGTAGGAATTTCAGATAAGCGGATGGAGTTGCTATAGAGCCCAAGGACGCCTGCTCTCCTACTGCTTCTACTCAATCCTTCTTACTCCTTTCCATGGCAAGCTTTGTATAGGGGTTCACCATCAACTGTGGCTACTTTCTTCCTCTCGGGGAAATATCCTG
>NC_029778.3:66682937-66683283 GCF_000817695.3 Arachis duranensis
CATGTCAATGAGTTCTTGTGCCTCTTCAGGCGTTTTCTTCAGGTGAATAGATCCACCTGCAGAGTGGTCCAATGACATTTTTGAAAATTCAGATAGACCATAATAGAGTATATCTAATAAGGTCCATTCTGAAAACATGTCAGATGGACATCTCTTGGTCATCTGCTTGTATCTTTCCCAAGCTTCATAGAGGGATTCACCATCTTTTTGTTTGAAGGTTTGAACATCCACTCTCAGCTTGCTCAGCTTTTGAGGAGGAAAGAATTTATCTAAGAAGGCAGTGACCAGCTTATCCTAGGAGTCCAGGCTATCCTTAGGTTGTGAATCCAACCATATTCTAGCTCTG
>NC_029778.3:66685548-66685958 GCF_000817695.3 Arachis duranensis
GGATCCTCATGAATGCCGCCATCTATCTAACTTATACCACGAAGATTCTGTTGGGGAATCTAAGAGATACGCATTCAAGCTCTGTTGCATGTAGGACGTAAGTGGTTGTCAATCACTCGCGTTCATAATTGAGAATGATAATGAGGGTAATCTGACTCATCACATTCATCATGTTCTTGGGTACAAATGAATATCTTGGAATAAGAATAAAAGAGAATTGAATAAAAGAAGATAGAATTTCATTAATACTTGAGGTACAGCAGAGCTCCACACCCTTAATCTATGGTGTGCAGAAACTCCACCGTTGAAAATACATAAGCAAAAGGTTTAGGCATGGCCGAATGGCCAGCCCCCTAAAACGTGCTCAATGGCCTCCTAAGATGAAGAATAATACAAAACTGAGACCAAAG
>NC_029778.3:66687011-66691844 GCF_000817695.3 Arachis duranensis
ATTATCCTTATCAATTGTGATGAGAATTGGATTTTTCTCCCACTTTGTTAACCTCTAACTATGAAGGTAAGTTAAGTGGATGAATTCCAATTTTCAATCAACAATGAGTTTGATAACTCAAGAGTCACCAATTATTTAACCAAAGCCAAAAGGAAAGAAAATTGAAACTGCTCAAATAAAAATGCCTTCAGATGGGAAGCAATAATCATGTAATTAAAAGAAAGCAATAATAACTGAAATATCTTAAATAATATTAATTCAAAGAAAATCATAACATGAAAGAGTTCATAAATTTAATTGGAAAAAAAGAGAAATAAAAAGTAAAAGGAATATTGAACCTCTAATGAAGAAGAAAAATTGGGAGTTGAAATAATAAAAATTCCTAATTTCTAAAAATCCTAATCCTAATCCTAATAGAGAGGAGAGAACCTCTCTCTCTAAAAACTACATCTAAAACTAAAATTATGAATTATGAGAGCCTGATTATGAATGGATGCATTTCCCCACTTTATAGCCTCTAATCTGTGTCCTCTGGGCCGAAAACTGGGTCAAAAATAGTCTAGAAATCACTTCCAGCGCTTTCTGGTCCGTACAGGTCGCGGAAAAGTGACGCGGCCGCATGGCTCACGCGGCCACGCGGGTTGCGTTCCTGCCAGGTCACGCGTTCACGTCGCCTGGCGTCAGGGCAGCTATGGCAAATTATATATCAAATCGAAGCCCCGGACGTTAGCTTTTCAACGCACTTGAAACCGCGTCGTTTGGACCTCTATAGCAAAAGTTATAGCCGTTTGAGTGCACAGAGGTCAGGCTGGACAGCTTAGCAATTTCTCCAACTTATTGTATTCCTTCCATTTTTGCATGCTTCCTTTCCATCCTCTGAGCCATTCCTGCCTTATAATCTCTGAAAAACTTAACACACATATCAAGGCATCTAATGGTAATAAGAGAGGATTAATAATAAGCAAATATAAGATCAAAGAAGCATGTTTTCAATCAAAGTACATAATTAGAAAGGCAAATGTAAAACATGCGAATAGTATGAATAAGTGGGTAAAGAGTTGATAAAATCCACTCAATTGAGCACAAAATAAGCCATGAAATAGTGGTTTATCAACCTCCCCACACTTAAACAATAGCATGTCCTCATGCTAAGCTCAGGAGAAACTATAAAGAGATGAAGAGGAATGATAGAATGTATGAGATGCAACCTATGAATGCAACTAAATGCAAAATGCTTCTACCTACTTGGTTAAAAGCAAATAAATCCCCAAGAATAAATATGAACTGGATTTCACTAATTCAAATCATAAAAATGAAGTACAAATAGACTTGTAGAAGAAAATAACTCATGAAAGCCGGAAACAAAGAATCGAGCATCGAACCCTCACTTAGTAGTGTATATCACTCTAATCACTCAAGTGTTTTAGGTTCGATTCTCTCAATTCTCTACTAACCTTGCTTTCTAAGGCTTGCTCTTCATCTAAAAATCACAATGCATATGTTTAAAGTATTGAATGTATGAACATATTTTCAACATTCTTTCACATTTTCAGAAAATTCTAACATACTCTATTCTCAAACCAATTGTTTCCAAACCCACTTTTCCCACACTTAATTTATGAGCACTCTCATTAGTCTAAGCTAACTAAGGATTCAAATTAAGGACATTATTGTTTTCCGCTTAGAGTTAATGATGTGATAAAGTAAAGAACAAAGGGGTAAAATAGGCTCAAATTGGTTTGCAAAGGATAATGAAAGGTAAGGCCATGTGGGTATGTAAGCTAAGTGGAACAAATGCCTCAATCATATAAGTGCATGCATACATCAAATTATGGAAATATAGAATTAAGCAAGACAAAGATCACAATTTTAGAGAGAAAAATACACACTAAAACAAAATTTTTTGGTTGATAAAATGCAACCAATTCAAATAGGCTCAGAAATCTCACAGGTTTTGTGTGCTCGAGCTCTAAACTATGTTCCAAAATAATATTTCTTCAAACAAGTTTTTCAAAAAGTTTTATTCAAATTAGTGAAATACTATAAAAATTTCTTGAAAAAGAAGAATATTACTTTAACCAAGTAGTAAAATATGCACAAAAACAATTAAACATGCAAATGCAACAACTAATCTACAAAGAAAATATAAACATTGGTGTTGAGACAAGAAAGTACTAACCCATGGAGATCGGTATCGACCTCCCCACACTTAAAGATTGCACCGTCCTCGGTGCATGCTGAGATGTGCAGGTGGACGGGGGTTGTGGTTCCTCAGCTGGTGCTTTCTTGTAGAGGCTTTCTCTTTACCCGTTTTGGTGGCCAGCCTGAAAAAGAGAGAAGAGAAAGGCACATGAAGTCAAAGGGGTGGAGCAAAGAGGAGGGCGGTACGAGTGATAATCATGCCAAGCAAAAGAAATAGTGAATGAAAGACATGGTCGCGATTCCATGTGATCAGTTCATCAATGGAAATATAGCAAGGCTTAGGGAGTATTGGATGCAAGATGTTTATTAGCATGCCGGCAAGGGCATGAGTAGCATAGATCAAGCATCAAAAGCTTTTAATGTATTGTTAGTCGTGAGAAACTAACAATAACGTTTGTATTAACAATTATATTTAATTAATAAAATAGTACAGGGAATTTGTGAAAAGCAGGCATTTATAGTAGTAGATTAAAAAAATCTTAAAAATAGTGCACAATGCCATACGGGCGTTTTCACAAACACATAGCATGCACGGTGACTAAGCTATTTGAAAGTATTAAATTTGAACATGCAAGCAATCCTTTAAAAAAAGTAATATATAATTGTCAAATAATCCACAAAAGTATAGAAAAGCAATGGCCCAAATAAAATTCCAACACCAATGAAAATAATGCAATGAATGAAAGTATGCAAACAAATTAAATAAAATAAAATGAAAGTGAAAAAGAATGAGAAGTAGAAAAAGAAAGTGAGAAAGGAGAGAGAAGGAAGAAATTAGGATTTGAAGAGAAAAGATAAGAAAATTGGCACTAATCTGGATAGGTTGTGCGACGCTGGCAACGCGGTCACGTGGGTGACGCAGTCGCGTGGTGCGCGAGTGACGCGGTCGCGTGGTGTGTGATAAGGTTGGGCGACGCGGACGCGTGGGGCACGCGATCGCGTGACTCGATTTGTGATAGTGGCGCGAGTGCAGTCTCGCGGTCGCACCACTCTCTGTTCGAAACTTGGTATTGCCAAAATCCAGGGTGACGCGGTCGCGTGGTCGACGCGATCGCGCGGGTAGCCTTATTTCCAATATGACGCGGACGCGTGGGTGACGCGTTCGCGTGGGAGGGCTTGTGCTGCTAGCACGGGCCAAGCCCAATTCCAGCTCAACTTTCGGCCATACACCCTTTTTACGCCGATTTCAGGTCACGCGGCCGCGTGGGCGACGCGGTCGCGTGGGAGGCTATTTTTCCAAATGACGCGGACGCGTGGTTGATGCGTTCGCGTGGAGTCAATTTGTGCTAATAGCGTGCCTCCAGCCCTGCTCCTGCGAAACTCTCTGTTCATATTAATATTGTCTCCCATCTCCTTGCGACGCGGACGCGTCGCTGATGCGGTCGCGTCGCGTGCTCGTTTTTTTTTATAATCTGAAAAATGCAGAATGCAGTGTTAATATGAATGTGATGCAAAACTCCAGGTTCAATATAACAAAATAAAATAAAATTCAAAAGCAAATAAAATTAAATAAAAATGAAAAAGGACGATCATACCATGGTGGGTTGTCTCCCACCTAGCACTTTTAGTTAAAGTCCTTAAGTTGGGCATTTGATGAGCTTCCTGTTATGGTGGCTTATGCTTGAACTCATCCAGGAATCTCCACCAGTGTTTGTGATTCCAGTAACCTCCGGGGTCCCAAACTAGGCATGTAAAACCCTTGAGCAGCTTTAAAAAGATTCTTAGGCTCTCGGGTTGTTGGATGTCAGAACAGATTCCAGGATCCCAAATCTTGCTTTTACACCCGTCTTCGTGTTGATTATCATGATTCCATCCGGGTAGCAAGCAATCTGAATTCTCACTAAAGCGGCCAAACAGCTTCCTAGACCCATTCAGTTGAGCTCTATACCAACCTTTACGTTTAAGCTTAAAGCTTCCAACCATGATGAACATTGCAGGACAATTCTTACCACTGACCATCTCCCTTTTACTCTTAATGCCGCAAAGAGCTCTAAGTTGACCATCCGTCTCCAGTAGCCCATATTCAAGTGGGATTAGAAAGCTATGGGATATGAATTCTACCCACTTGAATGTTGTGAAGGATGATGGCGACTTAGGGGGAGGTATCTTTATTGAAATTGCAAGCTCCACTCCCTTGTGCTCTTCTCTGATAATTACCACCTCTTTGCAAACTTCTTCAATTTCAACCTCTTCCTCTTGGTAGCTCTCTTTCAATTCAATCTCCTTTTCATTGCTTTCCAAGGGCATGGGAGGTTGTGCTTCTTCTTCTTGAATCTCCATCCCTTGATCAACTTCTTCCAAGTCTTCAACTGTGATATGCATTGGAAGTTGTACACCCTCCTCAGCATCAATTTCAACCGTCTTGGAAGGAGGCTCAATGTCTTGACTTTCCCATGGAGGTTCTGCATCTCCTAAGTCTTCAACCACTTCTTCTTCTTCTTAAACAATGACAGGTTCTTCTACTTGTTCTAGTATGAATTCATTCTCTGTCTTGTTCACTGGGGTTTCTAGTATCTCCTTCATGCTACGCTCTTCACTAGACTATCCACATGGAGCTGTGGCTGAGCCTTGTATATTTAAGCGCCTAGAAGCCCATTGAATTAATACTTGCCCCAGTTGTTGAGTGGTTGC
>NC_029778.3:66692293-66712446 GCF_000817695.3 Arachis duranensis
TATAGTCTCTAAACCGACAAAAATCCCTTCGTACAAACGTTTTGGTTGTCACAAGTAACAAACCCCTTTAAAATTGATAACCGAAGTATTCAAACCTCGGGTCGTCTTCTCAAGGAATTGCAGGGAGGTATGTTCTTATTATTGGCTATGAAAAAGGTGAAATTGGGGTTTTGGAAGTAAGGTGCGAATATATTATATGACAAGTAAAATAAAATAATAATAGCTGTAAAATAAACCTTTGGCAAGGTATAAGAACTGGAGGTCCTTTCCTAGTTATCCTTATCAATTGTGATGAGAATTGGATTTTTCTCCCACTTTGTTAACCTCTAACTATGAAGGTAAGTTAAGTGGAAAGAAAATTAAAACTGCTCAAATAAAAATGCCTTCAGATGGGAAGCAATAATCATGTAATTAAAAGAAAGCAATAATAACTGAAATATCTCAAATAATATTAATTCAAAGAAAATCATAACATGAAAGAGTTCATAAATTTAATTGGAAAAATAAATAAAAATAAAGAACCTGGGATTGAGAGTCACTCCTAAAACTAAGAGAAATCCTAAATCCTAAGAGAGAGAGGAGAGAACCCCTCTCAAAACTAATCTAAATCATGAGAAGAGAATTATGAGTGCCTGATTATGAATGGATGCATTCCCCCACTTTATAGCCTCTAATCTGTGTCCTCTGGGCCAAAAACTGGGTCAGAAACAGTCCAGAAATCACTTCCAGTGCTTTCTGGTCCGTACAGGTCGCGGAAAAGTGATGCGGCCGCATGGCTCACGCGGCCGCGCGGGTTGCGTTCCTGCCAGGTCACGCGTCCGCGTGACTCACGCATTCGCGTCGCCTGGCGTCAGGGCAGCTATGGCAAATTATATATCAAATCGAAGCCCCGGATGTTAGCTTTCCAACGCAACTGGAACCGCGTCGTTTGGACCTCTGTAGCTAAAGTTATAGCCGTTTGAGTGCGAAGAGGTCAGGCTGGACAGCTTAGCAATTTCTCCAACTTATTGTATTCCTTCCATTTTTGCATGCTTCCTTTCCATCCTCTGAGCCATTCCTGCCTTATAATCTCTGAAAACACTTAACACACATATCAAGGCATCTAATGGTAATAAGAGAGGATTAATAATAAGCAAATATAAGATCAAAGAAGCATGTTTTCAATCAAAGTACATAATTAGGAAGACAAATGTAAAACATACGAATAGTATGAATAAGTGGGTAAAGAGTTGATAAAATCCACTCAATTGAGCACAAAATAAGCCATGAAATAGTGGTTTATCACTTCCCGTTAATGGTATCACGAGTTTCATCAAGTTATTACCTCATATGGTTTTAAGGTAAATATTATAGATAAATGTGTATACCGCAAGTTCAGTGGGAGTAAATACATCTTTTTGGTCCTACATGTTGATGATGTTTTACTTGCCAGTAACGATATAGGCTTGTTACATGAAACTATGAAATTTCTATCGAACAAATTCGAAATGAAAGATTTTGGTGATGTCTCTTTTGTATTAGGAATTGAGATACTAAGAGATCACTCTCAAGGTATTCTTGGATGATCACAAAAGAACTATATCGAAAAGATTTTAAGTAGACATGGCATGGAAAGATGTAGACCAATAGACACACCCGTAACTAAAGGAGACAAGTTCAGTCTCAAGCAATGTCCCAAAATGATCTTGAGAGGACAGCAATACATGATAAACCTTATGCATCAGCACTAGGGAGTTTAATGTATGCTCAAGGCTGCACATGTTTTGATATATCATTTAATGTGGGAGTGTTGGGTAAATACTTGAGCAATTCGGGCATGGATCATTGGATAGCTGTTAAATGCGTAATGCATTATCTAAAGAGAACAAAGGATTACATGCTTATTTATCGGAGATCAAAAAATTTTGGAGATCATTAGGTACTCTAATTCTGATTTCATGGCATATGATTGCGAAACTTTGTCATTGAGCTTCATATAGTAGATAACATTGAAAGGCCATTAAAGATATTTTGTGACAATAAGTTAGCAGTATTATACTCCAACAACAATAAGAGCTTGACAAAATCGAAGCATACAGACATCAAGTTCTTAGTTGTCAAGGAGAAAGTTTAAGAAAAACAGATTTCCATAGGACATATAGGAACAGAGTATATGCTAGCAGACTCAATAACCAAGGGATTAACCCCTAAAGTCTTTCATGAGCACACTGTTCGAATGGGTGTCAATATTTGTGATGCCTTAGTTTAGTGGGAGTTTATTTTATGCTATATGTCCTATGACAGATATTAAATTATTTTTCTGCAGAATTAAGTTGATGGTTTATTTCATGTTATGTGAAATGTTCATTTTGCAATATTTGTATTGTGTTTGATCTCAATAAAGTTGGACCAGCTGGAAATAGACATGCATGAGATCACTTGGCATGTAATTTCCATATTACTCATCCAAATTTGATCTATGTCATTAAGTATATTAGGATGGTGATTGGCGTGGTTTAGTCACGGCATTTAATGTGATAAAAGCTGCGGTAGTTCCATATCTAATGTATGAGACGGACCAGATTGTTAAAGTAATGATAGAAATAGCATTCAGATGTGCGCATAAAGTTTATAAGATGTGATTATGTCAAGAAAGAATATATGTATAGCCCAAGTGGGAGATTGTTAGGAAATTATTTCAATTTCCTAATTTGTTTGTGGGCAATACATATATTAATTATAATCACAAACTATGCTATTTCAAATTAAATGACTTATATAATAGTGATCTCATTTATTGTTATAAATGCTAATTGAATAAGTCATTATTACTTTTGATTTGGAATTAAATGAGAATAAAACTGGATATTATCTTTTGTTCTTTAGATAATTATCTTTTTGAATTTTAGATATATTATCTTTTGGGCTTTAGATACTATTTTATTTGGGCTTTAGGGTTTAATGGGTGTCATGCTCAAATATAAATAGACCTTCAGGGTTTCGCTCCCCAATATACCAAAGCCGCCTTTGTTGCTCTTTTCCCATCAAAAGAGTTGCAGTTCAGCCACCTAGGAATACAGAAGGCTTTGGTTGAGGAAGATCGAAAGAACCACAAGATCCAAATTCTTCCACCAATTTCTGACTCTTATGAATTCAGGTACGCTTTTGTATTGTGTTATATTTTTGGTGATTCAATATGGATGATTTGGGTTATTAAAATTAATTTATTCCAACAGTTGAATCTTAATTAATCATATTGTTTTTGTTTGGAAATCAAAGGATTAAATATGGTTATTTCACAAGAATTTTATGGGTGAGTAATGTATGGATTTTAAATAACCATTATATAATGTTATGTGAAATCCTAAATTAATTGCCTTGAAAATATTGATAAATTATTGTTGATGAACGTAATGAAACTGGAAGTATTTTTGTTTGAGGTTTGAAGATTTGTGGATCTAAAGTTAAAGAGATAGCCGTTTCTTAGAAACTTATTGGAAAGTGATGAGAGAATGAAGAGATTATTGAGTTGTAATGTTCTGAGAAGATTGATGGATTGAGAAGAAAGTTTGAAAAGAGTAGAAGTTAAAAGGGCTTTAATTATAAGATGAGGTGTTAGTCATGATGTCGAATTTTTAAATGAACTTGAAACAGAGTGATGAATGAGTTGGGAACAAGAGTGTGTGCATGCCAGCCACATCATTTTAACACGAACCTATCAAACTTGACTAGTAACTTTTGGACCTTATTATACCTTTTCCTCATGCTTTATAACAAGTCAAAACTATGCAACTTTTAATATCTCATAAATTTTTTAGGATGAAAATTTTTTATCAATTGATTATGATAAGAGGTGAGGTGTGTCACTGATTTAAAAGCGATACAATTCTTAAGAACTAAACCTAGTTGATTCGATGTCACTTATTGACGATCGGACTTTTGCCGGTGAAGAATTTCACAAAAATAATCACGTTGTAAGTATAGTTTCTAAACCAATAGAGAGTCCTTTCGTACAAAAGTTTTGGTTGTCACAAGTAACAAAACCTAACAAAATTTATAACCGAAGTATTTAAACCTCGGGTCGTCTCTCAAGGAATTGCAGAAAAGTATGATTTATTATTGGTTATGGAAAAAGTATATTTTGGGTTTTTTTGAAATAAGGAATAAGTAATTTAAATGACAAGAAAAATAAATTAATAATTAGAAAAGCTCTTGGCAAGGCATGAGAACTGGAAATTCCATCCTAGTTATCCTTATCAATTGTGATGAGAATTGTTTATTGCTCCCACTTAGTTAACCCTTACTAAATAAAGGAAAGTCAAGTGGACCAATCAATTTGATTCCTCAAGTCCTAGTCAACTCCTGTGGAAAGACTAGCTTTAGAGGGATCCAAATCAATAAGCAAATTCCAATTTTCAGTCAACAGCTGAGTTTGATAACTCAAGTGTCACCACTTACTCAACCAAAGCCAAAAAGGAGGAGAAAAATCCAAATTATTTATATCATAAATAAAAGAAAGCAATCATAAATCTAAAATACCTCAATGTGTATTAAATAAGAAAATCAATCCTAACATGGAGTTCATAAACCAAATTGGGAAAATAAACAATTAAAGTAATAGAATAAATAAAAGTAGAAGAGACAATAAATTAAAGGAACATTGAACCTGGAATGAAGAAGAAATAGCCTAAAACTAATAGAAATCTTAAATCCTAAATTCTAAGAGAGAGGAGAGAGCCTCTTTCTCTAGAAAAACTACATCTAAAACTAAAATTGTGAATTATGAATGTTGTGTCAATGTCTTTTTTGAATGGATGCATTCCCCCACTTTATAGTCTCTAATCTGTGTTCTCTGGGCTTGGATTTGGGCTGAAAAGAAGTCTAGAAATCGCTGGGGACATTTTCTGCAATTTTCTGCACGGGGCGTCCATCACGCGTGCGCGTGGGTCACGTGTGCGCGTCATTTGGAAGTTTTTCTTGTCACGCGTACGCGTCAGTCACGCGTACGCGTCGCTTGTGCTTTAGGCATGCGTTCGCGTCGTCCATGCGTGCGCATCGCTTGGGTTCTGCGCGTGTCACACGTCTACGTCGTCCATGCGTGCGCGTCGCTGCGATTTCTGTTAAAACTTCATTTTCACGTGTTCCTTCCACTTTTGCATGTTTTCTTTCTGTCCTCTAAGCCATTCCTGCCTATAAAGCTTGGAAATACTCAACGCATTGATCACGGCATTGAATGGTAATAAAGGATAATTAAAATTAATAACTTTATGGTCTAGGAAACATATTTTCACATATATTAAGGAGTAAGGAAGGAATTGTAAAATCATGCAATTTATATGAATAAGTGAGCAAAGACTTGATAGAAACCACTCAATTGGGCATAATATAAATCATAAAATAGTGGTTTATCAACCTCCCTACACTTAAACATTAGCATGTCCTCATGCTTAATCCAGGAGAAACTATAAAGGAGTGAAGGTAGAATGGTGGGATCTATGCAATGCAATCTATCTAAATGCAAGCTACCTGAATGAATCATGTAATTCTAATTACTATCCACTTATATACTCATAGAGCTTACATGTGGTCAAATTAAGTCAATTTTTTCAAGGAATCATATATGCACAACAAAGGTTGAACCATATTAAAATATATTCACAATTAAGTTGAGCTAATCAAAAGAATTCATAAACTTGCAAGACAAGCAATGATTAAACATGGATATATGGAATTGAGCTATTGAACCCTCACTGGATTGTGTTTACACTCTAATCACTCAGTGTTTAGGGTTAATCACTCTACTCTTCTCTAGTCATGCTTTCTAAAACTTGGTTCTTCATCTAACCAATCAACAAATATTTAATGTACACATGCAAACATCATGAGGTCTTTTCAAGGTTGTAATGGGGCTAAGGTAAAGGTGAGGGTGTATATATAAGGCTAAGTGAGCTATAAATTGAATCCTTGATTAATCTAAGATCTCACCTAACATATACATACTTTATACAATTTTTAAAATTATGCATAGCTACCCAATTTTCTCACTTTTGTATCACATACTCATGTACCAACTTATTTTAGAATTTATCACATGTGCGGTGATCTTTCACTAAATTTATTATTGGGATAATTTTGTCCCCTTATTTATTTAATTAATCATCGGAATACTTATTTATTTATTTATTTATTTATTTATTTATTTATTTATTTATTTTTGAAAAATAAATACAACATATCAATACACATAGTATTTTAATTATTTTGGTCTCATATGAGTATGCGCCCAAATTTCAAATAATTTACCAATTCAATACCTTCCTATCAACCCAAGTTCCCACAGTTCCTCACACTTAATTGATACACAATCTCTATCTTAAACTAACCAAAAATCTAATTTGGGATTTTTAATTTATTTTTCTGCTTAAGGCTAGTGATGTGATAAAATTCAAAATAAATGGGGATACAAAGGCTCAAGGTGGCTAACAACGGTGATTTAAAAGGGTAGGCTATTTGGGATAAGTGAGCAAAAATAAATAATAGCCTCAATCATATGCATGCATGTAAATACATTGAATATTGGACATATAGAATGAAACAAAGTAAAGTCTGTAAGTATAGAGAAGAAGGGAGAAACACACATGAATGAAAGCTATGGTTAAATAATATAACTATGCAATTAAGCTAAAAAACTCACGGGTTGTGTGTTCTTTGGCTCAAAAATCATATATCAGTTATGTATATCATGCAAGTAGAAATTAAGAGTTTCCATTCAACTCAATGTGAATCTTTGAATGGCTCTTATAAAAATAAGTATTTTCCTTGAAAAATGTTGTCAATTTACCAACATTTATTGCTATATATATATATATGGTGTGTGGATTGTTATGATTCTGAAAAATTAAAGTTTCTAGTTTACTCTTTATTCTCAATTAAACCAAATTATCATATGCTAAAAGGGTAAACTAAACTAAATAATCCATATTTTCTATATCACAACTAATAAACTAAGAGTGCAAATTAAGCTAAATATCTAAGATATATATATACAGCCCAAAATGTAAAATGTAATAAAGTAATCAGAAATACAGTAAAAGAAAATGTGCAAGTACTGAAAGTTAAACAAGATAAAATAAAATAGACTAGGATAAAGGGTCTGAAGGTAGTTCACCAAAATAAAGTTCGCCAGAGATGGCGACCTCCCCACACTTATATAATAGCATCGTCCTCGATGCTCAATCAGGCTGGGTGTGAAGAGTCGTTACCTCTGGAGGGGTGTGCTGGTTCTGTCTGTATGGGCTCTGGCAGTGAAAATGTCAGAGGCTCTGCCTGTATAGGTGCCTGTGGGTCTATTGGCTGTGTCTGTTGAGGCTCTTCATGCTGGGGCTTTGCCTGCTCGGGTCCTGCCTGCTCAGGTCCTGCCTGCTCAGCCTCTGATCGTGCATCCTCCTCCTGGTCATCCGCCTCCTCCTCAGATGGCTCAGATGGTGTGTCAGGCTCGGAGGGGATGTCAGTGTGGCCGTACTGGATCATCAACTTCAAATGCTCATAGCGGCGCTTGCTGCGACACTCAGACTACTCATATCACCGCTGGTTGCGGTGCTCCATCTGGTCCAGGTGCTCAAATAGGCAGTGCACAAGATGGTAGATGGGCTGGGAGGCAGGTGAGGGGGCTGTGGATGTGGGTGGTGCAACAGTTGCTGAAGGGACAGCAGAAGATGTGGCTGCATTAGCAGAGGCAGTAATAGAGGGCAATCTATAGTCCAGAGCCCGAAACTTCTTGCAGTGTGGGATGATCTTCTTGCAGTCGGCGGCTGGTGGCTTCTCGTCCTCAGGCTCCTAGGATACTTCAGCTCGGTGGCCCAACTGGGTAATCAGATAAGGAAAGGACAGAGTGCCTCTAACATGGACTTTAGCCATGGAATGCCTGATGAACTGAGGAAAGTACAGGTCCTTGCCTTTCATCACGCACCAGATAAGAGTAATCATGGCAGCTGGCACCTCCGTCTCGTGAGTGCTTAGCATGACATAGTTGCTCAGAATTTGCTGCCATAGCCGAGCCTCGTCATTCAGATAAATGAGTTTGATGCTTTTTGGGTTTACTGTTGACTTATCCATAACCCATGGGACAGCTGGGTCAATGGATATGGTTCGCTTCACTGCTACCCAATCAAATCGC
This sequence comes from Arachis duranensis, assembly GCF_000817695.3. NCBI lineage: Eukaryota > Viridiplantae > Streptophyta > Magnoliopsida > Fabales > Fabaceae > Arachis > Arachis duranensis. The sequence continues at coordinate 66,700,449 of NC_029778.3, forward strand.
ATAAATCTCATATCTTCCTTAGCCTTCTGATAACCATCTGGCTGATCAGATTTAGGCAGGAACTGGAGGATATCTTTAATTGCCTCCTCAGTGACTAGAATCTATTTTCCTCGGAGTTGTACTGCATCCAGGGTTATTTTTTAATAGTTGCAATAGAATTCCTGGACCCAGGATGCATTAACTTCCTTCAATTCCCTCTCCAGAAAGAACCAGCCTCTCTATTTTATCTGTTCTGTAGTGTACGATTGTAGTTCAGCTGGATTACGGAGGGTCTTTTCCAAGTATAGGTGCCTTTTAGTCCCAAAGACATCATATTTGAGTTCACAGTAACAATTTGCGAACTTGATCGGATCAGTGGTAGGCACTAGTTGATCTACTTTTTCCTGCGGAGAGAAGTTCTTCTCTCGCCAGGAATCATCGTGCAGGATATCTAACACGGCGGTAGATGATTCTCCTCTCTTTCTTTTATCCGTGCCTGCTTTAGCTTTGCCTTTTCCCTTTGGATCAGACATCCTGAAAAATAGAAGTTTCAAGATACAATTTATCAACTTAAAGCAGAAAAATAGGAAGGGAAATAGGATTCAAGCAATATAAGCATAGATGGGCAAAATAGGGATAAAAGCTAAAGCATGAAGTAAGTCAAAAAGATGTAGAATGGTGGACTGTATGCAAGTTTAAAAAGTCAAGGAATTTAAATAAGAGTTACAATCCACGAACTATGATATGCAGAATGCTTGTCAGTCAGGAAACAACAATTAACATGCCTTGCAATCGGTTGAAGCTAGTTAGTTAAAAGCTAAGAGAGAAGTTAGAAAGTTAATGAAGTTAAGAGGTAAAAAATGAAGTTAAAGTTAGTGGCATGGTATTGTAGTTCCTACTCAACAAAAATTTGCAAAAACTTGAAGAACAAGCAACTCACATTCAAGCACATATTGCAGATTATTGATGATAAATCATATAAATAAAAGAAGAGCAAAATGAATAAAATCATCAATAATGCAATTTAACTAAGAAGAGAACTAGAAGGAGTAGGAAAGCTAGCCCACTTGTCCATGAATTGGCTTGGTTGAAACCAATTAATGCAGAATTAAAAGTACCAAAGCCAATTCATGAAAACGAGTTGAGTGAAACAATTTACGAAAAAATCGGGTAGCATTTCGGCTATATTTTGGACGTTTCCAGAAAATCAAATAGCCGAATAATACAAGTAGCACTACTTTCAAGCAAGATTAGTAGCTTATATGAATCCTAGAACAGGTAAGAGTAGAAATATAAAAATATAGGCAATAAGCAAGTTAAGCCAATCCAAAACAGCAATAAGTGATTTAGCTAATCCAAAACAGCAGTATTTAGGTATATGTAATTGGCCTGGCTTTAGCAAATTCAGAAAGCAAGCAAGAATATATGATATAGAAGCAATGTATTCGGCTTACTAAATCAATGAGGATAAAGCAAATGTCAACAAGAGTGCTAATGTATGTGCAGTTATATAGGCATTAGTAACACTAAAATAAGATCCGATGAAGCAAAATAGTATCGAACAAGAATGGAACAGCAGTGAATAGCAACATCAACAACACAACAATTTTAGAATTGCAAAACAGATAAAGCAAACAGCAATAACGGCACAATTATCAAACTTAAATCCACTAACCACATCCTAGCTACCTAACCACCTAAAATCCACTACGAACATGCATCGCTAACTATCCTAATTTGAACAGAAGTTGAAAAATATGCAACCTAACTAAATGGAATGGGAAAGGATCAGAGTATAGTGGAACCTGGTGTGTTCAGTAATAGAAATTGAACGCAGAGAGAGGGTGGTGGCGTGGTGGTGCTGGTGGTTGGCGGGATGGCGGTGTTGGATGGTGGCAGTGGGTTTGAGAGGGGGAAGGGGGAGAAGAAAGGGAGAGGGAGAGAAAGGGGGAAGAGGGAAGGGATGGTGGTGTCGCGGTGGTGGTGGCCGGCGGTGTTGTTGTGACGGCGGCGGGTTTGGGGTTGGCGACGGGGCAGGGGATAGAAAAGGGGGTAGGGGAAAGGATAAGGAAAAGAGGAGAAGAAGGAGGGGTGAGGGGGAACGGGCGGCGGCTGCACCCGTGGGAGGTAGTGGTGGGCTGCGGCAGTTTTGGAGGGAAGGAGAGTGGAGATGGATCATTGGAGAAGGGGGGAGTGGACACGCAAAGATTAGGGTTTCCGCGTCAGGGGTGTTAGTGAATTCAAATCCACGCGGACGCGTTGATTACGCGAGAGCGTGGGTGAGGTGAAAGTGCAACGATGCGGGAGCGTCATTGACGCGATCGTGTGGGTAGGGATGGGTGGTAATGACGCGTCTGCGTGAGACACGCAATCGCGTCAACCAGAATCACGCTAAACGCATGAAACCAGCGTCGTTCTGGCGCATCTTCCTGTTTCAATTGGGGGACAAAAATTTTCAGGCGACGCATACGCCCACGCGTGGTGGGTGTAGGTGAAAATGATGCGTACGCGTCATTAACGCGCACGCGTGGCCCAATTTTGGCCTAACACATACTAGCCACATGATTCCAGCCCAACTTTCTGGGCGTTGGATGGTGACGCTGATTTGGAATCGACGCTCACGCATGGCCCATGCCAACGCGTGGTGAGGCATATTTTTTTTATGCATAATGCAAATATGAGGATGATGATGCCGATGTTATGAATGGTACTAGGGGGAAATAAAATTTAATTAAAAACAAACAAAACAAAAGATAATTAAGATTGAAAAAGAACGATCATACCATCGTGGGTTATCTTCCACCTAGCACTTTTAGTTAAAGTCCTTAAGTTGGACATCTGATGAGCTCCTTGTTATGGTGGCTTATGCTTGAACTCATCCAGAAATCTCCACCAACGTTTGGAAATGCAGTATCTTCCGGGGTCCCAAACTAGGCACGTAAAGCCTTCGAGCAAGTTAAAGTAGGTGATCAGGCTCCAGGGATATTGATTATCAGAATGAATCCCAGGATCCCAAACTTTGCTTTTGTACCCGTCTCTGCCTTGATCTATATCTTTCCAGCTGGGCAGTACAAAATTTGAATTCTCTCTAAGATGACCAAACATCTTCCGAGACCCATTCAATCGAACTCTATACCAATCCTGGCACCTCAATTTGAAGCGTGGAACCATATTGAATCTTGCATACCAACTCCTAGTACTAACTATTTTCCTTTTGCTTTTAAAGCCACAAAGATCTCTAAGCTGGCCATCGGTTTCAAGCAAACCATATTCAAGTGGAAAGGTGAAGATGAAGGCTAAGGATTTTACCCACTTGAAGGTTGTATTGGGTGGTAATGCCCTTGGGATAAGTGTTTCCAGTGGTTTTGTAGGCTCCACTTTCTTGTACTCTTCTGTGAATTCTTTCAATTCCTGACAAACCTCTTCAACCGCAACCACGTCTTGATCAAAGTCTTCGATTTCTTTCTCATCACTCAAGTCGTAAGTTGGGGGTTGAGAAAAGTCTAACTCCATATCGGCTTCGTATTCACTTGGGGAAGATTCTTCAAGCTCAAAGAGTTCAATTGTGGATGCAAGTTCATCACTAGAAGAGTTTGATTCATGATCATCACTGCCAAGGGAATTACCTTCTTGATTTATTCCGTCCAATTTTGCATAAGATACATGCCTTGGGGGTTGTGCACTATCCTCTTTGGCATCAGTTCTAATTTTCTTGGCAGAATTCTCTACAATTCTTGATTCCTATGGAGGTTCAGCGTCTCCTAAGTCTTCAACCAATTCTTCTTCTTTGATAAATTTGGCTTCCTCTACTTGTTCCAGTACAAAGTCATGCTCTCTACTGTCTACCATGGCTTCCAGTGTCTCCTTTATGCTTCGTTCTTCACTAGACTCCCCACATGAAGTCATGGGGGTTCCTTGAACGTCCGAAGGTTGGGATGCTAATCGATTTATCGCTTGCTCCAATTGGTGAAGAGTTGCATGAAATTGGTTCACTGTTTCCTTGAGACGATCCTTTGATTCTTGTTCCATTGGACATGGGCACGGTGCATATGGAAGTGGTGGTTCTCGGGAGTAGTTGGGTTAGAATTGGGGTTGATACGGGTTAGGATCAAAAGGAGGTGAATGGTTGTAGTTGGCGTGTGAGTATGGTGGTTCAGAGTTTTGTTGAGGAGGTCATTCATAAACATATGGCGGGGCTTGTTGGTAACTACAAGGGGGTCTACCATATTTATCATCCTGGTACGCACCTCGGAATGGCTCTTGACTATAGTAATTGGATGGAGGTAGTTTGTCAGGAAGGGGTCCACCGTAACTATTGTCTTGGTATGCATCTTAGAATGGTTGTTGTCAATGGTACTTTGGAAAGTGTTGTTGCCGAAAGGGTTTATCAGATCCTCATGACTCCTTCCATCTTTGATTGTTTCGACCTTGATGCATGTTCCTATTATAGCTACCATTCCTTGCAACAACATTGGAACCAAACTTAAAGCCAGAGGGGTGAGAACTCATAATAGCTAATAAAAATTAAAAACAAAAATAAAAACAAAAACAAGCAAAAGCAAATATTTACAATAACCAATAATAAGACATACGTTTGCAATTCCCCGGCAACGACGCCATTTTGACTATCGGACTTTTGCCGGTAAAGAATTTCACAAAAGTAATCACGTTGTAAGTATAGTTTCTAAACCAACAGAGAGTCCTTTTTGTACAAAAGTTTTGGTTGTCACAAGTAACAAAACCCAACAAAATTTATAACCGAAGTATTTAAACCTCGGGTTGTCTCTCAAGAAATTGCAGGGAAGTATGATTTATTATTGGTTATGGAAAAAGTATATTTTGGGTTTTTTGAAATAAAAAATAAGTAATTTAAATGACAAGAAAAATAAATTAATAATTAGAAAAACTCTTGGCAAGGCATGAGAACTGGAAATCTCATCCTAGTTATCCTTATCAATTGTGATGAGAATTGTTTATTGCTCCCACTTAGTTAACCCTTACTAAATAAAGGAAAGTCAAGTGGACCAATCAATTTGATTCCTCAAGTCCTAGTCAACTCCTGTGGAAAGACTAGCTTTAGAGGGATCCAAATCAATCAGCAAATTCCAATTTTCAGTCAATAGCTGAGTTTGATAACTCAAGTGTCACCACTTACTCAACCAAAGCCAAAAAAGAAGAGAAAAATCAAAATTATTTATATCATAAATAAAAGAAAGCAATCATAAATCTGAAATACCTCAATGTGTATTAAATAAGAAAATCAATCCTAACATGGAGTTCATAAACCAAATTGGGAAAATAAACAATTAAAGTAATAGAATAAATAAAAGTAGAAGAGACAATAAATTAAAGAAACATTGAACCTGGAATGAAGAAGAAATAGCCTAAAACTAATAGAAATCCTAAATCCTAAATCCTAAATCCTAAGAGAGAAGAGAGAGCCTTTCTCTCTAGAAAAACTACATCTAAAACTAAAATTGTGAATTATGAATGTTGTGTCAATGCCTTTTTTGAATGGATGCATTCCCCCCTTTATAACCTCTAATCTGTGTTCTCTGGGCTTGAATTTGGGCCGAAAAGGAGTCCAGAAATCGCTGGGGACGTTTTTTGCAATTTTCTGCATGTGGCGTCCGTCACGCGTGCGCGTCATTTGGAAGTTTTTCTTATCACGCGTACGCGTCAGTCACGTGTACGCGTCGCTTGTGTTTTGCGCTAGGCATGCGTTCACGTCGTCCATGCATGCGCGTCACTTGGGTTCTGCACGAGTCACACGTCCGCGTCGTCCATGCGTGCGCGTCGCTGCCATTTCTGTCAAACTTTATTTTTGCGCATTCCTTCCACTTTTGCATGTTTCCTTTCTATCCTCTAAGCCATTCCTGCCCTATAATGCCCGGAAATACTCAACACACGGATCACGGCATCGAATGGTAATAAAGGATAATTAAAATTAATAATTTTATGGTCTAGGAAACATATTTTCACATATATTAAGGAGTAAGGAAGGAATTGTAAAACTATACAATTTATATGAACAAGTGAGCAAAGACTTGATAGAAACCACTCAATTGAGCATAATATAAATCATAAAATAGTGGTTTATCACTTATCAATTCCATTTTTAGAACTTAAAGAACCATGAGAAGATGTTTTCAAGCTTAATTCCAATAATAAACTTTTTCAAGGTGATAAGAGAATTCAAGTCAGATTAGAATTATTTTCCAACACATTCAAATCCTTGTGATGTAGAATAAAAAATCTTTTTTAAGAAAACAACAATGCATTAATCAAATGTAAAAAAGCTATAACATAAATCCATTAGAATCAATAGATCTCCTAACTTTAACCGAGAAAATTAGTGACTCATAGCGTGCTTCGAAATAAAAAACAATGAATTGGAAAATGGCTAAAGGAAGAGACTCACGTGTGTGTTCTTTTTATTTTAATACTAATCTAAAAACTAAATCAGAATTCAAACTAATTCAAAAAAAAAAACTAAATCAAATTAAATCTAATTAATTAAGTCTTTTCAAAGAGTTTTTCCTTCAAGATAAGCCCTTCATGATCTTCTCCATATTTGGCAATTAATGTTTGATTTCATGGGCTTATGATAAGCCTTGCGTTATCTAATTAAGTGCTTAAAGAATTAAGGAATTGGTGAATGATGTAAAGCCCCTTGGAGTGGCCCATCTTAGTGCGTTATATGCATGCACCATGTATTTTACGCATGGGTCTCCAATTAGGGATACTTGGCCTCTGTGAGTTGTACTTTCTTGGTGAGTTATACATACCATTCCATGCGTATAATGCGTCACTACAAGAATTTGACAAATTAGCAAAGAATTTTTGTGGGAAATATTTTTTGTCACTAATCCATCAATAACTTGTGAGGAATTACTGACACACTAACAACAAAAATAATGAGCGGTTACAAAATATCCAAATTCGAAAAAAGCGGCTGATTAGCGAGAGATTCACGGCTAAGTTTGTTTCTTGCAAATTGACTTTTTTAGCTAAAAAAGAGTGGAAAAACTTTTTTTTTCGCTAATTTGTCACAAATTAATTAGCGAGTGACAAGCGAGGGATTTTATTGTCATTGTTTCGTCGCAAGCCTTTGATATACAATTAGCGAGAAACAATCTGTACACTAGTTCATCGCTAAATAAACTTTGTGCGAAAAAGATAATTAGCGAGCAACAATGTTCCTAGCTAATCCGTCACAAAGACTTGAAATGCATTTTGTGAAGGACAATTTCCTAGCTAATTTGTCACCAATGTTTTTATTTTTAGTGAGCAACAAGTTTCTCGCTAATTTGTCACATAATATTGTAAAATTCAAAGTTAGGGTAGCAACAGAAAACAGTCGTCGCTAACTCGTCGCAACAAATAAATCATTCAGCTAGGAAAGTGTAAAACCCGGTTAATTAACGAATAATTAACCCACAAATTAAAATTTATTCTAGAAGATTATAATTGTGAATTTCATGGTTTAATATGATAGAGAAAATTAAAACGAGAATTTTGATACTAATTTTAAAGAATTTGGCCTAAGATTGGGTCGAACGGACCGAATCGGGCTAATTGGGCCCGTATTGGGCCCTTGGCCCAACTCAATGGGCAATTAAGTGAAGGGCACAGCCTTCCTTCCCCACGTGAAACATAGTCACACTGAAAGGGAAAGGGGGAAGCATGAAACCCTTGCCCTCATTCACTTCAAACTTCATTTGATCATAACTTTTGATCTGGAACTCCGATCGCCACACCGTTTGTGACCACGCGACCACGATATCAAGCTCTACAAAGCCCACAAGGTGGCATAAGAGGTAAGCCACGTTTTTCTTCCCCTTTTTCCTGCCCTTAGTTTTGAAAATTTTGGGTAAAAGTGTTGAGATTTTTGAGTTTTGATATTATAAGATCTAATTAGCTGGAGAGGAAGGCTTAATCTTACCCTTTTGATCCTTGGGTATGGTAAGACTCTCAACCCTAAGTCAAATACTTGAGTTGTTGTGATTAGATGTTAAGTTTGTATGTATGGCTGCATGTTATATGTGTTAGGCAAGGTATATATGTAAATGGATTGGAGCTTGATGAAGATTTTGAGAGCTTGAGGTGATTTACAAGCTGGAAATCTGATCTTGGAGGTGTTGGGACCTTGAAAATTAAGGAAGAGTTGAAAAGGAGGTGTTCCGGGTTGAGCAGGGAATCGTCCAAGGTATGATTTCGGTTTCTTGTATCTAAAATGTAATGTAATGTGAAAACTTAGCCTAGTGACTTTAGGATAGGATTTGAATGGTTGATGTAGTTATTGGAGGATATGGGTTGAGTTGAATATATGAATAAGGATTGAATGATTGTGAGTGGTGCTAATTGTTGATAAAGCATGTAAAGTTGTAAGTGATATGGATAGATATGCCTAATTGTTGGTAAGGTTGAGACTCTTGTTGATGAGTATGAAATTGTATGTGATATTGATATGTATATATAGTGATTGATGAAATTGAGCATTGATTGGAAAATTGAGATGCGGAATGTTGGTTAAAAATTGAACTATTGAATTGAGATTTGTTAAAAGTAGAAGAATTGGTGGGTTGAAGATTGAATGAGGAAGTTGGGGAAAATGCTTGAAGTTGAATGGCTGAGTTTTGGTTGGTTTAAAAGGGTTTTGGAAGTTTGTGTTTTGAAATTTGGAGGTTTTGCAAGTTTTGTGAAAATTATGTTTCTGCCAAAATTTTGAAGGAGCATAACTTAGCCTCCGGACTCCCGATTTGTGTCAAACTTATTTAGAAATAAAATTGGGTCCGAGGTGTTTATGCCGTTCAAAGAATGGTAGGAAAATATTTTAAAATGAGGAAGTTATGCTCGATCAAAGTTTGGTGTGCAAAGTTAAGTATTCAGGACTTAGCAGCTTTTTAGGTTTTTGCTAAGTCCGCGTACGCGAGATGCCTGCGCAATGCGACCAGTGATCTCTGCTCCAAGAACTCGCATGTGCGAGATGTATGTCGCCTACGCGAGGGTCTTGTTTTCCTGGCTGCATACGTGACCACCTGGTATGCGACACAAGTAGTGGATTCTGGCTGAGAGACTCGTGTACGTGAGTTAATGCCGCATACGTGAGATGTCAAGCATTTTAAGGTTGCGTACGCGAAGGGGAACGCGTGACGCGAGCGTTGGCTACTGGTTTTATTCCTCGTGTGCGCAAGCAGGGGTCGCGTACAGAAGCCCCCATATTTTCTGCAACTATGCTTTCTGATTTTGATGCATTCCTCCAACGTTCAAAATCCTATTTTCTCTTGTGTAAAGCTTAATAGGTAGTTCTTGGGTTATGAAGCTTAGTGAGGGCTGTGAAAAAGGTAACTTGTGAAATAAGTAAAAGGAAATTTTTGATAAATCATGATTGATGATGATAGTCTAAGTTGCTGAGGGTGATGGTGGAAGTGTTGTGTATGATGGGAGCCAAATGGCGGTATGTGATAATGAATTATGGCTTGTTGTGAATTATGATTATAAGTTGGATGGCTATTATATATATTGATTTACGGCTGAGTATTAATGCATATATGCTTATTAATTGAAAATGTGATTGTTGCACTTTCCCTATCTGAGATACGAGTTTTTCTAGGTGAAAGCAGTGGCTAGCCACCACGTGCTCTAGATTGAGACTCGATACCCTATTGACCTTATGTCGTAAGTGTGGCCGGACACTGTGAAGGTTCTGGATGAGCTCGCCCCCGTGGATAAACACTAGTGTGGGTGTTGTATATATATTGATAATTATGATTGTGAATAACTCGAGTTGGGGATGCACGACAGAGGAAAAGTCCAATGGTTAGCTACCAAGACTTGTTGGGTTGGCTTCATAATCGACAGATGAGACTCATCAGCCACTAGAACAGGCATGCAGCATATGCATTTATATGTTTGTTTGGTGTGAATTGTTTGGAATGCCTAATTGATTGCATCCTTACTTGCTACTTGTTTAACTGTTGTATCTGCTTCCTATTTGTGATTTTCTTGCTTGAAATAATTATGCTTGCCATATTAAATTACCAGTGGCGGTTGGGAGGTTTGGAGGAGTTGGAAAGGGGAGTATTAGGTAGACTAAAGATCCATAGTTAGTTGCCTATTTTCATTTCTCATGGTTTTAATTACGTTTATATGCTTTAATTATGAATTGGAGGTTCTAGGATTGCCTGGACATTATATGTTAGCTATGTGGGCACTGTTACCATGTTGAAAACCTCCGGTTCTCACCCATGCAGATTTTGTGGTTTTCAGATGCAGGGCATGAGGCTCCTCGCTGAGGCATGCTGGAAGCTTCTGATTTAGCGAAGATCCTTAGCTCTCGGGACTTTATTTTGGCTATCTATATTTGCTTAGATACTTTTATCTCCACTTCTATATATATGATGTATTAAATCCTCTTAGAGGCTATTTTAGAGAAACAGGTCCCGTAACTCTGTCTTTTGGGTTGTCTTTTGGGTTCTTATATCTGTATATGTATGTATACTTATGTGCTCAGACCGGTTATGTTCGTGCACCGAGTCTTGAGCTTCGATATCTGTATTTTTGGCATTTTATTGTATATATATATCCGCGTTAGCTTATTCTATCTTCTTTGCTTGTTTTATCGCTTTGTGAGTGTTGCGCTCATCGACTTAATGATTTTGATTTACCCCTTTTCTTTAAAGGCTCCTAGTTATAAATATTTTTCACACTACTATACATACTAAATTTTATTTTTGGAGGTCATAATACCTCGCCACCTCTGTTTTATGACTTAAGCATAAGACACTGTGTGGTGGGGTGTTACAGAAAGTTTTCCTTGCTAATTAGTCGCCAAAGTGGAAATACGGATATTGAACGCCTAGTGTAACACCCTAACTTTTAGCACCTCATGATCGTACTAAAAGTTCGAGTACTACTTACCTCTATTCCTTTAATTATATACTACGTTTATTTAATATTGAGTCTTCGTGAATACGAACAGAAACTCTTAATTAAGAAAACGAAAAGTTTTTACTTTTAATCACTTAATCACAAAGATATATATATATAGCTTTATATACATAGACTTATTTCATGATTCTCAAATACAAGTAATAAACAATGAGGAAAAAATAGAATCTAACAACTTAACTCATAAACATAATCTTCTATGCTCTTGTAGCTTCGCACTAAACCTTCGCATTTGTAGCTGAAAGTGGTGGAAATATATAGCAGGTAAGAACCGGGAAGTTTTTAGGAGGGTCGGGGTAGTTAGTTAAGTTTGTTTTATTATGTTCTCAGTAAATAACAACAGTCAACAAAGTACAATCCAACGCAGCAATTCAAAATATAGAATCCAATCACAATCACACACAATCATAGAAAACACATTCACAAACAAATATGCGCAGACAAGGGTGATGCATGTCTATTCCTATCGCAGTCAATGAGCTCATGTGTCGGTTGCCTTCCCGCTCTCGACATTACCCAGGCACCAGTCCTAGATATGGCTTTCCAGATGCATACTGTGTGCTTATAAGTCTTACGGTTAGGCCGCACAATGTGACTTTCAATGTGCTTACATCTAGAAAATAGTTCTCAGTATGTGGGCATCCCCACTATACATTTGGCGCTAAGACCCAAACAAGGTTGCATCTGCTCTCCTATGGAAGACAATCTTTTAAAGCTTTATCTTTGCCCTCTGCTCTCCTGCGGCAGATATCCCATTAGTTAATACATTCTTTTCTTTTCTATGCTCTGCTCTCCCGTGGCAGAGATTCGTTAGGTTCTTTTAATCTTTGTTCTCTGCTTTTCTGTAGTAGAGATTCCTTTAATATTTTTCATTCCTTTTTTTTCTTCTTATTTTCTTTCCTATCAGTTCATAATAAAATTTATCTTCGCATTATTCTCTCGTCTCTCTGTAAGTGTCTTATAGAAAAAAATTATAAAATACTTTAAAAAAGTATGCGTTCTCTAAAGCTTTTAAGATAACTCTATTTGCTCTTCTCTAACTTATAATAATATTAATTATATCTTT
>NC_029778.3:66712457-66727163 GCF_000817695.3 Arachis duranensis
ATATATATATTTGCTTAAAACTCAGTTTATAAAATCTTATTTTTAAATTTTTATTAATTTCTTTCTAAATCACTAACTTTTTAATATTCTATGTTTAACCTTTATATTTTATAAAATTATATTTGAAACCTCACTTATTTTCATACTTATAAAAATAACCCTAAATTTTTATAAAAAAACCCAAAATACCCGAAAACTTATATAATTACAAATTGTATCTTGTTTTTTATATACAAATACAATGTTACTCTTTACAAATAAAGTTTTAATATTAATCTTCCTCTTATACCCAAAACCGAAACCCTTAGCCATTCCTTTTCAAAATATTACTTGTATTTTAATCTGTTTTCGAGTATTTCGGTTACCGATTTTTCTCAACTTTTAATTTAATCGTTCAACTACTAAATCTAATCAATTTCCTCAAAATACCACAACAAACAGTCGCAAAACCATTAAAACAACCATAGCTGAACTGTTCCTTATAGTCGAACCAACAAATCACAAACAACAACAATAATTTAACATAAACTCATTCAAACTCAAACAATAATCAACCATATCAACATTCACTTATCAAATTCACATTTAATTATTATAAAGTTACCAAACTCTACCTTTGTATAGAAATCACAACAACAAAAATTTCGAAAAAATTTTCTAACCAAACTGCTAAAAAAAAGTCAGAAATCATTTGCGCCTCTTATAACTTCAATTGGCCGAACTCAAAGGGAAGAGGAGCTACGTCACCGTCAACTTCTACCAGAAAAAAGTAACGCCAACGTATAGAGGAGAAGGATATGAACATTTTTACCGAATTAGATTTTTTATTAGAGTTACAGATCGCAAGAAATCGAAAGAAGTTCTTGGTAGAGTCACGGTTTCTTTCCCCTCTCTCGGCTCTCATTCTTTTTTTCTCTTGAAATAAACTAAGCCATGCAAATTGGATGATGATTAATGGCGAAAAAAAAAAGAGGTATGTGTAATATATATATAAGACAGGCTTTCTTTCTTTTCGTTTCGCTAATGGCTTCGGCCAAATATGAATTAAACCTAGGAAATAATAATAATATAATAATGATAATAAGTAATAATAATAATGATAATATAATAATAATAGTAATAATAATAATAACAAAAAGTCATAAGTAAATTATACTTCAAAAATTTTAAAATTTTATTTAATTATTTTTGTTAAAAATAGTTTTTTTTAAAACAAAATCTCAATATAATATAATAACTCATAAATAATTAATTATTTAATTTTCAAAAATTTGGGGTGTTACATCCTATTCCACTTATAAAAATTTTTGTCCTAGAAAATTGTTATATTAAAACAAGTTCGAACTCAAATAAATGAAAATAGAGTCCACGAAGAGAAGTACACGAAATTTCTAAGATAATATTCAAAAGAGGTCAGGTAGGCAATTAGAGTTACAGACAAACGGAGGTATATAGGGACAATAAGGTTTGGTCGGAAAATAATCAAATCACATTTTAAGGAGGGAATGTGAAACAAAGGATTCCAATGAAAATAATGAAAGAAGAGATGACACCAAGTCACATAGCACGAATAGGGAGTATACGTCGAATTGAATCCAACCCACAAAACGTAACTTCTAACGGAACCAAAACCCGTAATTCGCATAACCTATTATTTCTATTTCGTCCATGACAATCCATTAGTGTTCCCATATAGATAAGTCATTAGTATTAAGTTGGTCATACTTAATACCATGAGAAATGCAGCGGTCGACTAACAACATTAATCAATATACAATCATGCATATAAAACTCAAACTCTTATTAAGACAAGTCCTATCTCATGATAGACACTCAGAGTATGCAGTGAAACATAGTTAGTCCATTTCCATGGCTCTAACAGGAATGAACTGCTCTGATACCATAATGTAACACCCTAACTTTTAGCACCTCATGATCGTACTAAAAGTTCGAGTGCTACTTACCTCTATTCCTTTAATTATATACTATGTTTATTTAATATTGAGCCTTCGTGAATACGAACAGATACTCTTAATTAAGAAAACAGAAAGTTTTTACTTTTAATCACTTAATCACAAAGATATATATATTCATATAGCATTGTATACATAGACTTATTTCAAGATTCTCAAAATTCAAGTCCAATCCCCTCTAAAAACTAAAAACAATAAATGACGAGGGGAAAATAGAATTAACAACTTAACTCGTAAACATAATCTTCTATGCTCCTGTAGCTCCGCACTAAACCTTCGCACCTGTAGTTGAAAGGGATCGAAATAAGGGGTAAGAACTAGGGAGTTCTTAGTAGGGTTGGGGTAGTTAGTTAAGTTTGTTTCATTATGTTCTCAGTAAATAACAACAGTCAACAAAGTACAATCCAACGCAACAATTCAGAACATAGATTCCAATCACAATCACACACAATCATAGAAAACACAATCACAAATAAATATATGCAAACAAGGATGATGCATATCTATTCCTATCGCAAGCCATGAGCTCATGTGTCAGTTGCCTACCCGCTCTCGAAGCACCAGTCTCGGATATGGCTTTTCAGTTGCATACTGTGTGCTTATAAGTCCTACGGCTAGACCACATACGGTGTGACTTTCAATGTACTTACATTTTGAATATAGTTCTCAGTGTGTAGGCGTCCCCACTATACATTTGGCGCTAAGGTCCAAACAAGGTTGCATCTGCTCTCCTGTGGCAGATAGTCTTTTAAAGCTTTATCTTTGCCCACTGCTCTCATGTGGCAGAGATATGCTCTCCTGTGACATATATCCCTTTAGTTATTACATTCTTTTCTTTTCTTTGCTCTGTCCTCCTGTGGCAAAGATTCATTAGGTTCTTTTAATCTTTGTTCTCTGCTCTCCTGTGACAGAGATTCCCTTAATATTTTTCTTTCTTCTTCTTTTCTTTCCTATCATTTCATAATAAAATTTATCTTCGCATTATTCCCTCGCCTCTCCCTAAGTGTCTTATGGAAAAGAATTATAAAGTACTTTAAATGAGTCTGCGTTATCTAAAACTTTTAAGATCACTCTGTTTGCTCTTCTCTAACTTATATATTAATAATATCTTTATTAGAAAGTATTCTTAATAAAAAATAATAACAATAATTTAAATAAGATATTTTAAATAGTAAATAAATAATATATATTTTTTTAAAACTCAGTTTATAAAATCTTATTTTTAAACTTTTATTAATTACTTTCTAAATCACAAACTTTTTAATATTCTATTTTTAACCTTAATATTTTATAAAATTATATTTGAACCCTCACTTATTTTCATACTTATAAAAATAACCCTGAATTTTTATAAAAATACGCAAAATACCTGAAAATATATATAATTACAAATTATACCTCGATTTTTATATATAAATACAATGTTACCCTTTAAAAATAAAATTTTAATATTAATCTCCCTCTTATACCCAAAACCAAAATCCTTAGCCATTCCTTTTCAAAATATTACTTGTATTTTAATCTGTTTTCGAGTATTTCGGTTACCAATTGTTCTCAACTTTTAATTAATCTTTCAACTACTAAATCTAATCAATTTCCTCAAAATACCACATCAAACAGTCGCAAAACCATTAAAACAACCATAGCTGAGCTATTTCTCATAGCCGAACCAACAAATCACGAGCAACAACAATAATTCAACATAAACTCATTCAAACTCAAACAATAATAAACCAAATCAACATTCACTTATCAAATTCACATTTAATTATTACAAAATTAACAAACCCTACCTTCGTACAGAAATCACAACAACAAAAGTTTCGGAAGAATTTTCTGACTGAGCCGCTGAAGAAAAAACGTCAGAAATGATCTGTGCCTCTTAGAACTCCAATTAGCCGAACTCAAAGGAAAGAGGAGCTACGTCATGGCCAATTTCTACAAAAAAAAAATAATGTCAATATATAAAGGAAGAGGATATAAATATTTTTACTGGATTAAATTTTTTATTTGAGTTTCGGATCGTAAGAAATCGAAACCAAGAAGTTCTTGGTGGAGTCACGGTTTCTTTCCTCGGCTCTCTTTCTTTTTTCTCTTTAAATAAACTCAGCCGTGCAAATTGGATGATGATTACTGGTGACAAAAAAAAAAGAGGTATGTGTCATGTTATATATATATATATATATCATTTCTTTTCTTTTATTTTCTTAATAACTTTGTTGATAATTTTTCCATTGTATGTACATAATGGACTCATATAATAATATTAATAAATTTAATTTTATCTAATTAAATAGTTTTTAATAAATAATTTAAACTAATAGAATAAGTTATAATTAAATTATACTTCAAAAATCTTAAAATTTTATTTATTTATTTTTGTAAAAAATAGTTTTCTGTAAAATAAAATCTCAATATAATATAATAACTCCTAAATAACTAATTATTTAATTTTAAAATATTCAGGGTGTTACACCTAAGACCTAAGTAGCGAGAAATTTACAACTGTTTAACAACTTACACACTTCGTTCGATGATTTAAAATCACTGATTAGCAGGCGAAATTCACTTGTCGCTAAGTTGTCGCAAGTTTAATTTAGCGAGTGACTTGGCAACTGCAATCATGTCCCAAAGCAAAAGCTATATCCTACCTATTTTGTAGCAAATTACTCGTTAATCTCGTTGAAAATCTGTCGTAGAGTTATAACAAATCCGAAGCTAATCGAAAAAATTTTAGAAGTAACTGGTCGCAATTGAATCACTAATCAAAAGCTTATTTAGTGAGAAATTAGTGAACGTTTATCAATTGACATACTTTTGTAAGAACTGGAGTTTTCACGAAAAATTGCTTAAGTAGAATAGAATAATTTAATTGTCCGGATTAGGTTCGAAAATATTAAATTATTTTTTTAAATATAAATGTGAGATTTGGATTCAGTGAATTTTTCTAAGTGAGAAAATGTTCTCTTTTGAAAATTTTCGCATAAAAATGCGTACCAATAGATTAGCCAGTAATACCGGCTTAAGTCTGTCTAGTATTGTGTAAGAGAGAATAAAGCAGTAGAAAATCTTAGAAAAGTTTTTGAAATAGCAAATCAGGTACTTATTCTAAAGATTTTGACCCAAAGTTTGGCCAAACAAACTGTTCCGTGGGTTACCTGAAACTGTAGGTCGATCTCGGACGAGATCTTCTGTGCTGGTCGGAGTTACTATGTCCGACTTGATGATGGTGGTTGGAGCTGTCATGTCTGACCTGTTGGACTTGGCGGTGCTGCTGATCCTTTGTCACTGGAGGGTGGTGGTACATGCAAGGGACTCCGATGCTTAAGTTAGCAAGGGTATTAAGCAGGTTTTTAGTAGAATCAGAGTATGAGTTATACCTGGGTACTCCAGTGTATTTATAATGGTTTGGAGTGACCTTTCCTGGAGATAAGATAGTTATCTTATCTTATCTTTGAGTGAAGTCATCTTATCTTCAGGGGAACCGCCTTTATCTCTATAGGCTTGGGCTGCCTTTGGATTTGGGTCGTGTTCCTCTGTTTGGGCCCTTTTTGGGCTCTCCTGGTGATTTGGCCGAGCTCTAGGATAAGAGGTCGGGTAGTCCGGACTTGAAGAGGTCGGTTGGCTTGTCGTCAATCTTCCCGGGTCGGACATCTCAACCCATGGTATGAATAGTGCCCCTGCTCGAGTCCGGTCTTCCTTTTTGAGGTCGAGTCCTTTAGCTTTAGGACTTCAATCCTTCTTTGGTGAAGCCGAGCTCGAGCATTGTCGCTTTTCTTCTTCGTAGAGTTTCCCCTTGAATACGGAGCGTTTTGTTTGTTTCTTTTAATTTTGAAACAGACATTCCTTGCCTTGGGAATGTGCGAGGGTTTTTAATGCCCCATTAACTTCTTAATGCTTCGGTTCTTTCGCCTCCTGCTTTCATTTTTGAATTACTTTCTCTTTGTTTTGCTTAACTTCTCCTTTTCTCTCTATTCTTCTGTTTCGCTTTGAATTGCCTGAGACTTGCATTTTTCGTGCTTCTCTCTATGACGCCTTCGGTGGTTGTTGGTGCTTCCTTTGCTCGAAAGGCGATTCCAGATTTCGTCTCTTCGCCTTCAACTTTTTCGGCACTTCCTCTTCTTTCAGGTTGGTTCTTTTTTCTGTTTTTTTTTTACTTCTTTCATCATTCTTTCCTTATACTTGCATTGTTCTATTCTTGGTAAAGTTTGGGTTTTGCTTGAGTTTACGTTGGAAAGTTTGGACCTTTTCGTCTTACCGTGTTTGGTCGTCACTGTGTGCTTTGGGAGTCTCTTTAATTTTGAATGATCCTTTTTGCGTGCATCGTTTTTATGGTTTTTCCATGCCTTTTCTGATTTTGAATCTACATGTCATAACTGAGGCTCCTGAACTGCTTAATTCTGAAGAAGATTGTTCCTTTGTTGGTTTCTTTTTCATTTTTGCTTTGATGTCGATAGTTTTCTTTGCTGATAACGATATTTTGATGACTTTTGGATTTTCTTCTCAAAGATTTTGTTGGAAGAGGGTTGTTTTCTTTGCTAAGAGATTTGTTGGGATGTAGCCTTGTAGATTTTTTTTCTAAGCCCTTACTTTGTTACTGCCTCCAAAGGATGCCCCTGGATCTTGGTGTGTGTCTTGGGATTTTCCTTTCACTGTTTGTATGCTTAAGTCATGTTTCATCCAAGCCAATTTCTTTGATTTTTCCCGAGTTGTTTTTGGTTGGAAATCCATTTTCTTTTTCTTGCTGTAGGACTAGTTGACCATGTCTTCTCGCAAAAATATTATCGAGACATCTTCCAAGGTCCCTGAGGGTATGTCTGACCAGCTGGACTCCCTCGTCCTGATGTGTGTTTCTGTAGTTAATTCTGAGTTCTGCGCGGAGCTTAGAAGACGTCACCAAATCTGTAGTAATAGAGATCAGGAAAAGAACTATGAATTGGTAGCACCTGACTCTGACGAAAGGGTTTGTTTTCCTGCTCTGTCCCAGTGGGAACGTCCCTTTTTCTATGCTTATGACTATTTTTTCAGCCAGCTGAACATTACTTTTCCTTTTACCTCATTTGAGACCGATTTATTGTGGTCGTGTAATGTAGCTCCATCCCAGCTCCATCCGAACTCCTGGGGTTTTATCAAGATCTTTCAGTTGCTTTGCCAAGAGTTGGACATCAAGCCTTCTCAGACTCTCTTTCTTTATCTCTTTATTTTGACCAAGCCCGGGATTTCCTTAAAAAAGAAAGCTTCTTGGGTTTCCTTTCGATCTGCCCAAGGACATAAGAATTACTTTTTTAAGGGACTTTAAGAATTACTTTTTTAAGGTCCGAGCTGTTGAGGGAGCTCGACCATTTTTCTTAGAAGCGAATGATGAGTCTGCCTTCCCCTTGTGTTGGTAAAAGGACGTTGTGGTGTCTCGATACTCATAGGAGATGCTTAACGAGGTTGAGCAGGCTTTTGTGAGTCTTTTGAAAGATATTTGGGGGGAACCTCTCCATCTCGATACCAAGAAATTTTTGGGGGACACCTTCCTTGTCCGGACTGCGTTGTGTATTAACCGACTTATTTTTTCTCTGTTTTACTTTGCTTCATTTCTTTCCAGTTTGTAACTTGCTTCTTTGGTTGATTTTGTTTTTTAGGAGATGGCTACGATCAATAATTCCATGAAAGCCTTTAAAAAGGCGAGAAAGGCTACAGCTGCCCAGAATATCTCGGCCAAGGCAGCTGGGGAGGGATCATCTCATATTCTGTCAAAACAGCTGGTATCGAGCTCTCCTGGACCGAGGAAGATGATTCCTACCCCTCGGGTTCGTCTGATTGATCCTTCCAGGCTTTTGCTGCCACCTCTTCTCCTAGTGTCATTCATCTTCCAAAAAAATAGAGGACTGTTGAGCCCTTCAATCTGGATGGCTCAGACTTTGATGCTGTCGGGTTTGTTGATCAACAAATTGCTCCCTATGGTGTCATTCCTACTGACGATGTTTCCCTTCTTCGTCACTTGGACTTCATTACCCGGAGTAACATTAAGATGGCGCATATGGGGGCGGCTCTATACTGGACTGCTCAGGATCTTCCCATTCATGCAACAAAGGCTTTTATGGAGGAGGCCAAATCGAAGTTTGACTGGATCAAGGGTTTAAAGGAGGAGCTCAAGGTTAAAGTGGCTAAATTGGAAAAAGAGTTCGAGGGTGAGAAGACTCGGGCTACTGCCCTGGCGGCTTCTCTGAAATTAGCTGAGGATATAGCGCTGAAGCATAAGGACAGCTATGCCACAACTTATGGGGCGATGGTGGATTTTAGGGAGAGTTTGGAGTCTGTCTGAGATGACTATGCCGAGCTCCAGGGTCATCTTGTAGGTAGTGTGAATGCTGCTTATGATAATTTGAAGGATTAGGTTCGAGTTCTTGCACTTGAGCTCAACCTTACCCTTTTTAGCTTGGACAACATTGTAAAAGATGGTAAGATTATCCCTGATGACCCTGATGATGATGATGATGTCATCTCTCCTCCAGTTTTCTCTGCCAAAGCCTCTGTTAGTCCGCCTTCCTCAACTCCGGCAGTTGAAGTCGGTCAGCCGGAGTCTGATCCTGACGTCCAGATTTTGAACCGGGATGATGGGACGGTAGATGCAGTACCCCTTCAGACTCACCCTCCTTCTCCCCGAGACGGTACTACTGGGAAGTCTTTGGATCCTCTATAATTTTTCTGATGTATTTGTGTATAGCCCGGTGTTGTGGGCTTTTGAACTCTTTATTTTGTAAGTTGTAATCTTGACTTTGGATACTCTAGTTGCTTTCTTAGCAACCTTATTTTGAAAAACAAAAATAGTTTCTCTTGCTCTTGGGGTCGGCTTCAAGCGGCCTCTTGAGTCTGTTTATTATAACCACCTTGTTTCTTTGGGGTATGCTTGTCGGTTGCTCGTTTTAGCACTTTCCAAGAATCTTGGAGGTGTTAGAATCTTATCTTCTGACCTCTTCTGATTGCCTTTGTACTTTTATATTTGTAGATTTGAGGTCATGGCTTTCTGGGTCCGATTTGGGGTCCCTTATGGTTTATACCTTCTGTCGATTGATGTCTTTGCGAGTTTATTTTTTATAATTCTACAGCTTTGTTTTGGCTTGGGCCGACTTCTTCATGTCGGTCCCTAAGTTATTTCTAGTAATCCATTTTTTGGACCTTGTCCGATCTCATTTTATGGATTACTTTTTATAACTTTTTGTCGCTTTGATCGGTTTGGGCCGACTTCTTCGTGTCGGTCCCTTCGAAGTTATTTCTAGTATTCCTTTTTTTGGACCTTGTTCGATCTCTTTTTATGGATTACTTTTTATAACTTTTTGTTGCTTTGATCGGTTTGGGCCGACTTCTTCGTGTCGGTCCCTTCGAAGTTATTTCTAGTAATCCATTTTTTGGACCTTGTCAGGTCTCTTTTTTTACAGATTACTTTTTATAACTTTTGTAGCTTTGGTCCGACTTCTTCATGTCGGTCCGCTTGGAAGTTATTTCTAGTAATCCGCTTTTTAGGGCTGGCCAGGCCTCTTTTTAGGGATTACTTTTTATAACTTTTCGTCGCTTTAATCTGGTTCGACTTCTTTGGTTTTCACTTTTTCCGATCTGTAGGTTTATAATCGGGCGAGGAATTTCTGCGTTTTCAGATTAATGCGTCTTGATAAAGTGAATTTTGTAGAAAATCTGAAAAAACTTTATTCAAAGTAGAAAATAGATAAATATATACATGTGGGTGTTCACCCTTCTTAAGTTGGGTAATTTTGTAGATCCTGGCTTGGTGCCTCATTAGAAAACATTTTTTAGGAAAAAAGAGTGCACCTTTGTCCTAAGATCTTTTATTACCTTTTAACTATAGTACCTTTTTAGGTTGTAGGCATGCCATGATCTCGGTAGCTCTCGGCCCTCGAGTTCGGACACTTTGTAGTAGCCTTTTCCCAGTATCTCTGTGACTCGATAGGGTCCTTTCCAGTTGGCTGCCAGCTTTCCCTCTCCGGGTCGACTTGTTCCGATATCATTTCGGATTAGGACTAGGTCATTGTTGGCGAAGCTTCGCTGCACTACCTTTCGATTGTATCTTAATGCCATGTGGCATTTTAGTGCTTCTTCTCTGATCCGAGCTCTTTCTCAGACTTCTGAGAGTAGATCGAGCTCTTCCCTTTGAAGTTGGGAGTTAGCTTCTTCGCTATAGATGATCGTTTTGGGAGTTCCTTCTTCCACTTCTACCGGTATCATTGCCTCCATCCCATAAGCCAATCGGAAGGATGATTCCTTTGTGGTGGAGTGTGGAGTTGTCCGATATGCCCGTAGGACCTGTGGGAGCTCTTCGGCCCAGGCTCCCTTTGCGTCCTGCAGCCTCCGTTTTAACCCGGCTAGTATGACTTTATTGGCAGCTTCTGCTTGTCCGTTAGCCTGTGGGTGTTTTACAGATGTGAATTGGTGCTTTATTTTTAGGTCGACTACCAGCTTTCTAAAGCCTGCATCTTTGAATTGGGTGCCATTGTCTGTGCTGATGGAGTAAGAAACCCCAAACCTCGTGATAATGTTCCTATATAGGAATTTTTGACTTCTTTGGGCAGTGGCATTGGCTAGGGGCTCTGCCTCTATCCATTTTGTGAAATAATCTACCCCTACAATGAGGAACTTAACCTGTCCTGACCCTTGGGGGAAGGGCCCGAGAAGGTCGAGTCCCCACTTTGCAAATGGCCAAGGTGATGTCACGCTGATGAGTTCCTATGGTGGGGCGACATGGAAGTTGGCATGTTTCTGACATAGTGGACACGTCTTAACGTACTCGGTGGCTTCCTTTTGCAAAGTCGGCCAAAAGAATCTGGCTCGGAGTACTTTTTTGGCAAGGGCTCGTGCTCCGAGATGGTTCCCCCAGGTGCCACTATGTATCTCTTCCAAGACCTCTTTTGTGTTAGAGGTCGGTACACATTTTAGTAGAGGAATCATAATTCCTCTCTTGTATAAAATGTCATTTATGATGGTTTAATATTGTGCCTCCCGCTTTAACCTCTTTTCCTCCTTCTTATCTGTAGGGAGTATCTCTGATTTGAGGTAGTTGATTATAGGAGTCATCCACCCTTGATCTTGGCCTGATATGGCTAAGATTTTTTCTTCTTCTGAGATTGACGGGTTTTACAGTAATTCTTGGATGAGGCTCCTATTATTGCCCCCTGGTTTGGTGCTGGCTAATTTTGAAAGTGCGTCAGCTCAAGCATTCTGTTCCCGGGGTATATGTTGGATCTAATATTCCTGGAATTGCCCGAGTTATTCTTTGGTTTTGTACAGGTACTTTTTCATGGCAGGATCTTTGGCTTGGTAGGTCCCTGCTATTTGCGAGGTGACAACCTGTGAGTCGCTAAAGATGACAAGTTTTTGGGCTCCGACTTCTTTAGCCAGCTTCAAACCAGCCAATAGTGCCTCATACTCAATCTGGTTATTGGAAGCAGGGAACTTGAACTTTAGTGAGAGTTCGATTTGGGTTCCCTAATTACTTTCTATTATCACGCCTGCTCCGCTCCCTGTTTTATTTGAAGAGCCGTCGACGTAAAGATTCCACTTTGTAGGAATTTTTGGGGTGTCAGTATACTCTACAATAAAGTCGGCCAGATACTGTGATTTGATCGCTGTCCGAGCTTTATATTGGAGGTAGAATTTGGACAACTCGACTGTCCACTGTAGGATTTCCCCGCTAAATCTGTTTTCTGCAGAATGCCTTTAATGGGCTGGTTGGTCCGAACCTTGATAGTGTGAGGCTGGAAGTATGGATGAAGTCGTCGAGAGGTTAATATGAGAGCGTAGGCAAACTTCTCTATCTTTTGATAGTTCTGTTCGGACCCTTGTAGCGCTTTGCTGATGAAGTATATAGGTTGCTGTCCACTTTCGTCCTCTCTGACTAGTGCCGAAGCTACTGTCCGGCTTCCTACTGCTAGGTATAATATGAGTGCTTCTCCTTCTCGAGGTCGGGTAAGAATGGGTGGTTGTCCCAAAAATCTTTTGAAATCCTGGATCGCTAGCTCACACTCTGATGTCCATTTGAACTTCTTTCCCTTCCTTAGCATAGCGTAGAAGGGGAGAGATCTTGTGGCTGATTCTGGCTAGAAATCTGGACAAGGCTGCCAGTCGCCCGTTGAGTTGTTGTACCTTTTTGACACAGGTCGGGCTTTTCAAGTCGAGTATGGCCTGGCACTTGTTTGGGTTTGCTTCGATTTCCCTTTGTGTGAGCATGAATCCCAAGAATTTGCCAGCTTCTACTGTGAAGGTGCATTTCGCAGGGTTAAGTCGCATGCCATGCTTTCTTATGGTATTAAATACTTGGGCGAGGTCGGACAGTAATGATTCCTCCATTTTTTTTACTAACATATCATCCACGTATACCTTCATTAGTTTTCCAATGTGATCTGCGAAGACTTTGATCATTAACCTTTGGTAAGTGGCTCCTGCATTTTTGAGTCCGAATGACATTACGACATAGCAGTAGTTTGCTTTGGGTGTTAAGAATGAGTTTTTTTCTGGATCAGGTGGGTACATCGGGATTTGATTGTATCCTGAATAAGCATCCATAAATGAGAGGTACCTGTATCTGGAGGAGGCGTCCACTAGAGTGTCGATGGTTGGGAGTGGATAAGGATCTTTTGGGCAAGCCTTGTTGAGGTCGGTGTAATCAGTGCACATCCGCCATTTCCCATTTGACTTTTTTACCAAGATGACATTGGCTAGTCATAGTGGGTACTTGACTTCTCTAATGAATCTTGCCTCTAGTAGAGCTTGTACCTATTCTTCCACAGTTTGGGATCTTTCTGGTCTGAGCTTTCTACGCCTCTGCTGTACTGGCCGAGATCCTGGATATACTGCCAGCTTGTGGCACATTAGCTTGGGGTCTATGCCTGGCATGTCTGCGGCCTTCCATGCGAAGAGGTCGTCATTATCTTTTAAGAACTGTATGAGGGACTTTTTTACTTCTCCCTTTAGGATTGTACCGATATTGGTTGTTTTATCTCCGATCTGGACTTTTTCTATCTCACCTTCAGGTTGAGGACAGAGTTCTTCCAGACCTTGAATTCCCCCGAGTTCGATGGTGTGGATTTCTTCTCCTTTGCCTCTAAGGTTCAGACTTTCGTTGTAACAGTGGCGTGCTATTTTCTGGTCTCCTTTTATCGTAGCGATCCCTTCTGTAGTTAGGAACTTCATGCATAGATGTGAAGTCGAGACAACTACCCCGGGCTGATTTAGCATTGTCTGACCTATTAAGGAACTGTAGACTGAGTTGACGTCGACCACAATGTAGTCTATGTTAAGTGTTCCTGACCTGTCTCCCTTTTCAAAGGTTGTGTGTAGCGAGATGTGTCCAAGTGGTTGGATTGGAATGTCTCTGATGAGCGAATAATTTATACGCTTTTTAGCATTGTTTTTAGTATGTTTTTAGTATGTTTTAGTTAGTTTTTATTATATTTTTATTAGTTTTTAGTTAAAAATCATTTTTCTAGACTTTACTATGAGTTTGTATGTTTTTCTGTGATTTCAGGTATTTTCTGGCTGAAATTGAGAGACCTGAGCAAAAATCTGATTCAGAGACTAAAAAGGACTGCAGATTCTCTCAACTGCGTTGAAAAGTAGACATCCTGGACTTTCCAGCAATGTATAATAGTCCATACTTTTCCTGAGATTTGATGGCCCAAACAGGCATTCCAAGTCAGCTCAAGAATTCTGGCGTAAACCGCCAGAACTGGCACAAGAATGGGAGTTAAACGCTCAAACTGGCACAAAAGCTGGCGTTTAACTCCAAGAAGAGTATCTACACGAAAATGCTTCAATGCTCAGCCCAAGCACACACCAAGTGGGCCCGGAAGTGGATTTTTATGTCATTTACTCATCTTTGTAAACCCTAAGCTACTAGTTCTCTATAAGTAGGACTTTTTGCTAATGTATTATCATCTTTAGATCTTTGAATCTTTTGATCACGTTTTGGGGTCTGGCCTTTTGGCCATGCCTAGACCTTGTTCTTTTGTATTTTCAACGGTGGAGTTTCTACACACCGTAGATTAAGGTGTGGAGCTCTGCTGTACCTCGAGTATTAATGCAATTACTGTTGTTCTTCTATTCAATTCGGCTTATTCTTGTTCTAAGATATCACTTGTTCCTCAACTTGATGAATGTGATGATCCGTGACACTCATCATCATTCTCACTTATGAACGTGTGCCTGACAACCACCTCTATTCTACCTTAGATTGAGTGGATATATCTTGGATCCTTTAATCGGAATCTTCGTGGTATAAGCTAGAATTGATGGCAGCATTCAAGAGAATTCGGAAGGTCTAAACCTTGTCTGTGGTATTCTGAGTAGGATTCAAGGATTGAATGACTGTGACGAGCTTCAAACTCGTGATTGTGGGGCGTTAGTGACAGACGCAAAAGAATCACTGGATTCTATTCCGACATGATCGAGAACCGACAGCTGAATAGTCGTGCTGTGACAGAGCGCGTTGAACATTTTCACTGAGAGGATGGGAGGTAGCCACTGACAACGGTGAAACCATACATACAGCTTGCCATGGAAAGGAGTAGGAAGGGTTGGATGAAGACAGTAGGAAAGCAGAGAGACGGAAGGGACAAAGCATCTCCATACGCTTATCTGAAATTCTCACCAATGAATTGCATAAGTATCTCTAGCTTTATTTTATGCTTTATTCATAAATCATTCATAACCATTTGAATCTGCCTGACTGAGATTT
>NC_029778.3:66727350-66730887 GCF_000817695.3 Arachis duranensis
GATTGATTTTCATCAATTTAGCTCTTGAATGCAATGTTCTGCTGAAGCTTGGCTAGCCATGTCTAATTTCTTTAGACTAAAGCTTTAGACTAATATTGCATGATTCCTGGAATTTTCATTAAGAATTTTGATATCCTTATTTTCTTTAAATTTTCGAAAAATCCAAAAAAATTACAAAATCATAAAAACCAAAAATATTTTATTTTCTTGTTTGAGTCTAGTGTCTCATTTTAAGTTTGGTGTCAATTGCATGTTTCTATTCTTCTTGCATTTATCATGTGTCTTCATTGATCTTCAAGTTGTTCTTGATGATTTACTTGCTCTGATCTTTAAATTCTCTTATTTTGTGTGTTTTGTTGCTTCTCATATGCATTCTCATATTGTTAGTGTCAGTAGTATACAAACTTCTAAGTTTGGTGTCTTGCATGTATTGTTTAGTTGATTTTAGTTGCATTTTGATTATTCCTCATCATTAAAAATCCAAAAAATTTTTTAATTTGTGTCTTTTCAAGTCAATAATATAGAGAATTGAAGATTCAGAACATACAGCAGAGGAATTACACAGAAAAAGCTGGGCGTTCAAAGCGCCCAGTGAAGAAGGAAAACTGGCGTTTAAACGCCAGCCAGGGTGCCTGGCTGGGTGTTTAACGCCCAAAAGGGTAGCAATTTAGGCGTTAAACGCCAGAATGTATACCATTCTGGGCGTTTAACGCCAGGATAGCACAAGAGGGAAGATTTTGTTTTTAATGCAAATTTTTTTCAAGTTTTCATAATTTTTCAAAATCAAACCTTTTTCAAATCATATCTTTTCAATCATATCTTTTCAAAATTGATTTCTTTCCATTTTCAAAAATGCTTGCTAACAATTAATGATTTGATTCAACATTTCAAGTATGCTGCCTTTTCTGTTGATAAAGGTTTAATGTTTGAATCATATCTTTTCTTGTTAGCCAAGTCATTGATTTTAAAAATCAAATCTTTTTAAATTGTTTTCCAAATCATATCTTCTCAATCATATCTTTTTAAAACTATATCTTTTAAATCATATCTTTTTAATCACATCTTTTTCAAAATAAGTTTTCAATCATATCTTTTTGATTTCTAATTTCAAAATCTTTTTCAAAAATCACTTAATTTCTTTCCCACTCTTAGTTTTCGAAAATCATCAATGAATTTTCAAAATTCTTTTTCAAAATCTTTTAACTTATTTTCGAAAATTCTTCCCTTCTTCTCACATCCTAATTCTTCTACCTCCTCCTTCTATTCCTCTGACACCTCAAGGAATCTCTATACTGTGACATAGAGGATTCCATATTTTCTTGTTTTCTTCTCTTTCATATGAGCAGGAGCAAAGACAAAAGCATTCTTGTTGAGGCTGACCCTGAACCTGAAAGGGCCTTGAAGCGAAAGCTAAGAGAAGCTAAAGCACAACTCTCTGTAGAGGACCTAATAGAATTCTTCAAAGAAGAAGACATGGCAGCCGAAAACAACAACAATGCCAACAATGCAAGGAAGGTGCTGGGTGACTTTACCGCACCTAATCCCGACTTCTATGGGAGAAGCATCTCTATCCCTGCCATTGGAGCAAACAACTTTGAGCTTAAGCCTCAATTAGTTTCTCTAATGCAACAGAATTGCAAGTTCCAGGGACTACTATTGGAAGATCCTCATTAGTTTTTAGCTGAGTTCTTGCAAATCTGTGACACTGTCAAGACTAATGGGGTTAACCTTAAGGTCTACAGACTTATGCTATTCCCTTTTGCTGTAAGAGACAAAGCTAGGATATGGTTGGACTCACAACCTAAAGAAAGCCTGAACTCTTGGGAAAAGCTAGTCAATGCCTTCTTGGCAAAGTTCTTTCCACCTCAAAAATTGAGTAAGCTTAGAGTGGAAGTCCAAACCTTCAGAATCCATCTATGAAGCTTGGGAAAGATACAAACAATTGATCAGAAAGTGTCCCTCTGACATGCTTTCTGAATGGAGCATCATAGATATCTTCTATGATGGTCTGTCTGAACTGTTCAAAATGTCATTGGACAGCTCTGCTGGAGGATCTCTTCATCTGAAGAAGACGCCTGCAGAAGCTCAAGAGCTCATTAAAATGGTTGCAAATAACCAATTCATGTACACTTCTAAAAGGAATCCTGTGAACAATGGGACGAGTCAGAAGAAAGGAGTTCTTGAGATTGATACTCTGAATGCCATATTGGCTCAGAACAAAATATTGACTCAGCAAGTCAATATGATTTCTCAAAGTCTGTCTGGAATGCAAGCTGCACCAGGCAGTACTAACGATGCTTCATCTGAAGAAGAAGCTTATGATCCTAAGAACCCTTCAATGGAAGAGGTGAATTACATGGGAGAACCCTATAGAAACACCTATAATTCTTCATGGAAAAATTATCCAAATCTCTCATGGAAGGATCAACAGAGACCTCAACAAGGTTTCAACAACAATAATGGTGGAAGAAACAGGTTTAGCAATAGCAAGCCTTTCCCATCATCTTCTCAGCAACAGACAGAGGATTCTAAGCAGAGCCACTCTGACTTAGCAACGATGGTCTCTGATCTAATCAAAACCACTCAAAGTTTCATGACTGAAACAAGGTCCTCTATTAGAAACTTGGAGGCACAAGTGGGTCAGCTGAGTAAGAAAGTTACTGAACTCCCTCCTAGTACTCTTCCAAGCAAAACAGAAGAGAATCCAAAAGGAGAGTGCAAGGCCATCAACATGGCCAAACTTGGAGAGGAGAAAGAGGCAGTTAGCGCCACTGAGGAAGGCCTCAATGGATGTCCACTAGCCTCCAATGAGTTCCCTAATGAGGAACCATGGGAATCTGAGGCTCACACTGAGACCATAGAGATTCCATTTGACTTACTTCTGCCATTCATGAGCTCTGATGAATACTCTTCCTCTGAAGAGGATGAAGATGTCACTGAAGAGCAAGTTGCTAAGTACCTTGGAGCAATCATGAAGCTAAATGACAAGTTATTTGGTAATGAGACTTGGGACGATGAACCCCCTTTGCTCACCAAAAGAACTGGCTGACTTGTCTAGGCAGAAACTACCTCAAAAGAGACAGGACCCTGGGAAGTTCTCAATACCTTGTACAATAGGCACCATGACCTTCAAGAAGGCTCTGTGTGACCTAGGGTCAAGCATAAACCTCATGCCTCTCTCTGTAATGGAGAAGCTAGGGATCTTTGAGGTGCAAGCTACAAGAATCTCACTAGAGATGGCAGACAATTCAAGTAAACAAGCTTATGGACTTGTAGAGGATGTTCTAGTAAAGATTGAAGACCATTACATCCCTGCTGATTTCATAGTCCTAGAGACTGGGAAGTGCATGGATGACTCCATCATCCTTGGCAGACCCTTCCTAGCCACAGCAAAGGCTGTGATTGATGTTGACAGATGAGAATTGATCATTCAAGTGAATGAAAAATCCTTTGTGTTTAAGGCTCAAGGATATCCCTCTATAACCATGGAGAGGAAGCATGAAGAGCTTCTCTCAAAACAGAGTCAAACAGAGCCCC
>NC_029778.3:66731241-66732458 GCF_000817695.3 Arachis duranensis
CAATCACCTCAACACCTCTTCCCCAAAAACCCCTCACCTATCAAATCCCACTATTCTCCTCACCACTCACATCCATCCTTCATAAAACCTCACCTACCTCAACATTCAAATTCAAACCACTTTCCCTCCCAACCCACCCTCACATGACCGAACCCTACCCCTCTCTCCACCCCTATATAAACCCATCTTCACTCCTTCATTTTCAAACAACCTAAACACTACTTCTCCCCCTTGGCCGAGCCACAAAGCCACCTCCATCTCCTCTATTTCTTCTTCTTCTACTCTCTTCTTTCTCCTTTTACTCGAGGACGAGCAAACCTTCTAAGTTTGGTGTGGTAAAAGCATTGCTTTTTATTTTTCCATAACCATTTATGGCATTTAAGGCCGGAGAAATCTCTAGAAAGAGGAAAGGGAAGGCAAAAGCTTCCACCTCTGAGTCATGGGAGATGGAGAGATTCATCTCAAGGGTGCATCAAGACCACTTCTATGAAGTTGTGGCCAAGAAGAAGGTGATCCATGAGGTCCCTTTCAAACTCAAAAAGGGTCAACTTTGATCAAAGGTTGGACCAAGTCCTCATAGACATTTGTAAAGAGGGCGCTCAATGGAAGAGAGATTCAAGAGGGAAGCCGGTTCAACTAAGAAGGCATGACCTCAAGCCCATCACCAAGAAAAGGGTGGAGCAAATAAGAGAACCTCATCAAGAGCATGAGGAAATTCCTCATGATGAAATCCCTGAGATGCCTCAAGGGATGCACTTTCCTCCACAAAACTATTGGGAGCAAATCAACACCTCCCTAGGAGAATTGAGTTCCAACATGGGACAACTAAGGGTGGAGCATCAAGAACATTCCATCCTCCTCCATGAAATTAGAGAAAATCAAAGAATCATGAGAGAGGAGCAACAAAGACAAGGAAGAGACATTGAGGAGTTCAAGCACTCCATAAGACCTTCAAGAGGAAGAACAAGCCGCCATCACTAAAGTGGACCCGTTCTTTAATCTCCTTGTTCTTTATTTTCCTGTTTTTCGAATTTTTATACTTATGTTCATCATATATGTTTGTGTCTTATGATCATTAGTGTCTTAGTATCTATGCCTTAAAGTTATGAATGTCCTATGAATCCATCACCTTTCTTAAATGAAAAATGTTCTTAATTGAAAAAGAGAAGAATTGCATGAATTTTGAATTTTATAACAGATTAATTATTTTGATGTGG
>NC_029778.3:66733612-66734472 GCF_000817695.3 Arachis duranensis
GCCATGTCTAGACCTTGTTCTTATGTATTTTCAACGGTGGAGTTTCTACACACCATAGATTAAGGTGTGGAGCTCTGTTGTACCTCGAGTATTAATGCAATTACTATTGTTCTTCTATTCAATTCAGCTTATTCTTGTTCTAAGATATCACTTGTTCCTCAACTTGATGAATGTGATGATCCGTGACACTCATCATCATTCTCACTTATGAACGTGTGCCTGACAACCACCTCCGTTCTACCTTATATCGAGTGGATATCTCTTGGATCCCTTAATCAAAATCTTCGTGGTATAAGCTAGAATTGATGGCGGCATTCAAGAGAATCCGGAAGGTCTAAACCTTGTCTGTGGTATTCTGAGTAGGATTCAAGGATTGAATGACTGTGACGAGCTTTAAACTCACGATTGTGGGGCGTTAGTGACAGACGCAAAAGAATCATTGGATTCTATTCCGACATGATCGAGAACCGACAGCTGAATAGCCGTGCTGTGATAGAGCGCGTTGAACATTTTCACTGAGAGGATGGGAGGTAGCCACTGATAACGGTGAAACCCTACATACAGCTTGCCATGGAAAGGAGTAGGAAGGGTTGGATGAAGACAGTAGGAAAGCAGAGAGACGGAAGGGACAAAGCATCTCCATACGCTTATCTGAAATTCTCACCAATGAATTGCATAAGTATCTCTATCTTTATTTTATGCTTTATTCATAAATCACCTATAACCATTTGAATCTGGCTGACTGAGATTTACAAGATGACCATAGCTTGCTTCTGGTGTACGAAATTGTGATCATCAATGGCGCCATCAACATGGTACGCTCAATTGCAATCTCAACTATTTATCACAACTTCGCACAA
>NC_029778.3:66739493-66741005 GCF_000817695.3 Arachis duranensis
CAAAGGGGGTTCATCCTCCCAAGTCTCATTACCAAATAACTTGTCATTTAGCTTCATGATTGCTCCAAGGTATTTAGCAACTTGCTCTTCAGTGACATACTCATCCTCTTCAGAGGAAGAATACTCATCAGAGCTCATGAATGGCAGAAGTAAGTCCAATGGAATCTCTATGGTCTCATTTTGAGCCTCAGATTCCCATGGTTCCTCATTTGGAAACTCATTGGAGGCTAGTGGACGTCCATTGAGGTCTTCCTCAGTGGTGTTCACTGCCTCTTCTTCCTCTCCTAGTTTGGCCATGTAGGTCATGTTGATTGCCTTGCATTCTCCTTTTGGATTCTCTTCTGTATTGCTTAGAAGAGTGCTAGGAGGGAGTTCAGTAATTTTCTTACTCAGCTGACCCACTTGTGCCTCCAAGTTTCTAATGGAGGACCTTGGAGTGGTTTTGATTAGATCAGAGACCATGGTTGCTAAGTCAGAGTTATTCTGCCTAGAACTCTCTGTCTGTTGCTGAGAAGATGATGGAAAAGGTTTGCTATTGCTAAACCTGTTTCTTCCACCATTACTATTGTTGAAACCTTGTTGAGGTCTCTGTTGATCCTTCCATGAGAGATTTGGATGATTTCTCCATGAAGGATTATAGGTGTTTCCATAGGGTTCTCCCATGTAATTCACCTCTTCCATTGAAGGGTTCTCAGTATCATAAGCTTCTTCTTCAGATGAAGCGTCCTTAGTACTGCCTGGTGCAGCTTGCATTCCAGACAGACTTTGAGAAACCAAATTGACTTGCTGAGTCAATATTTTGTTCTGAGCCAATATGGCATTCAGAGTATCAATCTCAAGAACTCCTTTCTTCTGATTCGTCCCATTGTTCACAGGATTCCTTTCAGAAGTGTACATGAATTGGTTATTTGCAACCATTTCGATCAGTTCTTGAGCTTCTGCAGGCGTCTTCTTCAGATGAAGAGAGCCTCCAGCAGAACTATCCAATGACATCTTGGACAGTTCATACAGACCATCATAGAAGATACCTATGATGCTCCATTCAGAAAGCATGTCAGAAGGACACTTTCTGATCAATTGTTTGTATCTTTCCCAAGCTTCATAGAGGGATTCTCCTTCCTTCTGTCTAAAGGTTTGGACTTCCACTCTAAGCTTACTCAATTTTTGAAATGGAAAGAACTTTGCCAAGAAGGCATTGACTAGCTTTTCATAAGAGTTCAGGCTTTCTTTAGGTTGTGAATCCAACCATATTCTAGCTCTGTCTCTTACAATAAAAGGGAATAGCATAAGTCTGTAGACCTCAGGGTCAACCCCATTAGTCTTGACAGTGTCACAGATTTGCAAGAACTCAGCTAGAAACTGATGAGGATCTTCCAATGGAAGTCCATGAAACTTGCAATTCTGTTGCATTAGAGAAACTAATTGAGGCTTAAGCTAAAAGTTGTTTGCTCCAATGGCAGGGATAGAGACGCTTTTCCCATAGAAGTCAGGAGTAGGTGCAGTAAAGTCACC
>NC_029778.3:66741832-66743380 GCF_000817695.3 Arachis duranensis
TGGGTGCAAATGAATATCTTAGAACAAGAATAGGCTGAATTGAATAGAAGAACAATAGTAATTGCATGAATACTTGAGGTACAGCAGAGCTCCACACCTTAATCTATGGTGTGTAGAAACTCCACCATTGAAAATACATAAGAACAAGGTCTAGGCATGGCCGAGAGGCCAGCCCCCATACGTGATCAAAAGATTCAAAGATCTCAAGATGAGAATACAATAGCAAAAGGTCCTATTTGTAGAGAACTAGTATCCTAGGGTTTACAGAGATGACATAAAAATTCACTTCCGAGCCCACTTGGTGTGTGCTTGGGCTGAGCATTGAAGCATTTTCGTGTAGAGACTTCTCTTGGAGTTAAACGCCAGCTTTTGTGCCAGTTTGGGCGTTTAACTCCCATTCTTGTGCCAGTTCCGGCGTTTAACGCCGTGCAGTTTTGAGCTGATTTAGAACGCCAGTTTGGGCCATCAAATCTCGGGCAAAGTATGGACTATTATATATTGCTGGAAAGCCCAGGATGTCTACCTTCCAACGCCGTTAAGAGCGCGCCAATTGGGCTTCGGTAGCTCCAGAAAATCCACTTCGAGTGCAAGGAGGTCAGAATCCAACAACATCTGCAGTCCTTTTTAGTCTCTGAATCATATTTTTGCTCAGGTCCCTCAATTTCAGCCAGAAAATACCTGAAATCACAAAAAAACACACAAACTCATAGTAAAGTCCAGAAAAGTGAATTTTAACTAAAAACTAATAACCTGAAATCACAGAAAAACACACAAACTCATAGTAAAGTCCAAAAATATGAATTCTGCCTAAAAACTAATAGAAATATAATAAAAATTAACTAAAACATACTAAAAACATACTAAAAACAATGCCAAAAAGCGTACAAATTATCCGCTCATCAGCTTCATACCAACAATCTCTGTGGGATCGACCCTTACTCGCGTAAGGTTTATTACTTGGACGACCCAGTGCACTTGATGGTTAGTTGTGCGAAGTTGTAATAAAAAGTTGAGATTGTAATTGAGCGTACCATGTTGATGGGGCGCCATTGATGATCACAATTTCGTGCACCAGTCTCTTAATTCGGATAGGCTTTTTGGATATGCTCTGAGCTCTTTTTTTTCCAGGCCGAGTTTGTCAAATGCGGTTTTAAACAAGATGTCAGTCGAACTTCCTTGGTCCACCAGCGTACGGTGGAGGTTTGCGTTGGCCAATATGATAGTGATGACCATAGGATCATCATGTCCCGAGATGACTCCAACTGCGTCCTCTTTAGTGAAAGTAATAGTAGGGAGGTCGGGTGCTCCTTCTCCTTCCTCGACGTGATATACCTCTTTTAGGTGTCTTTTGCGAGATGATTTTGAGATTCTCCCTCCCGCAAATCCTCCATGTATCACGTGAACATGTCTCTCCGGGGTACGAGGTGGTCGTTCTGTTCGTCCGACCTCTTCGTCTCTTCTTCTCTTTCT
Organism: Arachis duranensis; assembly: GCF_000817695.3. NCBI lineage: Eukaryota > Viridiplantae > Streptophyta > Magnoliopsida > Fabales > Fabaceae > Arachis > Arachis duranensis. The sequence continues at coordinate 66,743,303 of NC_029778.3, forward strand.
GGACTCATCTATCTTACTGGCTAAGTACCGATCTAGTCTTCCTTCTCTTACCAATTTTTCTATGACATTCTTCAAGTC
>NC_029778.3:66747851-66750275 GCF_000817695.3 Arachis duranensis
TTTGATTGGGTGAATATCTCTTGGATTCTTGATACACGATGCATGGTTGATCGCCTGACAACTGAGTGCTCGCCTGACAACCGAGCCAGCCATTCCGTGAGATCAGAGTCTTCGTGGTATAGGCTAGAACTGATGGCGGCATTCAAGAGAATCCGGAAGGTCTAACCTTGTCTGTGGTATTCTGAGTAGGATTCAATGACTGAATGACTGTGACGTGCTTCAAACTCCTGAGGGCGGGGCGTTAGTGACAGACGCAAAAGAATCACTGGATTCTATTCCGGCCTGATCGAGAACCGACAGATGGATAGCCGTGCCGTGACAGGGTGCGTTGAACATTTCCACTGAGAGGATGGGAGGTAGCCACTGACAACGGTGAAACCCTTGCTTAAGCTTGCCATGGAAAGGAGTAAGAAGGATTGGATGAAGACAGTAGGAAAGCAGAGAGACGGAAAGGACAAGTATCTTCATACGCTTATCTGAAATTCCCACCAATGAATTACATAAGTATCTCTATCTTTATCTTTATTATTCGTATATCACCCATATCCATTTGAGTTTGCCTGACTGAGATTTACAAGGTGACCATAGCTTGCTTCATACCAACAATCTCTGTGTGATCGACCCTTACTCGCGTAAGGTTTATTACTTGGAGGACCTAGTACACTTGCTGGTTAGTTGTGCGAAGTTGTGTTTATGCCATGGTATTGAACACCAATTTTTTGGTTTCATTACCGGGGATTATTTGATTTGTGAAAAGTATTGATCACAATTTCGTGCACCAGGAAGAAAGTGAAGAACAACATGTCAAGCTAATGACACCAAAAGAGCGCTTGTTGGGAGGCAACCCAACCTTAGGTAGCATTTCATTCCTTTGCTTTGTTTATTTTTTCTGTCTGCTTTGTTTAAATTTCAATAAATTGGCATATGATTACATTCTAAGTTTGGTGTTGTCCTGCAACAATCTATTTTCAATCCTTATGGATGATTGCATCAATTCTACATGGAAGTGTCACACTAAGTTTCTAAGTTTGGTGTGCCACTTAATTTTCTGTGCAAATAAATCCAGCAACACCACTTGTCTGCATAATCATAATGCCTTTGCAGTGTTATTTCTCTTTTGGTTTGACACTTTTTCATTTTACTTGCCTTAGTCATTTCTTTGTTTTTAATGCTTTCATTTAGTTTGCTACTTAACTATTTTTTGTTTAATACCTCACCAAGAAATCCTTATTCATGACAGATGCTTCACTTGGTGATTGTATTTAACATATAACAGTCTCATTTAGTCTTAGTTCCAATAAATGGACATATGATTGCATTCTATGTTTGGTGTTGCTATGCAACAAAACTTATTTCTAATCTTTATTGGATACTTGAATCAATTCCAAGTGAAAGTGTCACACTAAGTTTGGTGTGCCACTTATCTTTTATGCAATGTATCATGCACACCCTCCTTATTCTTACAATCACAATGTCTTTGTTTCCTGTGCCTTCACTATTATTTTTCATTTTGCTTTCCTAAACACATGTACTACTAATATTTCATTGTGTGAGACACTCATAGTCCATTCTAGACCCCATCACCTTTGTTTTAATTATTGCTTGAGGATGAGCAAGCATTCTAAGTTTGGTATGGGAAGGGGAAAGAATAGGAGGAAAAGGACAACAGCAGAGAAGATGAATTACAAGGTGGTAAAGTTCCTTTTCCTCTCGTTTGTTTTCAGCACTTTAAATTGCATGATTGTCTGCTATTTTCTATGTATACATGTGTGTATGAATAAGCATAGCCTGAATTTTGATTTGCAACATGTTGCTGTGACATTATATTATGACTACCAACTTGAGTTTTGAGAAATCAAAATCAATAAAGCATCATGATCATAAACAAACAAGGAATTAAAGAAGAACTTAGCATGTGCATACAAGTATTGGAAGGCTAGTATGATTAATTGTTCCTCAATTGCATTAGATTTTATTTAATTAAAGTTTTCATCTGGTACGTTTTGTGAAATCTTTGGAAATCATGAAAACCTTGAAGTAAGCAAATGCATATAAGGCAAGAAAGTAAAAGGGGAAAGAATGAGAAAGCTGAAGGCTCTGAGTACCAATGACAATTTCATTGTTAAGTACTTGTGGTGTTTATGTATCAAGCAAAAAGCTTGAAAACAAAACACTTAGAGTCAAGGTTAGGCTCAAAGTGCAAATGCACTCCCTCAAAGCTCAAGGCTTTGAGCATCAATGATTAGAGAGTCAAGAAAGGAAACAAATGAGCTTAATGAAGTCCTCTAATTAAATGCTTGTGGTGCTTATCTATCAAGTGGTAATACTTGCACTCTCCTTTTGGATTTTCTTCTGTATTGCTTGGGAGAATACTGGGAGAAGTTTCAGTAACTTTCTTACTCAGCTGGCCCACTTGTGCCTCCA
>NC_029778.3:66753174-66756913 GCF_000817695.3 Arachis duranensis
AAAATAAAGATAAAGTTACTCATGTAATCCAATGATGGGGATTTCAGATAGGTGTATGGAGGTGCTGTGTTCCTTCTGAATCTCTGCTTTTCTACTTCTTCCTTCTAGTTTTTCATCACTCCTTTCCATGGCAAGCTGTATGTAGGGCATCACCGTTGTCAATGGCTACATCCCATCCTCTCAGTGAAAATGGTCCAAATGCTCTGTCACAGCACGACTAATCATCTGTCGGTTCTCAATCAGGTTGGAATAGAATCCAGTGATTTTTTTGCGTCTGTCACTAACGCCCAGCCTTCAGGAATTTGAACCTTGTCACAGTCATTCAATCCCGGAATCCTACTCGGAATACCATAGACAAGGTTAGACTTTTCGGATTCCAATGAATGCCGCCATCAATTCTAGCTTATACCACGAAGATTCTGATTAAGGAATCCAAGAGATATGCGCCCGGTCTAAGGTAGAACGGAAGTGGTTATCAATCACGCGCGTTCATAGGCGAGAATGATGATGAGTGTCACGGATCATCACACTCATCAAGTTAAAGTGCAACGAATATCTTAGAACAGGAATAGTAGGGAGGTCGGGTGATCCTTCTCCTCCCTCGACATGATATACTTCTTTAAGGTTCCTTTTGCGAGATGATTTTGAGATCCCCCTCCTGCGAATCCTCCGTTTATCATATGAACGTGTCTCTCCGAGGTACGAAGTGATCGTTCTCCTCGTCCAACCTCTTTGTCCCTTCTTCTTTTGCGGGGCTCATTCGATTTGTTGGCTAAATACCGATCTAGTTCTCCTTCTCTTACCAATTTCTCAATAACATTTTTTAAGTCGAAGCACTCATTGGTAGGATGTCTATAGATTCGGTGATATTCACAGTATTCTGTCTGATTTCCTCCTTCTTTCTTGCTTTTAAGTGGACGAGGTAGTGGGATCTTTTGGGTATGGCATACTTCTCGGTAAATATCCACAAGAAACACCCGGAGGGGGGGTGTAGTTGTTGTATTTTTTAGGCTTCTCGCCATATTGATCTTCTTTTTTCTTGGGCTCTTTATCCTTATCCAGGGAGGAGTAGGAGAATCCGGATTTTGAGGTCTCTCCTAGCCGAGAGTTTTCCTACATGTTGATATACTTCTCAGCTCGTTCCTGCACTTCATTTAGAGATGTTGGATGCTTCTTTGATATGGAGTGACTAAAAGGTCCTTCTCGCAGACCATTGATGAGACCCATAATTGCTGCTTCTGTTGGTATGCTTTGTATGTCCAGACATGCTTTGTTGAACCTCTCCATATAGCTACGAAGACTCTCCCGATCTCCTTGCTTGATCCCTAATAGGCTTAGGGCGTGTTTGGCTTTGTCCTTCTAGATGGAAAATCGGGCAAGAAATTTCTTGGCCAAGTCGTCGAAACTTGCAATGGATCTAGGGGGCAAAGTGTCGAACCACTTAATTGCTGTCTTTGTCAGGCTTAATTCGTGTTTTCTAGATCTGAGTCGTGGTCATTGTCAAGGTTGTTCGCCATGATTATGGGATGACTTCCAGGTCCCCGGCAATGGCGCCGATGTTCCGAGGGTTACCTGAAACTGTAGGTCAATCTCGGACGAGATCTTGTTGCAGTGGTCAGTGCTAATGTGTCTGACTTGTTGGGCTTGGTGGAGCTACTGATCCTTCATCACCGGAGGGTGGTGGTACCTGCAAGAGACTCCGATGCTTAAGTTAGCATGGGATTTAAGCAGGTTTTTAGTAGAATCAGAGTATGAGTTATACCTGGGTGCTCCAGTGTATTTATAATGGTGTAGAGTAACCTTTCTGGAGATAAGATAGTTATCTTATCTTATCTTTGAATGGAGTTATCTTATCTTTTAAGGGGAACCGCCTTATCTTTCTAGGCCTTGGCTGCCTTTAGATTTTGGCTGTGTTCCTTGGTTTAGGCCTACTTTGGGCTCCTCTGGCGATTTGGCCGAACTCTTTAGGAAGAGGTCGGGTAATCCTGACCTGAGGGGGTCGGTCGCCTTGTCTTTAATCAGCCCGGGTCGTGCAGCTTGACCCTAGGCATGAAGACAAACTATTCACAATATCAACAATAAACATTCAATCAAGCAAATATAAATCATAAAACACTAAATTCATCAACCAAAACTGCAAGAAACCAAAATTGCATATATTAACAAAGTAACATGAACAAGAGGAAATTGTAGCAAGAGTAGTAAAATTATAGAGAAGATTAAAGAGTACTTACAATAAGATAGAAAATTCCAAGACCAAAATTGAACTATAAAATGCTACATTAAAAACCTAATTAAAACCCTAAGAGAAAAATAAAAGATCACTACTCTACACTACTCCTACTCCTACCATGTAAAACTATGTCTAAATGAGCTCTAAGTCCTAATGCCTTCATATGGCTTTATTTCCCCTTGATATATTACTTCAAGCCAAAATTGCAAGCCATGTGCTGCATTAATGAAGTCACACGCTAGTACCTGTGCATACGCAGAGATGTGTGCGCACACACACTTCGCTAAACTTTCACTTGTGCGTACGCACAGATGTATGCATACGCACACTTGTTGATTCGCCTCTTGTGCGTACGTACAGGTTGTTGTGCATACGCACACTTAGCTGTGTGCTTCTCCTTTGTTTTGTTCATGTGTTCTCTCTATGTACATGCTTTCTTCCATTTTTACCGAGCCATTCATGCCTCCATCACCTGAAATCACTCACAAAATACATCACGTCATCGAATGGAATAAAAGTGAGATTAAAATCACTAATTTAAGCACAAAAATGCATGTTTTCACATTTAGGTTTGATTTTGAGATAAAACACAAAAGTTTTTCCTTGACACCTCAGGATCTGTAGACCCCACAGGATCCCCACCTACCTCACCACCCTCTCTCTTCTTCACCCATTCACTAATCACCTCAACACCTCTTCCCCAAAAACCCCTCACCTATCAAATCCCACTATTCTCCTCACCACTCACATCCATCCTTCATAAAACCTCACCTACCTTAACATTCAAATTCAAACCACTTTCCCTCCCAACCCACCCTCACATGACCGAACCCTACCCCTCTCTCCACCCCTATATAAACCCATCTTCACTCCTTCATTTTCAAACAACCTAAACACTACTTCTCCCCCTTAGCCGAGCCACAAAGCCACCTCCATCTCCTCTATTTCTTCTTCTTCTACTCTCTTCTTTCTCCTTTTGCTCGAGGACGAGCAAACCTTCTAAGTTTGGTGTGGTAAAAGCATTGCTTTTTATTTTTCCATAACCATTTATGGCATTTAAGGCTGGAGAAATCTCTAGAAAGAGGAAAGGGAAGGCAAAAGCTTCCACCTCTGAGTCATGGGAGATGGAGAGATTCATCTCAAGGGTGCATCAAGACCACTTCTATGAAGTTGTGGCCAAGAAGAAGGTGATCCCTGAGGTCCCTTTCAAACTCAAAAAGGGTCAACTTTGATCAAAGGTTGGACCAAGTCCTCATAGACATTTGTAAAGAGGGCGCTCAATGGAAGAGAGATTCAAGAGGGAAGCCGGTTCAACTAAGAAGGCATGACCTCAAGCCCATCACCAAGAAAAGGGTGGAGCAAATAAGAGAACCTCATCAAGAGCATGAGGAAATTCCTCATGATGAAATCCCTGAGATGCCTCAAGGGATGCACTTTCCTCCACAAAACTATTGGGAGCAAATCAACACCTCCCTAGGAGAATTGAGTCCAACATGGGACAACTAA
>NC_029778.3:66759207-66759989 GCF_000817695.3 Arachis duranensis
AGAACCGACAGCTGAATAGCCGTGCTGTGATAGAGCGCGTTGAACATTTTCACTGAGAGGATGGGAGGTAGCCACTGATAATGGTGAAACCCTACATACAGCTTGCCATGGAAAGGAGTAGGAAGGGTTGGATGAAGACAGTAGGAAAGCAGAGAGACGGAAGGGACAAAGCATCTCCATACGCTTATCTGAAATTCTCACCAATGAATTGCATAAATATCTCTATCTTTATTTTATGCTTTATTCATAAATCACCTATAACCATTTGAATCTGGCTGACTGAGATTTACAAGATGACCATAGCTTGCTTCTGGTGCACGAAATTGTGATCATCAATGGCGCCATCAACATGGTACGCTCAATTGCAATCTCAACTATTTATCACAACTTCGCACAACTAACCAGCAAGTGTACTGGGTCGTCCAAGTAATAAACCTTACGCGAGTAAGGGTCGATCCCACAGAGATTGTTGGTATGAAGCAAGCTATGGTCACCTTGTAAATCTTAGTCAGGCAAACTCAAATGGTTATGGATGATGTATGAATAAAACATAAAGATAAAGATAGAGATACTTATGTAATTCATTGGTGAGAATTTCAGATAAGCGTATGGAGATGCTTTGTCCCTTCCGTCTCTCTGCTTTCCTACTGTCTTCATCCAATCCTTCTTACTCCTTTCCATGGCAAGCTGTATGTAGCATTTCACCGTTGTCAGTGGCTACCTCCCATCCTCTCAGTGAAAATGTTCTACGCACCCTGTCACGGCACGGCTAATCATCTGTC
>NC_029778.3:66760860-66761429 GCF_000817695.3 Arachis duranensis
CCGCTCATCACAACACCAAACTTAAATTGTTGCTTGTCCCCAAGCAACTGAAAATCAAATAAGATAAAAAGAAGAGAATATGCAATGAATTTCAAAAATATCTATGAAGATCAGTATTAATTAGATGAGCGGGGCTTTTAGCTTTTTGCTTCTGAACAGTTTTGGCATCTCACTCTATCCTTTGAAATTTAGAATGATTGGCCTCTATAGGAACTCAGAATCTAGATAGTGTTATTGATTCTCCTAGTTAAGTATGATGATTCTTGAACACAGCTACTTTATGAGTCTTGGCCGTGGCCCAAAGCACTCTGTCTTCCAGTATTACCACCGGATACATACATGCCACAGACACATAACTGGGTGAACGTTTTCAGATTGTAACTCAGCTTTGCTAGAGTCCCCAATTAGAGGTGTCCAGTGTTCTTAAGCACACTCTTTTTGCCTTGGATCAAAACTTTATTCTTTTTCTCTCTTTTTTTTCTTTTTCTTTTTTTTTCGTTTTTCTCCCCTTTTTTTTGTATTCACTACTTTTTCTTGCTTCAAGAATCATTTTTATGATTTTTCAGATC
>NC_029778.3:66761529-66761760 GCF_000817695.3 Arachis duranensis
TGGTCTTCAATCTTTACCAGAACATCCTCTACAAGCCCATAAGCTTATTTTCTTGAATTGTCTGCCATCTCTAGTGAGATTTTTGCAGCTTGCACCTCAAAGATCACTAGCTTCTCCATTACAGAGAAAGGCATGAGGTTTATGCTTGAGCCTAGGTCACACAAGGCCTTCTTGAAGGTCATGGTGCCTATGGTACAAGGTATTGAAAACTTCCCAGGATCCTGTCTCTTT
>NC_029778.3:66764935-66772325 GCF_000817695.3 Arachis duranensis
GTAGCTCCAGAAAATCCACTTCGAGTGCAAGGAGGTCAGAATCCAACAACATCTGCAGTCCTTTTTAGTCTCTGAATCATATTTTTGCTCAGGTCCCTCAATTTCAGCCAGAAAATACCTGAAATCACAGAAAAACACACAAACTCATAGTAAAGTCCAGAAAAGTGAATTTTAACTAAAAACTAATAGAAATATAATAAAAATTAACTAAAACATACTAAAAACATACTAAAAACAATGCCAAAAAGCGTACAAATTATCCGCTCATCAGCTTCATACCAACAATCTCTGTGGGATCGACCCTTACTCGCGTAAGGTTTATTACTTGGACGACCCAGTGCACTTGATGGTTAGTTGTGCGAAGTTGTAATAAAAAGTTGAGATTGCAATTGAGCGTACCATGTTGATGGGGCGCCATTGATGATCACAATTTCGTGCACCAGTCTCTTAATTCGGATAGGCTTTTTGGATATGCTCTGAGCTCTTTTTTTTCCAGGCCGAGTTTGTCAAATGCGGTTTTAAACAAGATGTCAGTCGAACTTCCTTGGTCCACCAGCGTACGGTGGAGGTTTGCGTTGGCCAATATGATAGTGATGACCATAGGATCATCATGTCCCGAGATGACTCCAACTGCGTCCTCTTTAGTGAAAGTAATAGTAGGGAGGTCGGGTGCTCCTTCTCCTTCCTCGACGTGATATACCTCTTTTAGGTGTCTTTTGCGAGATGATTTTGAGATTCTCCCTCCCGCAAATCCTCCATGTATCACGTGAACATGTCTCTCCGGGGTACGAGGTGGTCGTTCTGTTCGTCCGACCTCTTCGTCTCTTCTTCTCTTTCTGGACTCATCTATCTTACTGGCTAAGTACCGATCTAGTCTTCCTTCTCTTACCAATTTTTCTATGACATTCTTCAAGTCGAAGCACTCGTTGGTGGGATGTCCATATATTTGATGGTATTTACAGTATTCCGTCTGATTTCCTCCTCCATTTTTGCTTTTAAGTGGACGTGGTGGTGGGATCTTTTCAGTGTGGCATACTTCTCGGTAGACTTCCACGAGAGACACCTGAAAAGGGGTATAATTGTAGTATTTCTTAATCTTCTCTCTATGCTGATCGTACCGATCTAGTCTTCCTTCTCTTACCAATTTTTCTATGACATTCTTCAAGTCGAAGCACTCGTTGGTGGGATGTCCATATATTTGATGGTATTCACAGTATTCCGTCTGATTTCCTCCTCCATTTTTGCTTTTAAGTGGACGTGGTGGTGGGATCTTTTCAGTGTGGCATACTTCTCGGTAGACTTCCACGAGAGACACCTGAAAAGGGGTATAATTGTAGTATTTCTTAATCTTCTCTCTATGCTGATCTTCTTTTTTCTTGGACTCTTTATCCTTATCCCAGGAGGAGTAAAAGGATCTGGATTTTGAGATCTCTCCTAGTCGAGAGTTTTCTTCCATGTTGATGTACTTCTTTGCTCGTTCTTGTACTTCATTCAGAGATGTGGGATGTTTCTTTGATATAGAATGACTAAAAGGTCCCTCTCGTAGGCCATTGATGAGACCCATAATGGCTGCTTCAGTTGACAGACTTTGTATGTCTAGACATGCTTTGTTGAATCTTTTCATGTAGTTACGAAGACTTTCCTGATCTCCTTGCTTGATCCCTAACAAGCTTGGGGCATGCTTGGTTTTGTCCTTCTGGATGGAGAATCTGGCGAGGAATTTCTTGGCTAGGTCGTCAAAACTTGCGATGGATCTGGGCGGCAAACTGTCAAACCACTTGATTGCTGTTTTTGTTAAGGTAGTTGGGAAGGCTTTGCATCGAATTGCATCTGAGGCATCGGTGAGATATATTCTGCTTCTGAAATTACTGAAATGATGGCTCAGATCTGATGTGCCATCGTACGAGGTCATGTCGGGAGCTTTAAAGTCCTTTGGGGCTTTGGCTTTCATAATTTCTTTGGTGAATGGGTCTTGATCTTTACGGGGCTTATCTTCGTGATTGGATCGAGCGGTCTTGGCTTTTAGATTTGCTTCACGTCGTAATAGTTTGTCCTCCAATTCTTTACGTCGCCTAGTTTCCCTTCTGAGGTCCTTCTCAGCTTCTCGTTGATGCTCGGCCTCTCTTTCCAGTTGTTTGAGGCGTTCTTGTTGAGTTTGAAGTGCCTCTAGGATTTCTGCATTTGGTTGACTCTTATCCTTGTTTTGTTGAGGAGTATCCTTTGGTGTGGCATCCGCGTTCTTGTGCGACGTCCTGTTCTCTAGATCAGAGCCGTGGTCATTGTCAAGGTTGTCCGCCATGATGATGCGATGACTTCCAGGTTCCCCGGCAACGGCGCCAATGTTTCGTGGGTTACCTAAAACTGTAAGTCGATCTCGGACGAGATCTTCTGTGCTAGTCGGAGTTACTATGTCCAACTTGATGATGGTGGTCGAAGCTATCGTGTCCGACCTGTTAGACTTGGCAGTGCTGCTGATCCTTCATCTCCGGAGGTTGGTGGTACCTGCAAGGGACTCCAATGCTCAAGTTAGCAAGGGTATTAAGCAGGTTTATAGTAGAATCAGAGTATGAGTTATATCTGGGTGCTCCAGTGTATTTATAATGGTGGGGAGTGACCTTTCCTAGAGATAAGATAGTTATCTTATCTTATCTTTGATTGAAGTCATCTTATCTTCAGAGGAAACATCCTTATCTCTATAGGCTTGGGCTGCCTTTGGATTTGGGTCGTGTTCCTCTGTTTGGACCCTTTTTGGGCTCTCCTAGTGATTTGGTCGAGCTCTAGGATAAGAGGTCGGGTAGTCCGGACCTGAAGAGGTCGGTTGGCTTGTCGTCAATCTTCCCGAGTCGGACATCTCGACCTAGGGTATGAACACGAACCAAAAACGCTACGTGGTTGGACCGGGCCTAAGTTGGGCCCAAGCCCAACATATAAAAGCACATTTTAATGAGCTTTTAGCTCATTTTTTAGCACACACACAAAGAGAGGGGCACTAGTTTTGAGAGAAGAGAGGAAGAAGAAGAGCAATATTTATTTCCTCCTTCTTTTGGTCATATCTTGAGCTACGATGCTCCGATCGACGAGTCGTTTGTGGCTACGCGAAGCTCTCATAGGGCTCTTCATTTCTATTTAAACAAAGTGGTAAGAAACTCACTCTTTTATTCTCAATTTTTCTGCCTTATTTCATTTTTGAAAATGGCTTGTGGATTGTTGGGTTTCTTTGTGTTCTTGTTATTTAGGTGTAATCTAGCTTGAGTGAGTAGTGGGTCTCATTGCACAAGGTAGATATCACTAAACCCTTGTGTTTAGTTGAATGTCATAAATCCTAGCTTTGATTTTTGTTCTTTTTCATGATATAGAATGTTCTTGGTGTTGAGTGAAGGCTTGAAAGTTTGTGGTGAAGTGGTTTTGTGCGTAGAGGATAGTCGGCAAAGTTATGATTTCGGTTTCCTTTATGTAATATGTAATGTTTCGTGAACTTTAGACTAGTGGACCTTAAGATAGAACTGAAATTGTTGTTGACGATTGTGGATTTGATGACGTATGATGAATGTGATTCATGCATGCATGCATTTAATGACCGCACCAATAATGAAAGCATGCATGAAATACATGAAACGTTAATTAATTAAGCAAATAAATGCCATGGCCAATGAAAGCATGCAAACTTTAATTTCTAATGCAATTAACGTTAATGCACTAAGCATTATTAATTAAAGCCATGCATTGCAATTGGCAAATGAGAGCTTTAATGTTAATGCATTAAGCTTTATTAAAGTAAATGCAAGCATGCATGTAACGTTGCAATATGAAGTAAGGGAGCGTCCAAGTAAGCCAAAGCTAGTAGCGCTGCATTGGCTTTAATAACCGAGCGCTACATCATTGATAGGCCAAGGAAAAGCAACGCGCACCAAGTGAGCCAAAGAAGCAAGGCATCAGCGCTCAAAGAGAGAGCGCTAAGTTAACTTTATCGTGGGGCTCAACAAGGAAAATCATGGCGCAGCACACACAATGCATTCACCAAGGCTCGAACCAAGCACATATGGGAGCTCTCTCCAAATCAAAAGAGGTGCTACGCTTTCTCTTTTAACTGAGCGCTACAATTGAACATTGCACGAGCCTGGAACCAGCAATATTGAATGCTGCACTGCCTTAGTTAACCGAGCACTCTCCTGGAAGGTTTCCACACACCAAACCAACTTGAACCAAGCAACCTTGACCCATGCCTCCAAAGCAATTAAACCAAGGCCATCCGGATCCACTCTTCTTCAAACCCAAAGCAAGAAAAGCCCATTATCATCATTCGGAGGCACAAGAGATAGTTAGAATAGGAATTTCATTTAATTGTAACTTGTTTTTAATTTTATTTTCATTTTTATTTTTGTAAAAAGCCTATATAAGGCATCATTTTCATTTTTGTAGGAGGCTGGCTCCACTAGGGAGTAGTAGGAGTAGAGAGCTATCTCTTTTAATTTTCCTTTTTTGAATTTGAAGGATTGGAGATCAAATCTGAGATTATTTTCTGTTTTCATTTTACTTTCCTCTGCAACTTCTACTTTCTTTCTGATTTTGATTTTGGAACTCTAATTGGAGAATTCTCTTGGATCTCTCCATCGTTGAGTTTTCCCTTTGATTTTCTTGTTTCTGATTTTATGAATTAAAGATTTGATCTCAATTGTCTCTTTGAATTTCATACTGAAGCAAGTTCTCAGTTCTGTTTTAGTTCTTATGCAAATCTACACTTTTGTTTAGATCATTTGCAATTCTCTTCATCTCTTAATTCTCTGATTTATTGCACTTTACATTTTCAATTCTGTTTGAATCACAGCACCTAATTTCCTTTATTCTTCCTGCAATTTAAATTTCCAGTTGCTTGATCTATTGCTTTCTTTAATTTCTGGCATCCATTCCCTTTTACATTTACTGCAATTTACATTTCTTGTCATTTAAGTTTCTGCAATTTACATTTCTTGCTCTTTAAGTTTCTGTCCAATTTACTTTCTGCACTTTAAATCTTCTTGTTATTTGCTTTCTGCTGCATCAATTATCACTCACCAATGTTAGCTTAACTAAACTAATCACCCACTAAAGTTTCTTGATCCATCAATCCCTATGGGATCGACCTCACTCTAAGTGAGTTTTACTACTTGATGTGACCCGGTACACTTGCCGGTAAGTTTTATGTTGGATATCGTTTTCCGCACATCAAGTTTTTGGTGCCATTACCGGGGATTGATTTAGATCAACAATGATTAAGTGGGTGAGAAGTTTAGATTAAGTATTTTCTTTGTTTTTGTTCTCTGTTTTAAACTGAAATCAAGGTGTTTGTGTTTTTGCCTCACTAAGCAAATCTCATCTGAGACATGAATTTCCTTTTCAATGGTGTTGTGTTTTACAAAATTTAAATGGAGTTCAACTCATCTTGTGATGAAACAAATTTTATGGGATATTTCCCATTATCACCAATCTCTAATGGTGGCTGAGAATATGACCAAGAGATCACAATTTCTGAGCACTCCAATCAATGGAGATATGCTTCAGAACCACAAGATGAGCAAGAGAATCATGAGGGATACCAACCACCACCACAAAATGATTCATATCATTATCCTCATGGTGGATGGGAGTATCAACAAGGAATGAGGGAGTATGAACAGTCAAGTGAAATGAACTATTTCCCAGAGCCACAAAGTGACTCATACTGTTATAACAGTTACAAAAACCATGGCTGGGAAGGGAATTTCAGTGATTCACTTGATTGTGCTGTCAATACATACATGGAAAATTGTTCTCCAATGCCACAAGATGATTCATATTATGATGAATTCAACAATTCTTCAAGTTGTGCTTGGGAGAATCAAACCCAGAAAATATTTGACAATTCATACTCCACTTATTAAGAGCTATCATCACTTGAGCAAACCTTCAATTTACTCATGGTAAGCTGTCAAACCTCACCTCCCAGTTTTTCATCTAAAAATTCTTCATCACTTAACTATCCCTTGACACAAAATCTCTTCCAAAACTCACAGTCCACACAAACTTCCATGAATCAAAGCCTCTCAAGGCTTGAAACCATGCTTGAAAGATATGAAAGGGAAGCACAGAGGTCCTGGAATGACCAAGAGAACTCCCTCAAAAGCATGGAAGTGTTGCTAATCAAATGTTAAGTGTGAAGGAGGAAGTGGAAGAGCAAGAAGAAGAGGCCCCCGTGTCAAGCAAATTTTCAGTGAAGAATGAGGTGGTGGAGGTATTTGAACCTGAAACTGCACTTGAGATAACAAGAGCACATGAAAACTCACAACCCTCACAAACTTCCTTAAACCAAAAACTCTCAACACTTGAATCTGTGATTGAAAGATATGAAGAGGAGATGAAGAAATCATGGGAAGAACAACAAGAATCTTGGGAAGAACAACAAACCTCCTCCATGAAAGTGCTATTAAGTCAAATGTTGAGTGCAAAAGAGGAAGTGGAAGAACAAGAAAGTGAGGAAGACAATCAAGAGAAATCACACTCAATGGAAGCAGAGAAGTGCATAAAGGAAGGGCTCATGGAAACACCAATTCAAGAGGCTCTAGATGAAGATAAAACTCCAATAATCACACAGCAACCAAGTCTTGAATCCAAAGAAGTGAAGGCAACTAACAAGAGCATCAATCCCACCCCTGATCCAGCAAGCAGGCTCAATTAAGCCATTAACAAAAGAAAGCTTGCTGAGGAGAGACCAAGACAAGGGGCAATAGCTAAAACTTCTCCCCCCTTGAGGTCATTCCTCTTAACAAACTGGAAGAAGAGGAAGAAAGTGAAGAACATGTCAAGCTAATGACATTAAAAGAGCGCTTGTTGGGAGGCAACCCAACCTTGGGTAACATTTTATTTCTTTGTCTAGTTCATTTTCTCTGTCTGTTTTGTTTAAATTTCAATAAATTGGCATATGGTTACATTCTAAGTTTGGTGTTGCCCTGCAACAATTTGTTCTCAATCCCTTTGGATGATTGCATCAATTCTACATGGAAGTGTCACACTAAGATTCTAAGTTTGGTGTGCCACTTATTTTTCTATGCAATTCATTCAGCAACACCACTTGTCTGCATAATCATATTGCCTTTGCATTGTTATCTTTCTTTTGTCTTGATATTTTGTTTTTCATTCTCTTTGTTTTAGTGATTTCCTTGTTTTTAATGCTTTCTTTTATTAACTGTTTTTGTTAATACATCACCAAGAGATCCTTATTCGTGACAGATTCTTGGCTTGGTGAGTGTATTTAACATGTAACAGTTTCATTTGCTTAGTTTTAGTTCAAATAAATTGACATGTGATTGCATTCTAAGTTTGGTGTTGCTATGCAATAAAATTTGCTTCCAATCTTTACTGGATACTTGCATCAATT